>NC_073302.1:10403465-10728965 GCF_027595985.1 Sorex araneus | reverse complement strand
TTGTACACTCCATCAACACTGAGACTTTGCATTGCTTCTTTACTTTGCGTATAGCACTTTCTGTAGTGCTTTGTACAAGCATGAATTAAAGTGTTGTTCAAAGCATTTTTCCATGTTAAGAAAATATCAAAAAGTAAACTGAATATGATGGCCACTCAATACCTCTATTGCAAACTACAACACCCAAAATGAGAGAGAACAAAAGGGAATTCTCTGCTGCAGAAGCAGGGTTGGGTGGTGGGAATGGGGTGTGGGTGGTGAGAGGCATACTGGGATCATTGGTGGAGGTGAATGGGCACTGTTTGAGGGATGGGTAAACGATCAATGCATAACTGAAATGCAAACAAAAAAGTTCATAAGGTTGAAATAGTACATCCCAGTGACTCTCTAATAAAAAATTAAAAGAAAAGAAAAGAAAATAACTTATAAATTGTGAAGATGTGATGGATTTTTAGAACCTGAACGGTACATGGTGATTCATGCATACATACATGTGAGTTGTGAACAAAGTAGATTTAAAAAATAACAACACTTTCATACAAAAATTGGGTTACTATATTATGGTTCTTCAGGCTCTGAACATTTTCCTCTATTTAACTTCCAGGAGAAAGAGGAGCATCACGAAGAGACAGAATGAGACCAGAGTTTCTGAATTCCTCCTCCATGGTCTCCCTATATCACCAGAACAACAGGGCTGGTTCTTGACACTCTTCCTGGTCATATACCTGACCACCGTACTGGGGAACCTGCTCATTGTCCTGCTCATCAGGATAGACTCTCGCCTCCACACACCCATGTACATCTTCCTCTGTGTCTTGGCCTTCAACGACATGTGTTTATCATCTATCATGGTTCCCAAGATGTTGGTGGACATGCAGAGTAATCACAAGTCCATCCCCTATTCAGGGTGCATTTGTCAGGTATATTTTTTAGGATTTTTTGTTTGTTCCGACAATTTCCTTCTTGCAGTGATGGCCTATGACAGGTATGTAGCCATCTGTCAGCCACTCCACTACAACATGATAACGAGGCAGGAACGATGTATCTTATTAGTAGCTTGGTCTTGGATCATCAATTTTTTATATGCACTGCTGCACACCCTCCTCTTGATCCGAGTGTCCTTCTGTGGTGATATTATCATCCCGCACTTCTTCTGTGAACTCACTGCATTGCTGCAGGTAAGCTGCTCAGACACTTCACTCAATAACCTGCTCATATTCATTGAGGGAGGAATGTATGTGAGTATTCCATTCACTTTTATCATGGGATCATATATCTGCATATGGGCCACTGTCCCGAAAAATCCTTCTGCTAAGAAATTCTTCAAAGTCCTTTCTACCTGTGGTTCCCATCTCCTCGTTGTAGCCTTATTCTCTGGGACCATTGCAGAAGTGTACTTATTCTCCTTGCCATACATGTCCAGTGCTAAATAAATAGCTGCTTCTGTGATGTATATGATAGTCACCCCATGCTGAACCCTTTCATCTACAGCCTGGGAAACAGAGATATACAACAAGCCCTGATGTTGTTTGCGCATAAGGTGATGCTCTTTGAGTCAAACAACTTAGTCTGAATGACATAAGAAATATATATAGACATACATACATATATATTTATATATATACCAATAAATAAGGAAGCTATTATAGAAGAACTGTTCTTCTGAGAGCTCAGATAAACCTGTTTACACGTACACACATCTCAGAGAGCTTGGTATTTCTATGTTCCACGCTGCTGACATAAAATAGGCCTTATTAACCAGACTGACCAATAAACATAATGTTAAAGGAAGAGAGACTTACATAAATAATGTTTTCAATTTTATTTTATTCTTACATTCCCAGTATAAATTTATTTATTTATTTTCTTTTTGGGCCACACCCGGCACTGCACAGAGGTTCCTCCTGGCTCTTCACTCAGGAATTAATCCTGGCGGTGCTCTGGGGGGGGGGCGGGGGACCATATGGAATGCTGGGAATCTAACACGGGTCAGCCGCTAGCTTGGCATATGTCCTACCCTTTGTGCTTTAGCTCCAGCTCCTCCTATTATAAATCTTTAATGTCTCCTTTTCATTTCCTCTTAAGTATGGATCCATACCCTTCCTCAGAATCTCTATATTGCTGTCAGATGACATTTTTTTTTCAGTTCATCCCCACCCAAGTATAACTGTGATACTCCAGCTCCCCAGAGCTGGAGATCGTCCCTACAATAATTTTACAGTTTTAAATGAATTCAATTTTTTATTAAATAAGTTTCAGGACACAATTTTTTAAATTTATTTATTTATTTTTAATTAGTGAATCACCATGAGGGCACATGTACAGATTTATACACTTTTGTGCTTATGCTTCCCTCATACAAAGTTCGGGAACCCGTCCCTTCACCAGTGCCCATTCTCCACCACCAGTAAACCCAGCATCCCTCCCACCCTCCCCAATCCCATCTCCCCCACCCCACCCTGCCACTGTGGCAGGGCATTCCCTTCTGTTCTCTCTCTCTAATTAGCTGTTGTGGTTTGCAATAAAGGTGTTGAGTGGCCACTGTGCTCAGTCTCTAGCTCAGGACACAATTTTGAAAACTTTCTGTCTATAATATTCCAGTTACTTCTTCAATATTTATTCTGAGGAGGTGTTAAAAATGTTTTTTTTTATCTAGGTGGCTACTTAATATATGCATTGTTTTTTTTCTTTCCTTTTTTTAAATTTAATCACCGAGAAAAAAGTAACAAAGCTTTCAGGTTTAAGTCTCAGTCATACAATGATCAAAGCCCCATCCCTTCACCAGTGCACATGTTCTATCACCAAGAACTCCCGTATACCTCCCATCGAATCCCCCCACCTGTGTGGCTAATGATCTTCATTTTACTCTCACTCTACTTTGATTACATTCAATATTTCAATAAATAACTCATATTATTATTTGGATTTCCCCCAAAATCAAACCTGCTAAAAAGGCATCATTTGATAAATTAATTTTTCATTGCTGAGAATGAAGAGCATATGAGGCAGTGTAGCCGCAACAGCAGCTGCGAGGTTTTGGATTTCTCGTGTTTCACCAAGGAAAGGAACGGCCAAGAGAGAAAAACCTTTCCCCCCCAGGGCGTCATGGGGTTGCAGCTCAGTTCACAGTCTAGAGGTATTTCTGTAAGAAGCCGCTGGGTGCCCAAAGTAGTTAGTAGGCCTCCAGGATCATGGTCTTTTAGGAGCAGAGGAGCCATTCGTGTGCAACCGCTCCGAGTCTCCTCTGAGCGGAGAGCATCCATGTATTCATTACTTGTCTAAATATTGAACATGATATGTTTTTTAGGTTTATGCACTTTGTTTATGCTCCAACACAACAGTATAAAGATGAATTAGGAAGGAATTAGAACAACCCATAACTTTCTGATTGAAAGGTTCATGATGAAATATCTACGTATATATGTAAATTACTTGAATAATAAAACTTCTGTATTTTACAATAGATATATGCGATATGTAAAATATAAAAATAATGTACACAAATAAAATGTGAGTATGTGAGTATATTTATGCAAAACCATGTAAAGATATAAATTACGGTCTTTATATCATTTATACATAGGTAAAAATGAGTCCCATTGTTGTGGTGACCAGATGTTTCCATTTATCCACTAATTGTTTTTATCTCCTTTCTAATAATTTCCGGTTTTCACTTCCAGTTTCCATTTCCAGTTTACACTTTGGGGCTCCTAGACAATCATGGGAAGTGGGTGTTTCCGACACGCCCTCAACCCAGATAAATCTGGAGCTGCTGAGAGTATAACGGACCCTCTGCGCCTAAAAACTTTGATTCCAGAGACCTTCTAACACATTTTGGCATCCAGCACAGCTTCTTAAAGCAATGCACTGGGGCTATGAGGTGTGCTATGCAATTTCTGGCAGAATTTTCCCTGGACTTTATACAGAAAGAGAAAACATCTCTTAATTGTCAGCAATGTGAAACGGTTCCTTTTTAGCAGGTCTGACTTTGGGGGGAAACTCCAAATAATAACAGTGATTTTTTTGTTGAAATATTGAAGGTAATCAAAGTAGCAGCCATTTCTCTGGACTGTGAACTAAGCAATAGCCCCACGCCAGCCGAGAAGAGGAAATGTCCCTCTTTCCCGGTTGTTTCCCATTTTCGGGGAGAATGCGGGTGGCATCCACCATACTATGAGGCATGGGAAGGGGGATGAAGGGGGAAAACAAGGAAAAGGAGAAAGGAAAAAAAGAGTTATGTACTTGGAACAGTGGGGCTACATATCTCTTCATTCTAAGCAATGGAAAACTAATTATCGAATAATTCCTTGGTAGTAGGGCTGTCTTTCTTGGGGGGAAACTCCAACAACAATAGTGAGTTTTGTGTTGAAATATGGAATGTAATCAAGGTAAAGAGAAAATGAAGTGAAATTCATCAGTTATGCAGTTGGGGGTGGGGGGGCGGGGCCAGCAGGTTTACTGGGGTTTTTGGTGGTGGAATATGGGCACTGGTGAAGGAATGGATGTTTGAATATTGTATAACTGAGACATAAGCCTGAGAACTTTGTTACTTTCCACATGGTGATTCAAAAAAAAATAAAAAAATAAAAAAAAATAAAAGCAGAGAAAAACAAGAAACCAAACCTGGAGTCATCAATATAGAAATGACCAGATCCTGAAAAACAATAATTTCCAGTTTTCACTTTCATTCTAAGTCATTTGAACTAAAGTTCTCTCTCTTCTTACATCACTATCAAACATTAACAGGGATACCCTCTCCAAGTCCATCACTCTAAAGTATGCAAGTTGGTGCAGGTGTGAATGATAATTAAAACTATGGTCTGAGTTAGCAAGGACACTCTGAGCTGTTCAGAAACTAACTACCTCCAAGAATGAATGAAGACAAATTTTTGAGGGACAAAACTGTGTAATGACACCATATGCACTAGCAACTAATATAAATATACAATATAGTCTAGAGTGAAAACAGATCATTGAAAAATTCCATATTAATGACACTTGAACAACACCTATATAGCTAAAGGAGCTCCTAAGAACACAACAATCACCAAACACTGCAATTTTAAAAGTGTTTCTCATTGTCCAGAGCAATGTTACAGTGAGTGGGCAGCTTGCTTTGCATGCATCTTACCTGGGTTTGCTTCCCAGCCAGAATGCAATATCTCAAGTACTACCTGGAATGATCACATTGCACAGAGTCGGCAGTAAGTCCTTAATAGAGCTAGGTTTTCCATAACCAAACAGAGGGTAGAGTGAGAAAGAAAGAGAGAGTGAGAGAGAGAGAGGCAAGATATATGCTATTTACAAGTAATAAAACACAGTTCAGTTCTATAAACAAATAGACTCAGTGAAAGGTGAAAGGTGAAAAGTGAAAGGTCTACAAAGTGAATGAGAATGAAAGAAAAGCTAAAAAAGCTATCATATAAGATAAATTTTTAACATAACATAGTAGCAAGAGAAAGTCATGGAAAGTAGCTAATTATAAATATAGAAATCCATCAACATATAGTTTATTAAAATACATGTAACCACTATAGGAAAACAAAACAAAATAAACAATTATTGACCAACATTGTGAGGAATATTTATAGCAACACAAAAGCAGGAATTTTAAGTGCATTTAAAACAATGGATGAATAATCCAGAATAAACTTAACAAGAAAATAATGATCTTAGTGATGCATTAAAGAGAACTTACTAACATATTAAATGGATAGACTATTGGATAAATTGATGCAGAACATTTCATCCACAAAATGGTGCTTTGGTGGTGAGCGAGGCATGAAAACATTTTCTCTGAAACAATAGGATATAAGCATATAAGAATTTATTCTCTTGCTACCAAAGTCATCAAGTTTTTATTTAAAAAGCAACAGACTAGTGGACAGAAGGATAGTACAGCTGGTTAGTTGCTTGTCTTGATGCAGCTGAGCTGAGTTCAATTCGGAGCACTCCAAATGGTCCACTGAGTACCACCAAGACTGATTCCTGAGCTCTCAGTTTTGGATTAACCCTTGAACATTACTGTTCAATCGTGTGTCCCCAAAACAAAAACAAATAAAAACAACAGATTGGTATAAGAGATAATAGAGAGGGTTAAGCACTTGCTTTGCATACAGCTGGCCACATTTGATCCCTGAGTACCAGGGGAGATTCCAGAGCACAGAGTCAGGAATAGGCCCGGAGCATCACCTAGTGTGGTGAATTCCATGCGCACAAAATGAAGCAACAGAATACACCTTTTCATGGGGTTATGGAATAGTCACAAGATAAAACCTATGTTGGGACACAAAACAATTCCCAATAAATATAAGAAAAGTGAACTCGGGGCTGGAGTGATAACACAGCGGTACGACGTTTGGCTTGCATGCGGCCAACCTGGGTTCGATTCCCAGCATCCCACATTGTCCCCTAAGCACCGCCAGGAGTAATTCCTGAGTTCAAAGCTAGGATCATTTCCGGGTGTGACCTAAAAAGCAAAAAAAAAAATAAAACAAAATAAAAAAAAGTGAACTCAAAGTAGGCAAATGTTCTGTACTGATGAAACCGCAAATCAATCATGAAAGGTTGGTTAAAATATCAAAATAGTGGAGATGATATAACATGATCCTGAACATTAATTGACGATTAAAATACAATGATAAATTAAAAATATGCAAAAGCATAGGAAAGTAAATGGATTACCACCTTAATATCTTGGCAAAATTTGCTAGGTACATGATAAAGAACTAGGAGAGCCTCTTCAACAAATGGGACAACAGGATTTGCTTGAGTGGGCACCAGTACCGTCTCCATTGGTAGACTTGTTGTTACTGTTTTTGGCATATTGAATACTCCATGGGTAGCTTCCAGACTCTGCCTTGTGGGCAGGATACTCTTGGTACCTTGCTGGGCTCGCCAAGAGTGACAGAGGAACCAAAACTGAGTCAGCCACGTGCAAGGCAAACACCCTACCTGCTGTGCTATTGATCTGGTCTGGACAACAGGATTGCTGCATTTAAAAAGAATATTAAGAAGAATCTGAATCCCTCTCTACCATGTAGAGAATTAATTTGAAATGGATTAAAGACCTTGATATTTGACTGAAATCGAGAGAGAAAATCAAGAAAAATATGTCACATCTCTCCCCGATACTATCTCAAGAAACAAATTGATTCAAACCATTGGTCAAAAAACAGAGCTGATAGGGGCTGGGGTGACAGCACAGCGGGTAGGGTGTTTGCCTTGCACGTAGCAGACCAGATTCGATTTCCTGAATCCCATATGGTCCCCTGAGCACTGCCAGGAGTAATTCCTGAGTGCATGGGCCAGGAGTAAACCCTGTGCATTGTCAGGTGTGACCCAAAAAGCAATAATAATAAAAATAATAATAATAATAGAACTGATAAAGATAGAGGAAACCATATAATATTTTGATTATTTCCCATTCCAAGAGAAATGACTAGGGAGATGTGGTGAAAAGAGATCCCCATTCTCTTTTGTGGTGATGTCTTGTTCAATCTCTATGAAAACAAAGTGATTTTTTTTGTTCAATAAAATAGAACTTCCATGCAATTGAGCAATACCACTTTTTGGCTTCTATACCAAACTATAAAAACACGAATTTAAAATGATATATGCACATCATAATCATTGCAGCCTTTTGTACAATAGCCTAGATATGGTGTTAGCCCAAATGTCCAACTATCGATGAGTGAATCAAGAAGCTGTGGGAAATTTACATTATGCAAACTTGTGCAGCTGAAAGAAAAGATGAAATCATGCAATTACTTACTAAATGGGTAGAGCTTACTACATGGATGCACATGCACGAAAAATGTCTTTTGTCACTATCAGGAGTAAAATGCAGAACAAAATGTCAAGAAGATATCATCTCACACCAGTGAGACTGACTTACATCCAAAGACTAGCAATAAAATCTCTGGTGATAGTGAAGGAAAAGGAACCTTCATCTACTATTGATTATCATGTTCTTTGCTTCAGTTATCTGTGGAAACTAGTATGGAGACTTCAGAACATTGAGATTTGAACTTCCATCTGACTCATAGATTTCACTTCTTGGCATCTGCCTCAAAGAATCTAAAATCTTTCATTTGAAAAGATGCTTGCACTTCAAACTTCTTGGCAGTGCTGTTCACACTTGCCAAGATATAGAAGCAACCCAAGACCTGAAAAAGAATCTACCTATGGATACCCAATAGAATACTAGTCAGATATGAGAAACAGAGAAATCCTGAAGATTATTAGTACTTGAATGGAAATGGAGTGTATCATAATAAAGAGTAAGTCAAAGACAAGACAAATAGCAAAAGATTCCTCCCTTACTTGAAGTGAGGTTATACATAATAACAGTATTTAAAGTAAGCAGAGATGACACATCCTGATAGTCTAGCTGTAGAAGTGAATTGACTAAGAGGTGGCTCTGGTGAGAATGGGTGAGAAAGGATCTGGAGTCGGTGGTTTCATGACACTCTGGTTTGGGATGTGGTGTGGAAACATGTATCCCTGGAACACTACTATTTAGAGTATTATAGATTACAGTACATAGCTAAATTTCGCTGTATCGCTGTCACTGTCATCCCATTGCTCATCGATTTGCTGAATCGGGCACCAGTAACTTCTCCAAGTGAGATTTCTTGTTACTGTTTTTGGCACATCAGTTTATCTCCTAAACCTAAGTGGTTTCCTTTGGAGGCAGACCTGCTCTTCCCTTCCCTGAAATCCCAACAGCCACTTGCGTGCAAGCCTGGTCACCCCACCTTCTTTCCTATGCCACTGCATCCACCCTTAGGACAGGGATTGGCCCTGTCAGTCATCAATCTATCCCCCTAATCCAAAACCTTTGAGACACACCAGCATCCTTGTGAAAACATTACTACCATACACCTCTTCTATTAGAGGCAGGTGGGATGTGACACTCCTATTTCTCAAACAGCTGACAGCCTTAAATCTCAGTTAACCAAACCTAATAACTAGCTGACAATTTTCTGGGCACACTTGAATAACAGTAGCATGATAAGGAAAATAACATGAACAGCAGATATTTTATTAATAGCAGTCTTTTAGAAAGAACTCAGAAGGTTAGTGCTCAAGTAATAGGGAATCTAAGAACCTCATTTAAAAATGGAATAAAATGGGAAGAAACTTCTCAGAAAAGGGTCAACAAATGTCCGACAGGCACATAATAATCTATGTATCATCACTTATTATTAAGGAAATTCAAGTCAGGATGACAATGAGATATCGTCTTAAACCAGTAAAAATGGCATGTTTCAAAAATACTGGGAACAATCTGTGTTGGCAGGAATGTAGTGAAAAAAGAACCCTCATCCACTTTTGGTGGGAATGTTATGGAAAACAGTATGTAGGTTTCTCAGTAAAGTCAGAGGTGAACGGTCATTATCCAGCAGTTCCACTTTGTGTTTTAATTCCCCAGGATAGAAAAACATTCATTTAAAAGAATGCATGCTCATTTTTGTTCATTGCAACACTGTGTACAATAGCTAGGATATCGAATCAACATAGGTTCCAATAACAAATAAGTGGAATGGTTCGTGAAGATGTGGTATATGGAATATACCACATTCCACATGGTATATTGGAATGTGGTATATTCCAACAATGGAATACTCCACCACTGCAAGGAATGATGAAATCATGCAATTCGCTGCAACACGGATGGAACTGAAAGATACCCTGTGAGATGAAGTAAGCTAGAAGAAGAAATATGAACATGGGATGATATCACTTTTAAGTTGTATCTAGATTAGTCATATCTAGAATAACGAGATAAAAATGTAATAGTTTCAAGGGGGACTGCCTAGATCACTTTGGACACAGAATAGAGAGGGAAGAAAAGAAATAGAGTGGAGGAATGGGGGAATAAATGAGAAGGATGGGAAGACAGAGTTCAAGGGGATTCAGGTACATTAGTGGTGTTAAGGCCCACAATTTAACAAGTGATCTTAAAAAGGTGTCTATCAAGATCACAGGCTGGGATGCGGGGCCATGGGCAGATGCTAGGAAAACTGGTGGAGGGATGTTGAAAATATTAATGGGATTGATACGGAAATATTGTGTGTCTAAAATTCAACTCTCATAACTTGGAAAATCATAATCCAATAAACTTTAAGTGATATAAAAATAGCTAAAAGTTTTCAACTATTCAAAAAACCTGCAGCTTCTGGTGTGAACTATTTACAAATAAGATCATAAAGGAAAATTAGAATAATAGAATGTGATATAATTAACTAGATAATTCTGTAACCATTGAAGAAATTAAAAAATTTTTCTTGCAGGAAAATTTCAGAATAAATGGCTTCACTGACAAATTTTGTCCATGATTAAAAAAAACCCCAAATATAGCTGAGGCTGGTGGAAAAATTATTTATTATTGTTTTCTAGATAATTTCTTTTTTAGTTCCCTTTTTGGATTAAAATTTGGTAGAATTAGTCATTTGATTAAATTATTTGAATTAAATTATCTTCCTTATTGGTCTGTGTCTATAATAATAAATTGGATCAAAGGTTTGAACTAAGTAAAATCCTTTGTCTCATTCTCAAAAATTTAGAAATTGTGCTCCCATTTGACCTAGCAATACTACTTCTGTGAATATATCCAGGAGAGGCAAAACAGTATAGAAGAAATGACATCTTCACTTGTATGTTAATTGCTGCACTGTCTATAACAGCTAAAATTTGGAAAAACCCCGAGTGCCTAAGAACAGATGACTGGTTAAAAAAATAAAACTTTGCTACATCTACATATTGGAATACTATGCAACTGTTAGAAAAGATTAAGTCATGAAATTTGCATATAAGTGGATCAACATAGAAAGTATCATGTTTCGTTAAATGAGTCAGAAAGGGGGATAGACATAGAAAGATTGCACTTATTTTTGGAATATAAAGTAACAGAACGGAGACTAACACCCAAGAATAGTAGAGATAAGTAACAGAAGGTTTGTCCCATGCCTTCGAAGCCATCCCCACTTTCTGGGGGAAAAGACAGCTCAGATAGAGAAGGGAACACCAAGTAAAGGGTATTTGGAGGACCTGCTCGGGTCGGGAGCTGTGAGCCAAATGTAGACTGTAGCTTCTTGATTCATTCATCAGTAGTTGGACATTTGGGCTGACTCCATATCTTGGTTATTGTACGAAATACTGCAATGATTATAATGTGCATCTATCCTTTTAAAGTCGTGTTTTTATAGTTTAGGGATAGAAATCAAGAAGCTCAGTTGCATGGGAGTTCTATTCTTATTTAACAAAATTAATTTCCATATTTCTTTCCATAGAGACTGACAAACATTCCCACAACAGAGAATAGGGGTTCAGTTTTCACCACATCCCTCTAGTCATTTCCTTTAGAGTGTAAAAATTCATAATCTGATGTGTTCTCCTTTGTGGTTATTAGTTCTATTTTTTTGACCGATAGTTTGAGAAAGTTTTTTCTGGAGATAACATCAGGGAGAGTTATAACATGTTTTCCTTGATTTGCTCTCTAGATTTGAATCAAATATAAGGTTTTTAGTTCATGTAAGATAATTGTCTGCAGAGTGGCAAAATGGATCCGGAAATTTAACCCAACATTCTGCCGCCTGCAAGAAACACACCTGAACAAACAGAGTAAACATAGACTCAAAGTCAAAGGATGGAAAACAATCCTGCAAGCAAACAACTCCCTTAAAAAAGCTGGAGTGGCTATCCTGTTATCCGACAACATAGATTTCAGGTTGAAAAAGATTAAATGGGACAGCGAAGGTCATTTTCTATTTATCAAGGGATATGTATAACAGGAAGAAATCACACTCTTAAACGTATATGTTCCTAATGTACAACCGGCTAAATATTTAATACAACTCATAACAGACTTCAAAGAGGACATCACTAAAGCACAATAGTAGTCGGAAACTTCAATACTGCCTTATCACCTCTAGATAGATCGACAGGAACAAAACTCAACAAGGAAACACTGACTCTGAAAGAAGAAATTGAGGAGAGAGGTCTAATAGACCTATACAGGGCTTTACACCCCAAAAAAGAAAGAATACACATTCTTTTCCAGTGCACATGGAACATTTTCTAAAATAGACCATGTACTGGGCCCCAGAACATACCTCAATAGAATCGGAAAAGTAGAAATTGTATCAACCATCTTTTCAGACCACGATGCACTGAAGATAGAAGCTAACCACACACCGACACAGAGAATCAAATAAAAAACCTGGAAATTAAAAATTCAATGTTGAACAATGAGTGGGTCAGGAAGGAAATCAACGAAGAAATCAAAAGATACTTAGAAACAAATGAGAATGAAGACACGAGCTACCAAAACCTATGGGACGCAGCTAAAGCCGTGGTAAGGGGAAAATTTATACCTCTCCAAGCATTCCTCAGGAAGGAAGAAAGGGCCCACATAGATAGCTTGACTTCATGACTCAAGACCTTAGAAAAGGACCAGAAAAAGGAACCCAAAGCAGACCGAAGGAAAGAAATAATAAAAATTAGAGCAGAAATTAATGACATCGAAACAAAAAAAAAACAATCCGAAATATCTACAAAACAAAGAGCTGGTTCTTCGAGAAAATAAATAAGATTGATAAACCAGTAGCAAGACTCACAAAGAAAGAAAGTGAGAGAAAGTGAGAGAACCCTAATAAATTGAATCAGAAATGTAAAGGGGGACATCATGACAGAAACCAGTGGGATTCAAAAGATCATTAGAGACTACTTTGAAGGTCTATATGCCACAAAACAGGAGAACCTATAAGAAATGGATGAATTCCTTGATTCCTACAATCTCCCAAGTCTGATCAAAGAAGACTTGAAATACCTGAATAGACCCATCAATGTTAAGGAAATTGAAACTCTAATCAAAAATCTCCCCCAAAACAAAAGCCCAGGCCCAGATGGTTTCTTCACTGGTGAATTCTTCCAAACATTTCAAGAAGACCTGTTGCCAGTTCTCCTCAAACTTTTCCAGGAAATTGAAAAAATAGGAACTCTCCCAAACAGTTTCTATGAAATACATATTTCCCTAATACTAAAAGCAAACAAAGACACCACTAAGAAAGAAAATTACAGACCAATATCCCTGATGAACACCGATGCGAAGATTCTCAATAAAATATTAGCAAATAGGATCCAACAACTCATCAAAAAGATCATACATCATGACCAAGTGGGATTCAGGTTTAACATTCGGAAATCAATCAACATAATCCATCATATCAACAAAAGTAAATATAAAAACCACATGATCATATCAATAGATGCAGAGAAAGCATTTGACAAGATCCAACATCCATTCATGATGAAAACCCTCACCAAAATGGGTTTTGGAGGAACTTTCCTCAAGATAGTCGAAGCCATCTACCACAAGCCTACGGCAAGCATTACCCTCAACTGGGAAAAACTAAGGGCCTTTCCTCTAAGATCAGGCAGAAGATAAGGATGCCCACTCTTACCAATTCTCTTCAATATAGTACTGGAAGTACTTGCGATAGCTGTTAGACAAGAAAAAGAGATTAAGGGCATCCAGATAGGAAAGGAAGAAATCAAACTTTCACTATTTGCAGACGATATGATAGTATATCTAGAGAAGCCTAAAGCCTCCACTAAGAAACTCTTAGAAACAATAGACTTATACAGTAAAGTTGCAGGCTACAAAATCAATACCCAAAAATCCATGGCCTTCCTATATTCAAACAATGAGGCAGAGGAAAGGGACATGAATAAAGCAATCCCATTGAAAATTGTGCCCCAGAAAATCAAGTACCTCGGAATCAGCTTAACCAAGGGAGTAAAAGACCTCTACAAAGAAAACTGTAAAACGCTACTCCATGAAATAAGAGGGCATGAGGAAATGGAAACATATACCCTGCTCGTGGATAGGGAGAATCAATGTTTTGAAAATGGCAATACTCCCCAAAGCGTTATACAGATTCAACGCGATCCCTATAAGGATACCCATGATATTCTTCAAATAAACAGATCAAGCAATCCTAATATTCATATGGAAAAACAAACACCCATGGTTTAAACAATTCTTGGGAAAAAGAATATGGGAGGCATCACCCTCCCCAACCTCAAACTTTATTACAAAGCAGTACAACAATTAAAACAGCTTGGTACTGGATCAAAGGCAGAGCCGCAGACCAATGGAACAGGGTGGAATATCCTTACACACAACCCCAAATGTATGATCATCTAATCTTTGATAAGGGAGCAAGAGATGTGAAGTGGAGCAAGGTAAGCCTCTGTAACAAATGGTGCTGGCACAACTGGACAACCACATGCAAAAGAATGGGCTTAGACCTCGACCTGACACCATGCACAAAAGTCAGATAAAAATGGATTAAAGACCTCAATATCAGATCACAAACCATAAGGCACATGGAAGACAAGGTTGGCAAAACCTTCCACGATATTGAAGACAAAGGTATCTTCAAATATGACACGGAACTAAGCAATCTAGTAGAAACAGAGATCAACAAATGCGGCTACATTAAACTAAAAAGCTTCTGCACCGCAAAAGATACAGTGACCAGAATACAAAGACTATCTCCCGAATGGGAAAGTATATTTACACAATACCCATCAGATAAGGGGTTGATATCAATGGTATATAAAGCACTGGTTGAACTCTACAAGAAGAAAACATCCAACCCCATCAGAAAATGGGACGAAGAAATGAACAGAAACTTTCCCAAGGACGAGATACAAATGGCCAAAAGGCACATAAAAAAACTGCTCTACATCACTAATCATTAGGGAGATACAGATCAAAACAACCATGAGATACCACATCACACCACAGAGACTCGCACACATCCAAAAGAACAAAAGCAACCGCTGTTGGAGAGGATGTGGGGAGAAAGGGACCCTTCTACACTGCTGGTGGGAATGTCGACTGGTTCAGCCCTTTTGGAAAACAATATGGACGATTCTCAAAAAATTAGATGTTGAGCTCCCATTTGACCCAGCAATACCACTGCTGGGAATATATCCAAGAGAGCAAAAAAATATAGTCGAAATGACATCTGCACTTACATATTCATCCCAACATGTTTACAATAGCCAGAATCTTGTAAAAAACCCAGTGCCCTAGAACAGATGACTGGTTGAAGAAACTTTTGTACATTTATGCAATGGAATACTATGCAGCTGTTAGAAAAAAGGAGATCATGAGTTTTGCATATAAATGTTTTGGCATGGAAAGTATCATGCTGAGTGAAATGAGTCAGAAAGAGAGAGAGACAGACATAGAAATATTGCACTCATCTGTGGAATATAGATTAACAGAGTAGGAGACTAACACCCAAGAATAGTAGAAATAAGTATCAGGAGGTTGACTCCATGGTTTGGATGTTGGTCTCTCATTCCTGGGAGAGGGCAATTCAGAGATGGGATCACCAAGTATAATGCAGTCAGAGGCCATTCGGGAGAAGGGTGATGGGGGCTGAATTTGGGCTAGAGACTGAACACAGTGGCCACTCAACACCTTTATTGCAAACCACAACAGCTAATTAGAGAGAGAACAGAAGGGAATACCCTGCCACAGTGGCAGGGTGGAGTGGGGGGAGATGGGATTGGGGAGGGTAGGAGGGATGTTGGGTTTACTGGTGGTGGAGAATGGGCACTGGTGAAGGGATGGGTTCTCGAACTTTGTGTGAGGGAAACCTGAGCACAAAAATGTATAAATCTGTAACTGTACCCTCACAGTGATTCACTAATTAAAAATAAAAAAAGGTAATTATCTGCATGGTAGAGAGGGATTCATATTCTTTTTAATTTTTTTAAATGCAACCATACTGTTTTCCCATTTGTGGAAGAGGCCCTCCCAGTCCTTATCATGTACCTAGGAAATTTTGCCAAGATATTAAGGACACAATCCCTTCACTTTCCTTTGCTTTTGCATATTTTTAAGTTCTCATTATATTTTAATCAAGTCAATACATGTTCAGGACCATGTTATATTATCTCCACAATTTTGATCTATTAACCAACCTTTTATGATTGATTCATGGTTTCATAAGTACAGAAAATTTATCTGATTGAATTCCACTTTTCTTAATTGTATTGAGAATTGTTTTGTGTCCCATCATAGGCTTTATCTTGGTGACTATTCCATTAACCCATGAAAAGACAGTGTATTCTGTTGCTTACTTTTGTGCTCATGGAATTGGCCACACTAGGTGATGCTCCAGGCCTACTCTTGAATCTGTGCTCTGGAGTGTCCCCTGGTGGTACTTCAGAGATCATATGTGGGCCAGGGATCAAACCTGGGTCAGTTATCTGCAAAGGAAGTGCTTATCCCTCTCTCTTATCTCTTATGCCAACCAGTTGTTTATATTTGTTTTCATTTGGGGGACGCACCAGTAATGTTTAGGGGTTAATCCTAGGCTGAGGGCTCAGGAATCAATCTTGTTGGTACTCAGTGGACCATTTGGAGTGCTGGGCATTGAACCCAGCTCAGCTGCATGAAGGCAAGCACCTAATCAGCTGTACTACCAGTCTGGTCCTTAGTCTGTTGGGACCAGACTTATACCAGACAATAACAAACTTATTGACATAACCTTGGTAGAAAGAGAATAAACTCCTATATGCTTACCTGACATTATTTCAGATAAAAGTTTATCATGCCTAGCCCACCACCAAAGTACCATTTTTTTAAAGAAATGTTCTGTCTTAATAGTCTATCCATATATTATTAAGATCTCTTTAATGCACTAGTAAGACCATTATTTTCTTGTTAAGTTTCTTATAGATCATTCATCCGTTGTTGTAAATTCATTTAAAACTTTCTATTTTTGTAATGGAATAAATATTACTCTCAACGTAGGTCAATAATTGTTTACTTAATTTCGTGTTCCTATAACGGTTACATATATTTTAATAAAGTATATGTTGATGAATTTCCATATTTATAATTACCTGGTTTTCATAAATTTCTCTTGCTACCATATTGTACTGAAAGTCTATCTTATGGTGTAGCTTCTTTGGCTTTTCTGTCATTATCATTCACTTTGTGGATCTTTCAGTTTTCACCTTTCACCTTTCACCTAGTCTATAATTTTTAATAGAACTGTTGTTTGTTTGTTGAAAATAGAATATGGCTTGCCTCTCTCTTACTCTCTCCTTCACTCTGTTTGGTTTTGGTACACCCAGCTATGGTAAAGACTTACTCTCGACTCTGTGCATTGTGATAATTCCAGGTAGTGTTTGGGATATTGTAGTCTGTCTGGGAATCAAACCCAGGTCAGATGCATGCAAACCAAGCACTCCACTCACCGGAACATTGCTCTGAACAGAGAGAAACACATTTAAAATCACATTGTTTTGTGATTGTTGTGCTCCTAGGAGCTCTTTTAGAGATCTAAGTGTTGTTAAAATGTCATAAATAAGGAATTTTTCATTAATCTGTTTTCACTCTAGACTATATTGTATCGTTATATTCGTTACTAGTGCATATAGCATCATTACACTGTTTTGTCCCGTACATGTCCATCAAAAATTTGTCCTTAATCATTCTTGCAGAATTGATTCTGAAAAGCTCAGAGTGGCTTTGGTAACTCAGGCCATAGTCTTAATTATTACTCACATTTGTGTAAACTAGCATAGTTTGGAGTGGTGGATTTGGAAGGGTGTCCCTATTAACATTTGATAGTGATGCAAGAAGAGAGAGAACTTTGGTTTAAATGACATAGTATGAAAGGGAAATTCGGCAGTTTTCAGTAAGTAAAGAAAAGCAATCAAGTATGATAAATGAAAACATTTGGTCACCTTACCATGGGATTCATTTTTTATTCATGTATAAATGATATATAGACCTGTTATTTATGTCTTTACATTTTTATGCATAAATATACTCACATATGTGTCTACAATTTATTTGTGTGCATTATTTTATCTCATAAAACATAAAATAAAGGTCAGTATTGAAATCATGTGCTCTTGGATGAGATACTATTAGTAGTATTCGTGGAGAAATGTGGAGATGTAACTTCAGTGTTTAAATATGTCTTCAGAGAATACTTTTAGATATAACTATTTTAGTTCAATAGTACACTAAGTATATAATAGAAAAAATTTTAACGCATGCAATTAAGTATGAGTTTTGGTACAGTGCTCCTCCACTGTTTTTCCTAACTGAAAATCTTCTAACCATCTTTGATTCCATTTTATAAAAGCTAAATTCCACTAGTTAGGCAGTCACACCCAGAAACTTCCCCCGAAACCATGTAATCCCATCAATGGCCAACATCCAGAGACTATAAAACCAAGCTTCCAGAAGCATGTGGCATCTTATAGCCAAGTTCTCCCACTCGAAAACGTGGCAAGCTACTGAGAATTTCCTGCCCGCATGCGAGAGCCTGGCAAGCTCCCCATGACTTATTCATATGCCCAAACCAGTAAAAATGATGGGTCTCATTCCCCTGACTCTGAAAGAGCCTTTGATGCGGCACTGTTGAGAAGGACGAGTAAAGAGAGGCTTCTAAAATCTCAGGGCTAGGACAAATGGAGACGTTACTTAGACCACTGGAGACAATCGACAATCAACGGGATGATAATGATGATGATGACGATGATTTTTATATTTTACATGTCACATATGTCTATCATAACATACAAAAGTTCCATTACTTATGTAATTTGCATATATGTATGTATATATTTCATAATAACCTTTCAATCAGAAAGTTATGGATTGCTGTAATTCCTTCCTAATCATCTTTATACTGTTGTATCAGATTATAAAGAAAGTGCATAAACCTAAAAAGCATATCAAGTTTAATTTCTAATCATGTAGTGCATACATTAAGTAGCCACCTGGGTCAAGACAGAAAACATTTATGATACTGCTGTGAGAATTAATTTGAAGAAGTACCTGAAATATTATAGAAACAGAAAGTTTTCAAAATTGGGTCCTGAAAATTATATAATAAAATGTGGATTTATACCAAACATTACAATTATTGTAGGGCTACCTAGAGTTCTGGGTAGATGGGGAATCTCAGTTATTCTTGGGTGGGGATAAACTGATAAAAAGGTATCTGATGACAATCCCGAGATTCTGAGGAAGGGTATAAATACATGCTTAAGAGGAAATGCAAATCAAACGTTACAATTTTATAATGGAAATTCAGAATAATGTAAAATTGAAAACATAATTTCTGTAAGTCTTTCTATCGTCAACAATCTCTTTAGCTGTCAGTCTGGGTAATAAACAGGTAAACCTGTTTTATGTCAGCAGAGTGGGACATGAGAATACCAACCCCGCTGAGATGTGTGTCCTTGTAAACAGGTTTATCGGAGCTCTCAGAACTTATATTCTTGTATAAAAGCTTCCTTATTCTTTTGTATATGCATGCATTTTATATCATTTGGACTTAATGAACATCATTTTATTAGCAAGCAACTTTAGTGCTTGTTTTATATCTCTGTTTCTCAGAGAGTAGATGAAAGGGTTCAGCATGGGAGTGATTATCATATACATCACAGAAGCAGCTATTTCTTTACTACCAGACATGGCTGGCGAAGAAAAGAAGTACACTTCTGCAATGGTTCCATAGAATAAAGCCACAACGAGGAGATGGGAACCACACGTAGAAAGGACTTTGAAGAATTTCTTAGCAGAAGGATTTTTCAGGACAGTGGCCCATATGCAGATATAAGATCCCATGATAAAAGTGAATGGAATACATACAATCATTCCTCCCTCAATGAATATGACCAGGTTATTGAGTGAAGTGTCTGAGCAGCTTACCTCCAGCAATGCAGTGAGTTCACAGAAGAAGTGCGGGATGATAATATCACCACAGAAGGACACTCGGGTCAAGAGGAGGGTGTGCAGCAGTGCATGTAAAAAATTGATGGTCCAGGTCCAAGCTACTAATGAGATACACCGTGCCTGCCTCATGATCATGGTGTAGTGGAGTGGCTGACAGATGGCTACATACCTGTCATAGGCCATCACTGCAAGAAGGAAATTGTCGCTAGAAACAAAAAATATTAAAAAATATACCTGAGAATTGCACCCTGAGTAGGGGATGGACTTGTGATTACTCTGCATGTCCACCAACATCTTGGGAACTGTGACAGATGATAAACACACGTCGTTGAAGGCCAAGGCACTGAGGAAGAAGTACATGGGTGTGTGGAGGCGAGAGTCTATCCTGATGAGCAGGATAATGAGCAGGTTCCCCAGTACGGTGGTCAGGTATATGACCAGGAAGAGTGTCAAGAACCAGCCCTGTTGTTCTGGTGGTATAGGGAGACCCTGGAGGAGGAATTCAGAAACTCTGGTCTCATTCTGTTTCTTCATAATGGTCCTTTATTCTCTGGAAGTTAAATAGAGGGAAATGTTCAGAGCCAGAAGAACCATAATATAGTAACCCAATTTTTATATGAAAGTGTTGTTTTTTTAACTAGACTTTGTTCACAACTCACATGTATGTAGGCATGAGTAACCACGTACCATTCAGGTTCTAATAAATCATCACATCGTCACAATTTTATGATATTTTCTTCTTTTTTAAAAAAAGCTTTTTTATTAGAGAATCACTGTGATGTACATTTACAAATTTATGAATTTTTGTGTTTGCATTTCAGTCATACATCTATCGTTCACCCATCCCTCCACCAGTGGCCATTCACCTACACCAATGATCTCAGTATCCCTTTCACGACCCACACCCCATCCCACACCATCCCACCCTGCCTCTGCTGCAGGGCATTTTCTTTTATTCTCTCTCCTTTTGGGTGTTGTAGTTTGCAATAGAGGTATTGAGTGGCCTTCATGTTCAGTTTATAGTCTACTTTTAGATATTTTCTTAATATGCAAAAATGCTTTGAACAACAGCTTAATTCATGCTCTGTACAAAGCACTATAGAAAGTGCTATACACAAGAGTAAAGAAGCAGTGCAAAGTCTCAGTATTGATGGAGTGTACAAAGTCATAATATCTAAGTGTGCAAAATTCCATCCTTGCTACAGGTAATGGAGAAAGGAATGACAACATGTATCTAACCAGAATTTGTCTCTTAATTACAACACAATAGCTCTCTACTCCTCATTTTTTAGCATGTCCTGACATGCTAAGTGACATCACTCCAACATACTTGAAGGAGAAAATCTTTTCTTTTCTTTGTATTCAAGGTAGATAGCAGGATGGCCAGTTTTACTTAGAGACTGAACTGCTCAGGGGCACTGGTGCTATCTCTCTCAATTCTCGAAGGTGAATAATGGCAAGTTTTTCTTAGAGACTGAACAGCTCAGTGACACTGGTTCTATCTCTCCATGTTCTCTAAGGTGGATTGTGGATGATTATGTGTGGATACACCACAATAAACTTAGAAACTATAACAAACAGAAGGCCTTGCTTTTCATAGGATTTAACTTTTGGTTTTTTGGGTTTTTTTTTTTTTTTGCTTTTTGGGTCACACCCAGCGATGCTCAGGGGTTACTCCTGGCTTTGCACTCAGGAATTACTCCTGGCGGTGCTTGGAGGACCATATGGGATGCCAGGTATCGAACCCGGGTTGGCGGCATGCAAGGTAAACGCCTTACCTGCTGTGCTATCACTCCGGCCCCATATTTAACTTTTGATTATTGTAGCTCTGCACCCAGGAAAAGAGGATCAGACCATGTTCACAAAGATGTTGAAATACCTGTTTAGACAGGCTTATTTGATAAGCCTTCTGTAAGTATTTTTCCAGAATTTGGAGATTTATGAACATTGGAGATTTATAACAAAAACATTTAGTTCGAGGAAAGATTATTATAATCTGTCCTGAGACTGAACACTGATTATTTGCTAAACACTGTGCTTAATAATTAGTGAATACTTTTCAATTTAAAAATCTCAATATAACATTGTGATCAAGACCATGTCACTCTTTCTCTACTAGTGGAAACTGAATATAAGAGACAAACATAGCAGGTCCAGACTGTGCATTAGACCATTTCTGACCTTTGAGATACTGGAATCAAAGGAACAAGTTTGCATACTTACCTAGAGTAAGAAATGCATCCAATCCTGCCTGGTCAATGCAGTAATGTGGCCATTATTAAAGGACTCCTAAGTGTCTGTGGGTATAAAGATGGGTCCCATTTACTCACAGATACCATCAGATATATGCTGCCAAGATTGGACATCATTAATAACTAATAAATACAGAGATCTTGGATGACACTCAGAGATAACATAGGAGACATAAAGGAAGGCAAAGATAACACATCTCCACAGCACCGAGTTAGGATTTCAAAACTCCCCCATGCTGACCATGGGTAAACTCAGGAAATTTCTCCACCTGACTGGTGAGCATATGTATGTCTCTCAGACTCAGTATTTCCATGGCTGAACTTTGATACCTGTTTACAAGTTGAGAATGTGGAAGAGATTGTTCAAGGGCAGGCTAGATATTTGGTAATGATGGTCCAAATCACACTCAGAGTTCTCTGCACTTGCTTCCTAGGACATTTCTGTTGCTTTGTGCACTGATCTTAGGGAAAAGAATCTTTATATCACATGTAGTTTCATTTATAGCTTTTGTTTAGAACTTGACTTTTCTTCCAGTCTCTCTGTTTCTTTAAAATTATTTTTGAATATTAGTCTCACACTCTGTTTAATATATCGCAAAATGACCGCAATCACTTTGTGTCTGTACCTTCCTTCTGACTCATTTACAGTAGAAATAAGGGTCAGGAAGACTGGTCCATGGTTGGAAAATTGCCAGAAGTTGGAGGAAGAGGGCAGTTAGGATAGAGAGGTGACCACTAGACAATGACAATTGGAAATGATCACTGTGGAAAGAACATATTGCTGAAAGAAGGAAAAGGGATCTAAATGCTAATTATTCAGTACTTGTCTGTAAACTATTATACACAAAAGGAAAGAGGGAGAAAGAGAGAAAGATAGAGAGAGAGAAAGAGAGAAGAAAGGTGTCTTCTCTATATGCATACTGGAGTGTGATTGGAAGAATGGAAATGGGGACATTGGTGATGTATCTGATGATTGTTCAGTGAAAAAATGAAGATTTTGTTTTTAGCCACAATTATGGAATTGAGAGTTTATTATGTGCTCTGTGATTAGGAGTCCCTCAAGGTGGTGTCTGAGAACCATTAGACCATGCTGGGAATTGAACCAGGTGTCTGCAGGACAAATATCTTATCTCTTATCCTATCTTAAAGCCCCTCTATGTATGTTTTCTCTGACTGCATCATCAGAGATATCGCATAGAGAGAGACACCTGTTGAGGAAACACACATTTTATCATTTTACACAAGCAAGAAATCATCACACAGCACATGCACATGGGATGCATGTACATCCTTCTATGCACACAGAGACAGAACTTTCTGCCCTACTATTATTTGCTCACTCTGATATCTTCATTCTTGGTCGGTAAAGAGCCTTCTCATCCAGATTGTATGTTGTCAGCGTCTGCAGTACTTAGAGGAAACAAAACAGTGGGATGGAGACTTCCATGAGCCCATAATCTCTTGAGCTTTCTGTGTCTGTCCTTCACCTACAAGTCAACAAGAAACCATTTTATAAACCTCATAGAAGAATAAGTCAAAGTCCCTGAGCTCCTGGTTAAAGAAAGGAAGGTAATTGCCACAGTCCATTTAGTCCTTTGGGAGGTGGTTGAGCAGAGCTGCTCAGGCCACCTAAGAGTGTTTTGCAAGTATCAAGGGTCCCTGGAATAGAACTGCCTGCTCTGGCCTGCTGAACACAGGAATGGCTGAGATGTTTCTAAGCATAAATGAAGACAATGAACAGGTCTGATAGGGCTGGTTGTGGGACTCTACCTGACACCACTAGTTGACCTTAAATAAGTAAATTAACTTCTCTCAGCCTTGAAACAAGGCTGAGGGAAGTATGCTTAAGATAATGATTTCTTTCATTATAAATATTTTATTACTGTTTTATTAGATCATGAAAGCTCAGAAACACAGGCGCACAATACATGTCTAATGCGCTAATAAATTTTGCATCTATTAGTAAAAGATCACTCAATAGCTTAGTCACTGCTATTGTCAGAATTGATAGTGATTAATGGAGCTGCCAACTGATAAACATGTTCTTCATTTGTTAACTTTTGAGTTACTTACACTCTCCTCACACAGCAGCACAGCTATGTGACACAACATTCAGGAAATCATCAGCACGATAATATCCTCACCCTAGTTAACAATACAAACACACGTTATTTCTCAGAGGCAGATAGGAGCATCATCCACACTGCTCAGAAAGGTTCTAAGTATATGATCCTTCTCAAGTTTCCCTTCAACGTACTTTCTTCAACTACCCCTTCCCTAGTTGTTATGATACGTGAATATGATCTTCAGTGTAAAAGAAACTTCTTTATTATACCTGCTAAAATAATGCAATTTGGCAGAAGTTATAAAATTAACTTCCTCCTCACTCCCCCTATCAGGTCGCACTATCTGGAGACATCAGGAGCAGTACTTGGATGCCAGATTCTCAATTGTGGCTGGTTTGGTCCAGAGAGAAGGTCCACTGAGTTCTCAGCACTGATGCCTCTTACTTGATGCTATTTATTTTATTTCTTTCAGTTGTTTTCATGAAAAGAGGACGATAATAGAGAGAAAGGATTTCACTTAGCTCAAATCTTTGTTTTATTTTATTTGCATAGCAACGACTGTCGAGAAAATTTCGTGGAATGACTAATTATATCAAATTACATTTTTAAAAATTGAATCTCAGTGAGATACACAGTTACAAATTTGTTTATGATTCAATGTGACAATGTTCCATCCCCACACCTAAACAAGATTTCACTTTCCAGCCAGATGTCCCCATCCCACCCCCCTCCCTGCATGCCTCTATGGCAGGCACTTTTCTTCTCTATTATGTCTTTTCTACTCTATTTCCTTTTGGGCGTTATATTTTGCAATGCAGATATTGAAAGACCATCATTTATGTCCATTTACGTACTTTTGAAGTTTTGATTCTTGTTCAGAGTGATCATTTTCAACAATTATTGTCATACTGATCCTTTCTCTATCCCAACTGTCTTTTGTCCCACCACTCCCTCTTGTGGCAAGCTTCCAACCATTAACCAGTCCTCCTGGCCCCGGTTTGTACCTGCCTTAGATATTAGTCTCATACTACTTTATTTTCTGTATTCCACAAATGAATGCGATCATTCTATGTCTGTCCCTCTCTTTTTCTCTTTTTTAATTTTATTGAATCACCATGATATAGTTACAAGCTTTCATGTTTGGGTTACATTCTCACAATGATCAAACACCCATCCCTCCATCAGTGCACATTTCCCACCACTGATATCCTGGGAATAACCCTGCATTCGCACCTTCCCCCTGCCTCCATGGCAGACAATATTCCACATACTCTCTCTCTACCTTTTGCGCATTGTGGCTTTCAACATAGACACTGAGAAGTCATCATGTTTGTTCTATTATCTACTTTCAGCATGCAATCCCATCCCAACTGGTTCCTCCAGCTATCATTTTCTTAGTGATCCCTTCTCTATTCCATCTGCCTTCTCCCCTCCGCTCATGAAACAATCTTCCAGCTATGGGGCAATCCTCCTGGCCCTTGTATCTACTGTCCTTGGGTGTCAGCCTCATGTGTTGTTATTCTATACTCCATAAGTGAGTGCAGTCCTTCTATGTCTGTCCCTCTCTTTCTGACTCATTTCACTTAGCATGATCCTCTCCATGTCTATCCATTTATAAAGAAATTTCATGACTTCTGTCCCTCTCTTTCAGACTCATGTTGCAACACGATTCTTTGCATGTCCATCAATTTATATTCAAGTTTCATGACTTCATTTTTTCTAACCAATTCTCAGTATCCCATTGTGTACATGTACCACCACTGTTTCTTTATCCAGTAGTATGTTTTGGGGAATTCAGGTTATTTCTATATTCTGGCTATTTTGAATTGTATTGTAACTACCATAGAAGTGCACATGGTGTTTCTGTTGTATGTTTTTGGACCCTCAGTGTGCATTCCTAGACATGTTATTACTTGGTCAATTGGAAACTCATTTTTTAAAAATTTTATTGAATCACCATGAGATACTTACAAGCTTTCATGTTTGGGTTACAATCTCACAATGATCAAACACCCATCCTCCGCTAGTGCCCGTTCCCCACCACCAATATCCCGGGTATACCCCCCTTTCTCATCCTCCCCCTGACTCCATGGTAGACAATATTCCCCATACTCTCTCTCTACTTTTGGGCATTATGGCTTGCAACACAGACACTGAGAGGTCATTATGTTTGGTCCATTATCTACTTTCGGCATGCATCTCTATCCCAACTGTTTCCTCCAGCCATCATGTTTTAGCGATTCCTTCTCTATTCCATCTCCCTTCTCCCCTCCGCTCATGAAGCAGTCTTCCAAGTATGGGACAATCCTGCTGTCCCTTGTTTCTACTGTCCTTGGGTGTCAGCCTCATGTGATATTAATCTATACTCGACAAATGAGTGTAGACCTTCTATCTCTGTCCCTCTCTTCTGACTCATTTCACTTAGCATGATACTCTCCATGTCTATCCACTTATAAGAAAATTTCATGACTTAATCTCTCCTAACAGCTGCATAGTATTCCATGTGTAGATGGACCAAAGTTTCTTTAACCAGTCATCTGTTCTAGGGCACTTGGGTGGTTTCCAGATTTTGACTACTGTGAACACTGCTACAATTAATATATAGGTACAAATGTCATTTCTACTGTGCTTTTTTGCATCCTCAGGATATATTCTCAGAATTGGTATTTCAGGGTCATATGGAAGCTCAATTTTTGGTTTTTGAAGGACTGTCAATATTGTTTTCCAGAAAGTTTGGACCAGTCTGCATTCCCACCAGTAGTGAAAGAGTGTCCCTTTTCTCCCACATCTACACCAGCACTGGATTTTTTTTTCTTTTGAATATGTGCCGGTCTCTGTGGTGTGACATGTTTTTCTCATTGTTGTTTTGATTTGCATCTCCATGATGACTATCTATGTGCAGCATTTTTTCATGCGTCTTTTGGCCATTTGTATTTTTTTGAGGAAATTTTTGTTCATTTTTCTCCCTATTTTTTCATAAGGTTGGAGGTTTTTTCTTATACAATCTACTAGTGTCTTGTATAATCTGGATATTAATGTCTTATCTGATGGGTATTGGTAAATGTTCTTTCCCATTCTGTGGGCTCTTTCTGTATTTTGGTCACTGTTTCTTTTGAAGTGCAGAAGCTTCTTAGCTTGATGTAGTCCCATTTGTTTATGTTTGCTTCCACTTGCATGGTAAGTATTGTTTCATCCTTAAAGATGCTTTTAGCTTCAATGTCATGGAGAGTTCTGCCTACATTTTCTTCTATGAACCTTATACATTCATGTCTGATACAGAGGTCTTTAATCCACTTTGATCTGACTTCTGTGTCTGGCATTAGACAGATGTCAGAGTTCATTTTTTTTGCAGTAGCTATCCAGTTTTCCCGGCACCACTTGTTGAAGAGGCTTTTCTTGTTTCCCTTCATATTTCTCGCCCGTTTTTCAAAGAT
Organism: Sorex araneus; assembly: GCF_027595985.1. Lineage (NCBI taxonomy): Eukaryota > Metazoa > Chordata > Mammalia > Eulipotyphla > Soricidae > Sorex > Sorex araneus. The sequence goes on along the minus strand of NC_073302.1, from coordinate 10,701,418 downwards.
TACAGGACAATACATTTGGGGTCTGTGACAGGATATTCACCTCTGTTTCATTGGTTTGGAGGTCTGTTTTTATCCCAATACCATGCTGTTTTAATTACTACTGCTTTGTAGTAGAGTTTGAAGTTTCAGAAGGTGATGCCACCCATCTTTTTTTCCCCAAGGTTTGCTTTAGCTATTCGTAGGGGTTTATTGTTTCATATGAATTTCAGGAAAATTCATTTCTTTGAAAAATGTCATGGGTCTCCTGATAGGGACCACATTAAATTTGTATAGTGCTTTGGGCAGTATTGCCATTTTGATAATGTTAATTCTCCCTAAGGAAGAATGGTGGAGTCGAAAAGATATGCGTGGAACCGGTGGTTTTTCGTCATCTTAACCTCTCTTTGATGCTGTTGAAGGCGTTCCATGCAGCTATCTTCCTCCTGCGCAGTTCTGGTGCCATGTCGTTCTTCATGTTCAGTTCTTGACCCAGGTACACATAGCTGTTGCATTCGGAGATGTTCATTCCAGTGAGAGCAAATGTAATGTCAGGGACTAGTTCGTTCTTCATGGACATTGTTTTGCTGAGATGCTGCAGTCCGATCTTTCCATACTCATGGTCTATGTAGGCCAACATTTGTGCCACTTGGGTAATGTTTGGTATTATTGGAACAATGTCATCAGCAAAGCATCGATGGTGTAGTTTTCAACAGTCTATCTTCACTTCCATTCCTTCCCATTCCAGTTGTGGCATTATGTACTCGAGGGTGTCACCGAAGAGCTTCGGTGAAATGGTATCACCCTATCTAACCTCTCTTTTTACATCAGTGACCACTTTGGTGATCAGAATGGTGAGATCCTGGTGGTGAATCCATAGTAAAGCTTGCGGAGGATCTTGATATACTGAGTTTGAATGTCCTGTTTTGCTAGGGCTTCAATAACTTCTTTAGTCTCAACAGAATTGAAGGCTTTCTTTTAATCGATGGACATTTGAGTGGCATCATGAACTCTCGCAAAACGTCAATGAGCCTGGTCACTTTGTGGATACGGCCAATCGTGCTGAATCCTTTTTGGAATCTGGCTTTCTTGCATTGTTGTCTTTCGTCTAATGTTCTGCCTATTCTATTCAGGATGACTCGAGTGAACAACTTGTAGATGTTGGACAAGAGGTTGATTCGGGCGAAAGTTGCTGATGCTGGTGCCCGCTTGAGCAAATCAAAGACAGGATGAAATGTGATAGAAGTGAATTCTCCCTATCCATGAGCAGGGGATGTGTCTCTATTTCCTAGTGTCCTCTTTTATTTCTTGAAGTAGCATTTTGTTATTTTCCTTGTATAGGTCCTTCACGTCTTTGGTTAAGCCTATTCCAATGTACTTGATTTTCTGAGGTACTTTTGTGAACGGAATTTTTTTAATGTCTCTTTCTTCTTTTTCATTATTTGTATATAAGGAAGCCATGGACTTTTGGGTGTTGATTTTGTAACTTGCCACTTTACTATATTGACTGATTGTTTCTAGGAGCTTTTATGTAGAGTTCTTAGGGTTTTCCAAGTATAGTATCATATCGTTGTAAATGGTGATAACTTGACCTCTTCCTTTCCTATCTGTATGCTCTTGATATGTTTTTCTTGTCTAACTGCTATGGCCAGGACTTCCAGTACTATATTGAATGGAAGTGACAAAAGTGGGAAACCTTGCCTTGTGCCTGATCTTAGAGAAAAGGCTTTTAGTTTTTACCCATTGAGAATGATACTTGCGGTGGGTCTATGGTAGATGGCTTTGACTATATTGAGGAAAGTTCCTTCAATGCCCATTTTGCTGAGGGTTTTCCTAATAAGCGGGTTTTGAATCTTGTCAAATACTTTCTCTGCATCTATTGATATGATCATGCAGTTTTAATTATTTCTTGTATTGATATGATGAATTATGCTGATTGACTTGCGAATGTTAAACCATTCTTGCATCCCTGGAATGAATCCTACTTGGTCATGGTGTATGATCTTTTTGATGAGACGTTGGATTCTATTTGCTAATATTTTGTTCAGGATCTTTGCTTCTGTGTTCATCAGGGATATCAGTCTGTAATTCTCTTTCTTTGTGGTATCTTTGTCCGGTTTTGGTATCAGGGTGATATTTGCTTCATAGAAACTCTTTGGATGTGTTTCTGATACTTCAATTTCCTGGAAAAGCTTAAAGAGGATTGGGAATAAGTCCTCTTTAAAGGTTTGGAAGAATTCACTAGTGAATCCGTCTGGGTTAGGACTTTTGTGCTTGGGGAGATTTTTTATTACCGTTTCAATTTCCTTGACGGCAGTAGGTCTGTTCAGGTATTCCAGGTTCTTGGTTCAACCTTGGGAGTCTATAGGAGTCTCGGAATTTATGCATTTCCTCGAGGTTTTCGTGTTTCGTGGCATAAAGTTTCTCAAAGTATTCTCTGAGGATACTTTTTGGAATTTCTGTTGTAATGTCCCCCTTTTTTTTTTGACACTGTTTTCTAGGGTTTTCTCTCACCCTTTTTGTGAGTCTTGTTAGAGGTTTTTCAACCTTGTTATTTTCTCAAAGAACCAACTCTTCATTGATCTCTTCGACTATTTTTTTGGTTTCCTTCTTGTTAATTTCTCCCAATAGTATTGTGTTGCAATCGATGTCTTTCTCCAATCTATGAGTAGTTGTTTTAAGTACTTTGCTGGTCTCTCATTAGGTGCATATGTATTTAGTATTGTTAGTTCTTCGTATTGTACAGATCACTTTATCAATTATAAATGACATTCACTGTCTCTTGTGACATTCTTCAGTCTGAAATCAATGAGGTCTGATACTAGAATGGCAAGCCCAGCTTTTTTATGGGAGTGATTAGCCTATAGGATTGTTTTCCAGCCTTTGACGTTGAGTGTGTGTTTGCTTTGACTGTTGAGATGTGTTTCTTGCAGGGATCTGAATGTTGGGTACAATTTTCTAATCCATCCTGACTACAGGCCGATATTTCTGATGAATATGAATTCAAAGATCCTTAACAAAATATTAGCAAATAGAATAAAAAAACTGACCAAAAAGACCATCCACCACGACCAAGTGAGATACATCCCAGGGATGCAATGATGGTTTAACAATTCGGAAATCAGTCAACATAATGCATCATAACAACAAAAGAAAATATGAAAACCATATGATAATACCATTTGACAAGATACAGCAACCGTTTATGATGAAAACTCTCAACAAAATGGGTATTGAAGGAACTTTACTCAGTGTTTTCAAAGCCATCTACCACAAGCTCATGACAATAATTTTCCTCAATGGTGAAAAAAAGAACAGGGACAAGACAAGGATGCCCACTCTCAACACTTCTGTTCAATACAGTACTGAAAGCACTTACAATAACAGTTAGGAAAGAAAAAGATATTAAAGTCATCCAAATAGGAAATGAAGTATCAAGCTCTCACTATTCTTACATGATATGATACTACATTTAATGTATACCTCTACTAAGAAGCTCCTAGAAACAATAGTAAAGTATAGTAAAGTTCCAGGCTATTAAATCAATATTCAAAGTTCATTTCTTTCCTATACGCAAATAATGAGAGAGATAAAAATGACATGAGAAAACCAATCCTGTTCACAATTATGCCTCAGAAAATCATGTACCTCGGAAGCTTAATTAAGAAGGCAAAGGAACTCTCCAAAGAAAACTACAAAATGCTACTTCATTAATAAAAGACATGAGGAAATTGAAACATATCCCCTGCTCATGGATTGGGAGACTTAACATCGTCAAAATGGTAATACTTCCCAAAGCATTGTACAGTTTCAATGTGATTCCTATAAGGATACACATGATATTCTTCAAAGAAATGTATCAAATGTTTCTGAAATGCATATGGAACAACAAACCCCCATGAATAGCTAAAGCAATTCTTGGGAAAAAAGAAGATGGGAGGCATCACCTTCCCTTACTTGAAACTCTGCTACAAAGCAGTAATAATAAAACAGTATGGTACTGGAACAAAGACAGATCCACAGACCAATGGGACACGGTTGAATAATCTTACACACACCCTCCAATATATGACCATCTAATCTATGATAAGGAGCAAGAGATGTGAAGTGGAGCAAGAAAAGCCAGTTTAATAAGTGGTGCTGAAAAACTGGACAGCTACATGCAAAAATGGGCTCAGGCCCTTCTGCTGCTGCTGCCACTTGAGCATGATGGAGGAGCCCAAAAGAGCTACTTTGGACATCAGCAGCCCACTGAAATACTTCCAGAATGTGAACTGAGAGTTTACGCCAGGCTGCGACAAAGGGAAAGGGTATCTCTCTCTAGGTTTTTCCATCTTATGAGCACCATAAAATGGTAAAAGTTTGCAGTTATGTAATTTCAGGCAGAATTTTCCCTGGACTCTATACAGAAACCCAAAACCAAATGTCATCTAATCATCAGCAATATGAAATGGTTCCTTTTTAGCGGGTCGAACTTTGGGGGGAAAATCCTAACAAGAATAGTAAGTCTTTTGTTGAAATATTGAAGGCATCAAAGTAGTAGCCATCTCTCTAGACTGAACTAAGCCATAGCCCCATGCTGGCCGAGGAGAAGAAATATCCTTCTTTCTCGGGAAGAAATGTGGCGTGGTGTCAGCCATATTATGATGTCCATTGTGGCATGTCCATGGTGGCGTGGGAACAGGATGTCCATGTTGGCGTGGGAACGGGATATAAGGAAAAAAATTATTATGTACATGGAACAGCGGGAGGCTGGTGGAGTCTCGAGCTGGGGCAGATACCAGCACACTACTTTTGGTTCCAGAAACTGCTTGCAGACATGTGCTAGACTATCAACAAAGCCATAGCCCCATGCTGACTGACGATGGAAAATAACCATCTTTCTCGTTTTTTTTTCCCTTTGTCAGGCAGCGTGGCGTCAATCATACTATGAGGATTACTAAGGAGGCATGAACTCGGTTGCGCGGGATGGAGGGGGAGAAAAAAGAAAAGAAATGTAACAAACAGCGGGACTTAATATCTCTACATTCTCAGCAATGGAAAACTAATTGTCAAATGCTTCCTTGGCAGTAGGACTGTCTTTTTTTTTGGGAGGGGAAACTCCAGCAACAATAGTGAGTTATGTGTTGAAACATGGAATGTAATCAATATAAAGAGTAAACGAAGTGAAATTTATCACTTACAAGGGCGGGGACGGGGGGGGGCGGGAGGGAGCGGAAGGTATACTGGGGTGGTTGGTGATGGAATATGGGCACTGGTGAAGGGAAGGGTGTTTGAGTATTGTATAACTGACACAATCCTGAGAACTATGTAACCTTCCACATGGTGATTCAATAAAATAAAATTTTTAAAAAATGGGCTCAGACCTCTACCTAACACCATGTACAAAAGTCAGATCAAAATGGATTAAAGACCTCAACATCAGACCAGAATCCATTAGGTACATTGAAGAAAGGGTCAGCAAAACCCTCCATGACATTGAAGTTAAAGGTATCTTCAAAGATGATACGCTACTGACCAAGCAAAGGAAGCAGAGATAAACAAATGGGACTATCTTAAACTGAGAAGCTTCTGTATCTCAAAAGAAACAGTGACCAGAATACAAAGACTGTTTACAGGCTGGGAAATGTTCTTCACTCGATAACCATCTGATAAGGGATATCAAGGATATACAAGGCACTGGTTGAATTCTACAAGAAGAAAACATCCAATCCCATCAGAAAATGAACAGAAACTTTCTCAAAGAAGAAATCCTAATGGCCAAAAGACACATGAAAAAAGTGTTCTACATCACTAATGATCAGGGAGAGGCAGATAAAAACTCAATGAGATATCATATCATACCACAGAGACTGTAAAACATCCAAAAGGACAAAAGCAACCGCTGTTGGCGTGGATGCAGGGCAAAAGGGACTCTCCTTCCCTGCTAGAGGGAATGCCGACTGGTTCAGTCCTTTTGGAAAACAGTATGGATATTTCTCAAAAAATTATAAATTGGGCTGGAGCAATAGCACAGAGGGTAGGGCGTTTGCCTTGCACGCGGTCGATCTGGGTTCGATTCCCACCATCCCGTATGGTGCCCTGAGCACTGCCAGGAGTAAGTCCTGAGTGCCTGAGCCAGGAGTAACCTCTCTGCAATGCCGGGTGTGACCCAAAAAGCAAAAAAAAAATTATAAATTGATCACCCCTTTGACCCAGCAGTACCACTTCTGGGAATATATCCCAGAAATGCAAAAAAAAGTATAGTAGAAATGACATCTGTGCTTGTATGTTTATTGCATACCTGTTTACAATAGCCAGAACTTGGAAAAAAACCGAGTGCCCAAGCAGAGATGACTGGTTAAAGACACTATGGTACATCTGCACAATGGAATACTATGCAGTTGTTAGAAAAGATGAAGTTATGAAATTTGCATATAAGTGGATAACATGGAGAGTATCATGCTAAGTGTAATGAGTCAGAAAGACAGGGACATATATAGAATGACTGCACTCACTTGTGGAATATAAAAATAACATAACGGGAGTTTAACACCAAGGGATAGTAGAGATAAGTACCAGGAGGATTGTTTCATGGCTTTGAAGTCAGCTCACGTGATTTGGGGAAAGGCAGCTGAGATAGAGTAGGGATTACCAAGTAAAGAATGCTTGGAGGGTCCACTCTGGATGGGAGATGTGTGCTGAAAGTAGACTATAGACCAAACATAATGACCACTTAATACCTGTATTGCAAACTACAACACCCAAAAGGAGAGAAATAGCAAAAAGGAATGCGCCTTCACAGAGGCAGGGCGTGGGGGGAAGGATGTTGTGGGGATTGTGGGGGAGATACTGGGAACATTAGTGGTGGAGAGTAGATACTGGTGGAAGGATGGGTACTGAATCATTGTAAGACTGAAACGTAAGCATTGTCAAAATGGCAGTACTATTTAAGCATTATACATATTTAATGCAGTCCCTGTAAGAACACTCAGAATATTTTTCAAAGAAATAGACCAACTACTTCAAGTATTCGTATATAACAATAAATCCCTACAAATAGCTGAAACAATCCTTGGGACCCAGAAGATGAGAAACATCACCTTATACAAATAAACTAGAAATTGAGTTTCCAATTGACCAAACAATAAAGAAATGACCAGTTCCTGAAAAAAATAATAATTTTAATAATTTTCATTTTTCACTTTCATTCTAAATCATTTGAACTAAAGTTCTCTCTCTTCTTACATCACTATCAAACATTAACAGGGATACCCTCTCCAAGTCCATCACTCTAAAGTATGCAAGTTGGTGCAGGTGTGAATGATAATTAAAACTATGGTCTGAGTTAGCAAGGACACTCTGAGCTGTTCAGAAACTAACTACCTGCAAGAATGAATGAAGACAAATTTTTTTTTTTGAGAAGATAATATTTTTTATTTTTTAAATTTTATTGAATTACCATGAGATAGTTACAAGCTTTCATGCTTGGGTTATAATCTCACAATGATCAGACACCCATCCCTCCATCAGTGCACATTCCCCACCACCAATATCCCAGGTATACCTCCCTTTCCCACCCTCACCCTGACTCTAAGGCAGACAATATTCCCCATACTCTCTCTCTATTTTTGGGCATTATAACTTGCAACACAGACACTGAGAAGTCATCATATTTGATCTATTATCTACTTTCGGCGTGCATCTCCCATCCCAACTGGTTCCTCCAGCCATCATTTTCTTAGTGATCCCTTCTCTATTTCATCTGCCTTCTCCCCTCTGCTCATGAATCAGTCTTCCAGCTATGGGGCAATCCCCCTGGCCATTGTATCTACTGTCCTTGGATATTAGCCTCATGTGATGCTGATACACTCCACAAATGAGTGCAGTCCCTCTATGTCTGTCCCTTTCTGATTCATTTCATTTAGCATGATATTCTCCATGTTTATCCATTTATAAGCAAATTTCATCACTTCATCTCTCCTAACAGCTGCATAGTATTCCATTGTGTAGATGTACCATAGTTTCTTTTTTTAAATTTATTTATTTTTAATTAGAGAATCACCGTGAGGGTACAGTTACAGATTTATACACTTTTGTGCTTATACTTCCCTCATACAAAGTTTGGGAACCCATCCCTTCACCAGTGCCCATTCTCCACCACCCGTAAACCCAGTGTCCCCCCCACCCTCCCCAATCCCATCTCCCCCCCACCCCACCCTGCCACTGTGGCAAGGCATTCCCTTCTGTTTTCTCTCTCTAATTAGCTGTTGTGGTTTGCAATAAAGGTGTTGAGTGGCCGCTGTGCTCAGTCTCGAGCCCTCATTCAGCCCGCAACTCCCTTCCCCCACATGGCCTGAATGAAGACAAATTTTTGAGGGACAAAACTGTGTAATGACACCATACGCACTAGCAACTAATATAAAGGTACAATATAGTCTAGAGTGAAAACAGATCATTGAAAAATTCCATATTAATGACATTTGAACAACACCTATATAGCTAAAGGAGCTCCTAAGAACACAACAATCACCAAACACTGCAATTTTAAAAGTGTTTCTCATTGTCCAGAGCAATGTTACAGTGAGTGGGCAGCTTGCTTTGAATGCATCTGACCTGGGTTTGCTTCCCAGCCAGACTGCAATATCCCAAGCACTACCTGGAATGATCACATTGCACAGCGTAGGCAGTAAGTCCTTAATAGAGCTAGGTGTTCCATAACAAAAGAGAGGGTAGAGTGAGAATGAAAGAGAGAGCGAGAGAGAGAGGCAAGCTATATGCTATTTACAAGAAACAAAACACAGTTCAGTTCTATAAACAATCATAGACTCAGTGAAAGGTGAAAGGTGAAAAGTGAAAAGTCTACAAAGTGAATGAGAATGAAAGAAAAGCTAAAAAAGCTATCACATAAGATAAATTTTCAACACAACATAGAAGCAAGAGAAAGTTATGGAAAGTAGCTAATTATAAATATAGAAATCCATCAACATATAGTTTATTAAAATACATGTAACCAGTATAGGAAAACAAAACAAAGTAAACAATTATTGACCTACACTGAGAGGAATATTTATAGCAACACAAAAGCAGGAATTTTAAGTGCATTTAAAACAATGGATGAATAATCCAGAATAAACTTAACAAGAAAATAATGATCTTAGTGATGCATTAAAGAGAACTTACTAATATATTAAATGGATAGACTATTTGATAAATTAATGCAGAACATTTCATCCCCAAAATGGTGCTTTGGTGGTGAGCGAGGCATGAAAACATTTTCTCTGAAACAATAGGATATAAGCATATGAGAATTTATTCTCTTGCTACCAAAGTCATGTCAAGTTTTTATATAAAAAGCAACAGACTAGTGGACAGAAGGATAGTACAGCTGGTTAGTTGCTTGTCTTGATGCAGCTGAGCTGAGTTCAATTCGGAGCACTCCAAATGGTCCACTGAGTACCACCAAGACTGATTCCTGAGCTCTCAGTTTTGGATTAACCCTTGAACATTACTGTTCAATCGTGTGTCCCCAAAACAAAAACAAATAAAAACAACAGATTGGTATAAGAGATAATAGAGAGGGTTAAGCACTTGCTTTGCATACAGCTGGCCACATTTGATCCCTGTGTACCAAGGGAGATTCCAGAGCACAGAGTCAGGAATAGGCCCGGAGCATCACCTAGTGTGGTGAATTCCATGTGCACAAAATTAAGCAACAGAATACACCTTTTCATGGGGGTATGGAATAGTCACAAGATAAAACCTATGTTGGGACACAAAACAATTCCCAATAAATATAAGAAAAGTGAACTCGGGGTTGGAGTGATAACACAGCGGTACGACGTTTGGCTTGCATGCGGCCAACCCGGGTTCAATTCCCAGCATCCCATATTGTCCCCTAAGCACCACCAGGAGTAATTCTTGAGTTCAAAGCTAGGAGCATTTCCGGTGTGACCTAAAAAGCAAAAAAAAAAAAGACAACAAATAAAGAAAAGTGAACTCAAAGTAGGCAAATGTTCTGTACTGATGAAACCGCAAATCAATCATGAAAGGTTGGTTAAAAGATCAAAATAGTGGAGATGATATAACATGATCCTGAACATTAATTGACGATTAAAATACAATGATAAATTAAAAATAGGCAAAAGCATAGGAAAGTAAATGGATTACCACCTTAATATCTTGGCAAAATTTGCTAGGTACATGATAAAGAACTAGGAGAGCCTCTTCAACAAATGGGACAACAGGATTTGCTTGAGTGGGCACTAGTACCGTCTCCATTGGTAGACTTGTTGTTACTGTTTTTGGCATATTGAATACTCCATGGGTAGCTTCCAGACTCTGCCTTGTGGGCAGGATACTCTTGGAACCTTGCTGGGCTCGCCAAGAGTGACAGAGGAACCAAAACTGAGTCAGCCACGTGCAAGGCAAACACCCTACCTGCTGTACTATTGATCGGTCTGGACAACAGGATTGCTGCATTTAAAAAGAAAATTAAGCAGAATCTGAATTCCTCTCTACGATGTAGAGAATTAATTTTAAATGGATTAAAGACCTTGATATTTGACTGAAATCGAGAGAGAAAATCAAGAAAAACATGTCCCATCTCTCCCTGATACTATCTCAAGAAACAAATTGATTCAAACCATTGGTCAAAAAATAGAGCTGATAGGGGCTGGGGTGACAGCACAGCGGGTAGGGTGTTTGCCTTGCACGTAGCCGACCAGATTCGATTCCCTGAATCCCATATGGTCCCCTGAGCACTGCCAGGAGTAATTCCTGAGTGCATGGGCCAGGAGTAACCCCTGTGGATTGTCAGGTGTGACCCAAAAAGCAATAATAATAATAATAATAATAATAGAACTGTTTACGATAAAGGAAACCATATAATATTTTGATTCTTTTCCATTCCAAGAGAAATGACTAGGGAGATGTGGTGAAAAGAGAACCCCATTCTCTTTTGTGGTGATGTCTTGTTCAATCTCTATGAAAACAAAGTGATTTTTTTTTGTTCCATGAGAATAGAACTTCCATGCCATTGAGCAATACCGCTTTTTGGCATCTATCCCAAAACTCTAAAAACAGGAATTTAAAATGATATATGCACATCATAATCATTGCCGCCTTTCGTACAATAGCCTAGATATGGTGTTAGCCCAAATGTCCAACTATCGATGAGTGAATCAAGAAGCTGTGGGATATTTACATTATGCAAACTTGTGCAGCTGAAAAAAAGATGAAATCATGCAATTACTTGCTAAATGGGTAGAGCTTACTACATGGATGCACATGTACTAAAAATGTCTTTTGTCACTCATCAGGAGTAGAATGCAGAACAAAATGTCAAGAAGATATCATCTCACACCAGTGAGACTGACTTACATCCAAAGACTAGAATAAAATCTCTGGTGATAATGAAGGAAAAGGAACCTTCATCTACTATTGATGATCATGTTCTTTGCTTCAGCATCTGTGGAAACTAGTATGGAGACTTCAGAACATTGAGATTTGAACTTCCATCTGACTCATAGATTTCACTTCTTGGCATCTGCCTCAAAGTATCTAAAATCTTTCATTTGTAAAGATGCTTGCACTTCAAAGTTCTTGGTAGTGGCTGTTCACACTTGCCAAGATATAGAAGCAACCCAAGACCTGAAAAAGAATCTACCTATGGATACCCAATAGAATACTAGTCAGATATGAGAAACAATGAAATCCTGAAGATTATTAGTACTTGAATGGAAATGGAGTGTATCATTATAAAGAGTAAGTCAAAGACAAGACAAATAGCAAAAGATTCCTCCCTTACTTGATGTGAGGTTATACATAATAACAGTATTTAAAGTAAGCAGAGATGACAGATCCTGATAATCTAGCTGTAGAAGTGAATTGACTAAGAGGTGGCTCTGGTGAGAATGGGTGAGAAAGGATCTGGAGTCGGTGGTTTCATTACACTCTGGTTTGGGATGTGGTGTGGAAACATGTATCCCTGGAACACTACTATTAAGAGTATTATAGATTACAGTACATAGCTAAATTTCGCTGTATCGCTGTCACTATCATCCCATTGCTCATCGATTTGCTGAAGTGGGCACCAGTAACTTCTCCAAGTGAGATTTCTTGTTACTGTTTTTGGCATATCAGTTTATCTCCTAAACCTAAATGGGTTCCTTTGGAGGCAGACCTGCTCTTCCCTGCCCTGAAATCCCAACAGCCACTTGCGTGCAAGCCTGGTCACCCCACCCTCTTTCCTAAGCCAGTGCATCCACCCTTAGGACAGGGATTGGCCCTGTCAGTCATCAATCTATCCCCTTAATCCAAAACCTTAGAGACACACCAGCATCCTTGTGAAAACATTACTACCATACACCTCTTCTATAAGAGGCAGGTGGGATGTGACACTCCAATTTCTCAAACAGCTGACAGCCTTAAATCTCAGTTAACCCAACCTAATAACTAGCTGACAATTTTCTGGGCACACTTGCATAACAGTAGCATGATAAGGAAAATAGTATGAACAGCAGATATTTTATTAGTAGTAGTCTTTTAGAAACAACTCAGCAGGTTAGTGCTCAAGTAATAGGCAATATAAGAACCTCATTTAAAAATGGAATAAAATGGGAAGAAACTTCTCAGAAAGGGTCAACAAATGTCCGACAGGCACATAAAAACTATGCATCATCACTTATTATTAGAGAAATTCAAGTCAGGATGACAATGTGATATCGTCTTAAACCAGTAAAAATGGCATGTTTCAAAAATACTGGGAACAATCTGTGTTGGCAGGAATGTAGTGAACAAAGAACCCTCATCCACTCTTGGTGGGAATGTTATGGAAAACAGTATGTAGGTTTCTCAGTAAAGTCAGAGGTGAATGGTCATTATCCAGCAGTTCCAGTTTGTGTTTTAATTCCCCAGGATAGAAAAACATTCATTCAAAAGAATGCATGCTCTGGAAAGTATGTTAAGTGAAATGAATCAGAAAGAGAGGGAGAGGGGCCGGAGCGATAGCACAGCGGGTAGGGCGTTTGCCTTGCACGCGGCCGACCCGGGTTCGATCCCCGGCATCCCATATGGTCCCCCAAGCACTGCCAGGAGTAATTCCTCAGTGCAAAACCAGGAGTAACCCCTGAGCATCGCTGGGTGTGACCCAAAAAGCAAAAAAAAAAAGAAAGAGAGGGAGAGACATAGAAAGATTGCTCTCATCTGTGGAATATAAAGTAGCAGAATAGGAGACTCACACCAGTAGAATAGTAGAGATAAGGACCAGGAGGTTTACTTCATAGCTTGGAAGCCAGCCTCAAATGCTGGGAGGAAAGGCAGCTGAGATAGAGAAGGGAACACCAAGTAAAAGGTGTTTGGAGGACCAGACATCAGTTCGCATTCGGTTGGGAGATGCGAACCAAATGTAGACTATAGACTGAACACAATGGCCATTCAATGCTTCTAGTGCAAAGTACAACACCAAAAGGAAAGAGAGAACAAAAGGAAATGCCCTGCCACAGAAGCAGAGTGAGGTGGGAAGGAGGGGGTGCAGTTGCTGGAAGGGATACTGGGATCATTGGTGGTGGAGAATGGGCACTGGTGGAGGGATGGGTACTCGATCATAGTATGACCGAAACACAAGCACGAAAGTCTGTAAATCTGTAACTGTACCTCAGGGTGATTCACTAATAAAAATTATTTAAAAAAAAAAGAATGCATGCTCATTTTTATTCATTGCAACACTGTATACAATAGCTAGGATATCGAATCAACATAGATTCCAATAACAAATAAGTGGAATGGTTCGTGAAGATGTGGTATATGGAATATACCACATTCCACAAGGTATATTGGAATGTGGTATATTCCAACAATGGGATACTCCATCACTGCAAGGAATGATGAAATCATGCAATTCGCTGCAACACGGATGGAACTGAAAGATACCCTGTGGGATGAAGTAAGCCAGAAGAAGAAATATGAACACGGGATGATATCACTTTTAAGTTGTATCTAGATTATTGATATCTAGAATAACGAGATAATAATGCAATAGTTTCAAGGGGGACTGCCTAGATCACTTTGGACACAGAATAGAGAGGGAAGAAAAGAAATAGAACGGAGGGATGGGGGAATAAATGAGAAGGATGGGAAGGCAGAGTTCAAGGGGATTCAGGTACATTAGTGGTAAGGCCCACAATTTAACAAGTGATCTTAAAAAGGTGTCTATCAAGATCACAGGCTGGGATGCGGGGCCATGGGCAGATGCTAGGAAAACTGGTGGAGGGATGTTGAAAATATTAGTGGGATTTATACAGAAATATTGTGTGTCTAAATTTCAACTCTGAGTAACTTTGAAAATCATAATCCAATAAACTTTAAGTGATATAAAAATAGCTAAAAGTTTTCAACTATTCAAAAAACCTGCAGCTTCTGGTGTGAACTATTTACAAATAAGATCATAAAGGAAAATTAGAATAATAGAATGTGATATAAGTAACTAGATAATTCTGTAACCATTGAAGAAATTTAAAATATTCTTGCAGGAAAATTTCAGAATAAATGGCTTCACTGACAAATTTTGTCCATGATAAAAAAAGAAGCCCAAATATATCATAGCTGATGCTGGTAGAAAAATTATTTACTATTGTTTTCTATATAATTTCTTTTTAAAGTTTCCTTTATGTATCAAAATTTGGTAGAATTAGTCATTTGATTAAATTATTTGAATTAAATTATCTTCATCATTGGTCTAGGTCTATAAAAATAAAACGGAACAAAGATTAGAACTAAGTAAAATCCTTTGCCTCATTCACAAAAATTGACCTCCCATTTGACCCAGCAGTACTACTTTTGTGAATATATCCAGGAAAGGCAAAAAGATATAGAAGAAATGACATCTTCACTTGTATATTTATTGCTACACTGTTTATAATAGCTAAAATTTGGAAAAAACACAAGTGCCTAAGAACAGATGACTGGTTAAAAAAACATCTTTGGTACATCTACATAATGGAATACTATGCAGCTGTTAGAAAAGATGAAGTCATGAAATTTGCATATAAGTGGATCAACATAGAAAGTATCATGTTAAGTTAAATGAGTCAGAAAGAGAGGGATAGACATAGAAAAACTGCACTCATCTGTGGAATATAAAGTAACAGAACGGAGACTAACACCCAAGAATAGTAGAGATAAGTACCAGGAGGTTTGTGCCATGGCTTGGAAGCCAGTCTCACATGCTGGAGGGAAAAGACAGCTCAGATAGAGAAGGGAACACCGAGTAAAGGGTGTTTGAGGACCCACATCGGTTGGGAGATGTGAGCCAAATGTAGACTATAGCTTCTTGATTCACTCATCTATAGTTGAACATTTGGGCTGACTCCATTTCTTGGCTATTGTACGAAATATTGCAATGATTATAATGTACATACATCCTTTTAAAGTCGTGTTTTTATAGTTTAGGAATAGAAATCAAGAAGCTCAGTTGCATGGGAGTTCTATTCTTATTTAACAAAATTAATTTCCATATTTCTTTCCGTAGAGACTGACAAGCATCCCCACAACAGAATAGGGGTTCTCTTTTCACCACATCCCTCTAGTCATTTCCCTTAGAGTGGAAAAGTTCCTAATCTGATGTGTTCTCCTTTGTGGTTATTAGTTCTATTTTTTGACCAATAGTTTGAGTAATTGTTTCTTGAGATAACATCAGGGAGACTTATAATATGTTTTACTTGATTTGCTCTCTCTATTTGAGTGAAATATCAAGGTTTTTAGGCCTTTTACAGATAATTGTCTGCATGGTAGAGAGGGATTCATATTCTTTTAAATTTTTTTAAATGCAGCCATCCTGTTGTCCCATTTGTTGAAGAGGCCCTCCCAGGTCCTTATCATGTACCTAGCAAATTTCGCCAAGATATTAAGGACACAATCCATTCACTTTCCTTTGCTTATGCATTTTTTAATTTCTCATTTTATTTTAATCAAGTCGATACAAGTTCAGGACCACGTTATATCGTCTCCACTATTTTGATCTTTTAACCAACCTCTTATGATTGATTTGTGGTTTCATAAGTACAGAAAATTTATCCGATTGAATTCCACTTTTCTTATTTGTATTGAGAATTGTTTTGTGTCCCATCATAGGCTTTATCTTGGTGACTATTCCATAAACCCATGAAAAGAAGGTGTATTCCATTGCTTAACTTTGTACTCATGGAATTGGCCACACTAGGTGATTCTCCAGTCCTACTCTTGAATCTGTGCTCTGGAGTGTCCCCTGGTGGTACTTCAGAGATCATATGTGGGCCAGGGATCAAACATGGGTCAGCTATCTGCAAAGGATGTGCCAACCCCTCTCTTAATTCTCTTATGCCAATCTGTTGTTTATATCTGTTTTCATTTGGGGACAACCAGTAATGTTCAGGGGTTAATCCCAGGCTGAGAACTCAGGAATCAGTCTTGGTGGTACTCAGTGGACCATTTGGAGTGCTGGGCATTGAACCCAGCTCAGCTGCATGAAGGCAAGCACCTAATCAGCTGTACTACCAGTCTGGTCCCTAGTCTGTTGCTTTCTAAATACAAACTTATTGACATAACCTTGGTAGCAAGAGAATAAACTCTTATATGCTTACATGACATTATTTCAGAGAAAAGTTTATCATGCCTTGCCCATCACCAAAGCACCAATTTTTTCATGAAATGATCTGCCTTAATAGTCTTCTGTATATTTGTAAGATCTCTTTTTAATGCACTAGTAAGACCATTATTTTCTTGTTAAGTTTCTTATAGATCATTCATCCTTTGTGGTAAATGCATTTAAAACTTTCTACTTTAGTAATGGCATAAATATTCCTCTCAATGTAGGTTTACTTAATATTGTGTTCCTATAATGGTAACATATATTTTAATAAACTATATGTTGATGGAGTTCTATATTTATAATTACCTGTTTTTCATAACTTTCTCTTGCTACCATATTGTACTGAAAGTTTATCTTATGATATAGCTTGTTTGACTTTTCTGTCATTATCATTCAATTTATAGATCTTTCACTTTTCACATTTCACCTTTCACCTAGTCTATAAATTTTTATAGAACTGTTATTTTTTGTTGAAAATAGCATATGGCTTGCCGATCGCTCACTCTCTCCCTCGCTCTGTTTGGTTTTGGCACACCCAGCTATGGTAAAGACTTACTCCCAACTCTGTGCATTGTGATAATTCCAGGTAGTGTTTGGGATATTGTAGTCTGGCTGGGAATCAAACCCAGGTCAGATGCATGCAAACCAAGCTATCCACTCACCATAACATTGCTCTGAACAGAGAGAAACACATTTAAAATCACATTGTTTTGTGATTGTTGTGCTCTTAGGAGCTCTGTTAGAGATTTAAGTGTTGTTAAAATGTCATAAATAAGGAATTTTTCAATAATTTGTTTTCACTCTAGACTATATTGTATCTTTATATTTGTTACTAGTGCATATAGCATCATTACACTGCTTTGTCCCATACATGTCCATCAAAAATTTGTCCTTATTTATTTTTGCAGAATTGATTCTGAAAAGCTCAGATTGGCCTTGGTAACTCAGGCCATAGTCTTAATTTTTACTCACATTTGTGTAAACTAACATAGTTTGGAGTGATGGATTTGGAAGGGTATCCCTATTAATATTTGATAGTGATGCAAAAAGAGAGAGAACTTTGGTTTAAATGACCTAGAATGAAAGGGAAATTTGGAAATTATCAGTACGGAAAGAAAAGCAATCCAGTAGGATAAATGAAAACATTTGGTCACCTTACAATGGGATTCATTTTTTATTTATGTATAAATGATACAGACCTGTTATTTATGTCTTTACATTTTTATGCATAAATATACTCACATATGTGTCTACAATTTATTTGTGTGCATTATTTTATCTCATAAAAGATAAAATAAAGGTCAGTATTGAAATCATGTGCTCTTGGATGAGATACTATTAGTAGTATTCATGGAGAAATGTGGAGATGTAACTTCAATGTTTAGATATGTCTTCAGAGAATACTTTTAGATATAACTATTTTAGTTCAATAGTACAATAAGTATATAATACCAAATTTTTTTGGATTTTATTTTATTTATTTTTTTTACAGTTACAGATTTATACATTTTTGTGCTCATGTTTCTCCCTTACAAAGTTTTATAACCCATCCCTTCACCAGTGCCCATTCTCCACCACCAGTAAACCCAACATCCCTCCCCCCCTCCCCAGTCCCGTCTCCCCTCACCCCACACTACCACTATGGCAGGGTATTCCCTTTTGTTCTCTCTCTCTGATTAGGTGTTGTGGTTTGCAATAAAGGTGTTGAGTGGCCATTGTGTTCAGTCTCTAGTCTATATTCGGCCCGCATCATCTTTCCCCCACATGACCTCCAACCACATTTTGCTTGGTGTTCCCTTCTCTGAGTTGCCCAGAATGAGAGACCAGCCTCCAAGCCATGGAGACAGCCTCCTGGTACTTATTTCTACTATTGTTGGGTGTTAGTCTTATAGTCTATTATTCTATATTCCACAGATGAGTGCAATCTTTCTATGTCTGTCTCTCTCTTTCTGACTCATTTCACTTAGCATAATACTTTCCATGGGGATCCACTTATATGCAAACATCATGACCTCATTCTTTCTAATAGCTGCATAGTATTCCATTGTATAGATGTACCAGAGTTTCTTCAACCAGTCATCTGTTCCAGGGCACTGGGGTTTTTTCCAGATTCTGGCTATTGTAAACAGTGCTGTGATGAACATATAAGTGCAGTTGTCATTTCGACTATACATTTTGGCTTTTCTGGGATATATTCGCAGGAGTAATACCAATTTTTTTTTAATGAATGCAATTAAGTATGAGTTTTGGTACAGTGCTCCTCCACTGTCTTTCCTAACTGAAAATCTCCTAATCAACTTTGATTCCATTTTATAAAAGCTAAATTCCAGTAGTTAGGCAGTCACACCCAGAATGTTCCCCTGGCACCATGTAATCCCATCAATGGCCAACATCCAGAGACTAGAAAACCAAGCTTCCAGGAGCATGTGGCATCTTATAGCCTAGTTCTCCCACTCAGAAAACGTGACAAGCTACCAAGAATTTCCTGCCCGCATGCGAGAGCCTAGCAAGCTCCCCATGACTTATTCATATGCCCAAACCAGTAAAAATGATGGGTCTCATTCCCCTGACTCTGAAAGAGCCTTTGATGTGGCACTGTTGAGAAGGACGAGTAAAGAGAGGCTTCTAAAATCTCAGGGCTAGGATAAATGGAGACGTTACTTAGACCACTTGAGAAAATCGACAATCAACGGGATGATAATGATGATGATGATGATGATTTTTATATTTTCAGGTCACATATGTCTATCATAACATACAAAAGTTCCATTATTTATGTAATTTACATATACTATGTATATATTTCATAATAACCTTTCAATCAGAAAGTTATGGATTGCTCTAATTCCTTCCTAATTCATCTTTATACTGTTGTGTCAGATTATAAAGAAAGTGCATAAACCTAAAAAGCATATCAAGTTTAATTTCTAATCATGTAATGCATACATTAAGTAGCCACTTGGGTCAAGACAGAAAACATTTATGACACTGCTGTGAAAATTAATTTGAAGAAGTACCTGAAATATTATAGAAGCAGAAAGTTTTCAAAATTGTGTCCTGAAACTTATATAATAAAAAGTGAATTTATATCAAACTGTACAATTATTGTAGGGGCTACCTCCAGTTTTGGGGAGATGGGGAATCTCAGTTATTCTTGGGTGGGGATGAACTGATAAAAAGGTATCTGATGACAATCCCGAGATTCTGAGGAAGGGTATAAATACATACTTAAGAGAAAATGCAAAGTAAACATTACAATTTTATAATGGAAATTCAGAATAATGTAAAATTGAAAACATAATTTCTGTAAGTCTTTCTATCGTCAACAATCTCTTTAGCTGTCAGTCTGGGTAATAAACGGGTAAACCTGTTTATGTCAGCAGAGTGGAACATGAGAATACCAACCTCTCTGAGATGCATGTGCATGTAAACAGGTTTATCAGAGCTTTCCGAACATAAATTCTTGTATAATAGCTTCCTTATTCTTTTGTATATATATGCATTTTATATCACTTAGACTTAATGAACATCATTTTATTAGCAAAAAATTTTAGTGCTTGTTTTATATCTCTATTTCTCAGGCAGTAGATGAAAGGGTTCAGCATGGGGGTGATTATCATATACATCACAGAAGCAGCTATTTCTTTACTACCAGACATGGCTGGCGAAGAAAAGAAGTACACTTCTGCAATGGTTCCATAGAATAAAGCCACAACGAGGAGATGGGAACCACAGGTAGAAAGGACTTTGAAGAATTTCTTAGCAGAAGGATTTTTCAGGACAGTGGCCCATATGCAGATATATGATCCCATGATAAAAGTGAATGGAATACTCACATACATTCCTCCCTCAACGAATATGAGCAGTTTATTGAGTGAAGTGTCTGAGCAGCTTACCTCCAGCAATACAGTGAGTTCGCAGAAGAAGTGCGGGATGATAATATCACCACAGAAGGACACTCGGATCAAGAGGAGAGTGTGCATCAGTGCATATAAAAAATTGATGATCCAAGACCAAGCTACTAATGAGATACACCGTGCCTGCCTCATGATCATGGTGTAGTGGAGTGGCTGACAGATGGCTACATACCTGTCATAGGCCATCACTGCAAGAAGGAAATTGTCGGAACAAACAAAAAATATTAAAAAATATACCTGAGAAATGCACCCTGAATAGGGGATGGACTTGTGATTACTCTGCATGTCCACCAACATCTTGGGAACCGTGACAGATGATAAACACATGTCGTTGAAGGCCAAGACACAGAGGAAGATGTACATGGGTGTGTGGAGTCGAGAGTCTATCCTGATGAGCAGGATAATGACCAGGTTCCCCAGCACGGTGGTCAGGTATATGACCAGGAAGAGGGTCAAGAACCAGCCCTGTTGTTCTGGTGGTATAGGGAGACCCTGGAGGAGGAATTCAGAAACTCTGGTCTCATTCTGTTTCTTCATGATGCTCCTCTTTCCTCTGGAAGTTAAATAGAGGGAAATGTTCAGCCCGAAAATCATAATATAGTAACCCAATTTTTATATGAAAGTGTTGGTTTTTTTTAACTAGACTTTGTTCACAACTCACGTGTATATAGGCATGAATCACCAAGTACCATTCAGGTTCTCATAATCCATCACATCGTCACAATTTTAATATATTTTCTTCTCTTTTTTTAAAAATCTTTTTAGTAGAGAATCACTGTGATGTACATTTGCAAACTTATGAACTTTTGTGTTTGCATTTCAGTCATACATTTATTGTTCACCCATCCCTCCACCAGTGCCCATTCACCTCCACCAATGATCTCAGTATCCCTTTCACCACCCATACCCCATCTGCCACCACCCCACCCTGCCTCTACTGCAGGGCATTCCCTTTTATTCTCTCTCCCTTTGGCTGTTGTAGTTTGCAATAGAGGTATTGAGTGACCTTCATGTTCGGTGTATAGTCTACTTTTAGATATTTTCTTAACCTGGAAAAATACTTTGAACAACAACTTAATTCATGCTCTGTACAAAGCACTATGGAAAGTGCTATAAACAAGAGTAAAGAAGCAGTGCAAAGTCTCAGTGTTGATGGAGTGTACAAAGTCATAATATCTAAGTGTGCAAAGTTCCATCCTTGCTATAGATAACGGAGAAAGGAATGACAATTCCATTTTAATGGAGAAAGGAATGACAATTCCAGAATCTCTCTACTAATTACAACACACTAGCTCTCCTACTCCTCATTTTTTAGCATGTCCTGACATGCTAAGTTACATACTCCAACATAGTTGAGGGAGAGAATCTTTACTTTTCTTTGTATTCAAGGTAGATAGCAGGATGGCCAGTTTTACTTAGACACTGAAATGCTCAGGGGCACTGTTGCTATCTCTCTAAATGCTCGAAGGTGAATAATGACAAATTTTTCTTAGAGATTGAACTGCTCAGGGACACTAGTTCTATCTCTCCGTGTTCTCTTAGGTGGATGGTGAATGATTATGTGAGGATACACCACAATAAGCTTAGAAACTATAACAATCAGAAGGCCTTGCTTTTCATAGGATTTAACTTTTGATTATTGTAGCCCTACACCCAGGAAAAGAGGATCAGACCATGTTGACAAAGAGGTTGAAATACTTCTTTAGACAGGCTTATTTGATAAGCCTTCTGTAAGTATTGTTTCAGAATTTGGAGATTTATGAACCTTGGGGATTTACAACAAAAACATTTAGTTTGAGGAAAGATTATAATCTGTCCTGAGACTGAATACTGATTATTTGCTAAACACTTTACTTAATGATTAGTGGATACCTTTCAACTTAAAAATCTCAATATAACATTTTGATCAAGACCAAGTCACTCTTTCTCTACCAGTGGAAACTGAATATAAGAGACAAACATAGCAGGTCCAGACTGTGCATTAGACCATTTCTGACCTTTGAGATACTGGAATCAAAGGAACAAGTTTGCATACTTACCTAGAGGAAAAATGCACCTGATCCTGCCTGCTCAATGCAGTAATGTGGCCATTATTAATGGACTCCTAAGTGTCTGTGGACATAAAGATGGGTCCCATTTACTCACAGATACCATCAGATATATGCTGTCCAGTTTGGACATCATTAATACTAATAAATACAGAGATATTCGACGACATTCAGAGATAACATAGGAGACATAAAGGAAGGCAAAGATAACACATCTCCACAGCACTGAGTTAGGATTTCGAAACTCCCCCATGCTGACCATGGGTAAACTTAGGAAATTTCTCCACCTGGCTGGTGAACATATGTATGTCTCTCAGACTCAGTATTTTCATGGCTAAACTTTGACACCTACTTACAAGTAGAGAACGTGGAAGAGATTGTTCAAGGGCAGGCTAGGTATTTGGCAATGAGGGTCCAAATCACACTCAGAGTGCTCTGCACTTGCTTCCTATGACTTTTCTGATGCTTTGTGCACTGACCTTAGGGAAAAGAATCTTTATGTCACATGTAGTTTTATTCATAGCTTTTGTTTAGATCTTGACTTTTCTCTAAGTCTCTCTGTTTATTTAAAAATTTTTTGAATATTAGTCTCATACACTGTTTAATATATTACAAAATGACTGCAATCACTTTGTGTCTGTCCCTTCCTTCTGACTCATTTACAGTAGAAACTAGGTTCAGGAAGACTGGTCCATGGTTGGAAACTTGCCAGGCATCGGAGGGAGAGGGCAGTTAGGATAGAGAGGTGACCACTAGGTCAATGACAGTTGGAAATGATCATTGTTCAAAGAACTTATTGCTGAAAGGAGGAAAAGGGGTCTACATGCTAATTATTCAGTATCTGTATTGCAAACTATAATACACAAAAGGAAAGAGAGAGAAAGAGAAAGATATAGAGAAAGAGAGAAGAAAGGTGTCCTTGTAGACGCATATTGGGAGTGTGATGGGAAGAATGGAAATGGGGACATCGGTTATCTGATGATTGTTCAATGAAAAAATGAAAATCTTGTTTTTGAGCCACACTTATGGCTCTTTGATTAGCGGTCCCTCCTGGTGTAGCCTGAGAACCATTAGACAATGCTTGAATTGAACCAGGTAACTGCAGGACAAATATCTTACCTTATATCCTATCTTTTCAGCCCCTCTTTGTCTGTTTTCTCTTACTGCATCGTCATAGATATCACATAGATGCAAACACTTGTTGAGGAAACACACATTTTATCATTTTACACAAGCAAGAAATCATCACACAGCATATGCACATGGGATGCATGTACATCCTTCTATGCACACAGAGATGTACTTTCTGCCCTACTATTATAAGCTTACTCTGATATCTTCACTCTTGGTAGATCAGGAGCCTTCTCATCCAGTTTGTATGTCGTCAGCGTCTGCAGTACTTAGGAGGAACAAAACAGTGGGATGGAGACTTCTGTGAGCCCATAATCTCCTGAGCTTTCTGTGTCTGTCCTTCACCTACAAGTCAATAAAGAAGCCATTTTATAAACCTCATAGAAGAATAAGTCAAAGTCCCTGAGCTCCTGGTTAAAGAAAGGAAGATAATTGCCACAGTCCATTTAGTCCTTTGGGAGGTGGTTGAGCAGAGCTGCTCAGGCCACCTAAGAGTGTTTTGCAAGTATCAAGGGTCCCTGGAATAGAACTGCCTGCTCTGGTCTGCTGAACACAGGAATGGCTGAGACGTTTCTAAACATAAATGAAGACAATGAACAGGTCTGATAGGGCTGGTTGTGGGACTCTACCAGACACTCCTAGTTGACCCTAAATAAGTAAATTAACTTCTCTCAGCCTTGTGTCAGAAGACTGAGAGAAGAATACTTAAGATAATGATTTTTTTCATTATAAATATTTTATTACTGTTTTATTAGATCATTCAAGCTCAGAAATACAGGTGCACAATACATGTCTAATGCTATAATAAACTTTGCATATTTTAGTAAAAGTTCACTCAATATCTTAGTCACTGCTATTGAATCAGAATTGATAGTGATTAATGGAGCTGCCAATTGATAAACATAGACTTCATTTGTTAACTTTTGAGTTACCTGCACTGTCCTCACAGAGCAGCACAGCTATGTGACACAACATTCAGGAAATCATCAGCACAATAACATACTCTCCATACTTAACAATACAAACACACGTTATTTTTCAGAGGCAGATAGGAGCATCATCCAGACCTTCAGAAAAAAGGTTCCAAGTACACTATCCTTCTCAAGATTCCCTTCAACCCACTTTCTTCAACTCACCACTTCCCTAGTTGTTATGATACATGAATATGATCTTCAGTGTAAAAGAAACTTCTTTATTATATCTGGTAAAATAATGCACTTTGGCATAAGTCTTTTCTTCTCTATTTCCTTTTGGGCATTATGTTTTGCAATGCACATATTGAACGTCCATCATTTATATCCATTTACCTACTTTCGAAGTTTTGATTCTTGTTCAGAGTGATCATTTTCAACAATTATTGTCATACTGGTCCTTTCTCTATCCTACCTGCCCTTTGTCCCGCCTCCCCCTCCATTGCATTTGTGGCAAGCTTCCAACCATTGACCAGTCCTCTTGGCTCCGGTTTGCACTGGCCTTAGATATTATTCTCATACTACTTTATTTTTTATATTCCACAGTTGAATGAGATCATTCTTTGTCTGTCCCTCTTTTTTATTTCATTGAATCACCGTGAGATAGTTATAAGATTCATGTTTGGGTTACATTCTCACAATGATCAAACACCTATCCTTCAACCAATGCTCATTCCCCACCACTGATATCCTGAGTACATCCATCCTTTCCTACCCTCCCCCTGCCTCCATGGCAGACAATATTCCCCATACAGTCTCTACCATTTAGGCATTATGTCTTTCAACACAGACACTGAGAAGTCATCATGTTTGTTCTATTATCTACTTTCAGCATGCAATCCCATCCCAACTGTTTCCTCCAGCCATCATTTTCTTAGTGATCCCTTCTCTATTCCATCTGCCTTCTCCCCTCTGCTCATGAAACAATCTTCAACTATGGGGCAATCCTCCTGGCCCTTGTATCTACTGTCCTTGGGTTTCAGCCTCATGTGTTGCTATCCTATACTTCATAAATGAGTGCAGTCCTTCTATGTCTGTCCCTCTCTTTCTGGCTCATTTCACTGAGCATGATCCTCTCCATGTCTATCCATTTATAAGTAAATTTCATGACTTCTGTCTCTCTCTTTCTGACTCATGTTTCAGCACGATTCTTTGCATGTCCATCAACCTATAATCAAATTTTATGACTTCATTTTTTCTAACCAATTCACAGTATCCCATTGTGCAGATGTACAACCATTGTTTCTTTATCCAGTAGTATGTTTTGGAGTATTCAGGTTATTTCTATATTCTGCTATTTTGAATAGTGTTGCAATGACCATAGAAGTGCACCTGGTGTTTCTGTTGTATGCTTTTGGAGCCCCAGGGTGCATTCCTAGACATGTTATTGCTTGGTCAATTGGGAGCTCATTTTTTAAAATTTTATTGAATCACCATGAGATACTTACAAGCTTTCATGTTTGGGTTACAATCTCACAATGTTCAAACACCAATCCCTCCACCAGTGCACATTCCTCACCACCAATATCCCGGGTATACTCCTCTTACTCACCCTCCCCTGCCTGCATGGCAGACAATATTCCCCATATTCTCTCTCTAATTTTGTGTATTATGGCTTTCAACACAGACACTGAGAGGTCATTATGTTTGGTCCATTATCTACTTTCGGCATGCATCTCCCATCTCAACTGTTTCCTCCAGCCACCATTTTTTAGTGATTCCTTCTCTATTCCATCTGCCTTCTTCTCTCCGCTCATGAAGCAGTCTTCCAAGTATGGGGCAATCATACTGGCCTTTGTATCTACTCTCCTTGGGTGTCAGCCTCATGTGATGTTAATGTATACTCGACAAATGAGTGCAGACCTTCTATCTCTGTCCCTCTCTTCTGACTCATTTAACTCAGCATGATACTCTCCTTGTCTATCCACTTATAAGCAAATTTCATGACTTCATCTCTCCTAACAGCTGCATAGTATTTCATTGTGTAGATGGACCAAAGTTTCTTTAACCAGTCATCTGTTCTAGGGTACTTGGGTTGTTTCCAGATTTCGACTATTGTGAACAGTGCTGCAATGAATATATAGGTACAAATGTCATTTCTTCTGTGCTTTTTTGTACCCTTGGGATATATTCCCAGAAGTGGTATTACAGGGTCATATGGCAGCTCAATTTCTGTTTTTTGAAGGACTGTCCTTATTGTTTTCCAGAAAGGTTCGACCAGTCGGCAATCCCACCAACAGTGAAAGAGCGTCCCTTTTCCCACCACATCCACACCAGCATATTCTTTTGAATATGTGCCAGTCTCTGTGGTGTGACATGATTTTCTCATTGTTGTTTTGATTTGCATCTCCCTGATGATTAGTTATGTGGAGCATTTTTTCATGTGCTTTATGGCCATTTGTATTTCTTTTTTGAAGAAATTTCTGTTCATTTCTTCTCCCCATTTTTTGATTAGGTTGGAGGTTTTTTCTTGTACAATTCTACTAGTGTCTTGTATAACCTGGATGTTATTCCCTTATCCGATGGGTATTGGTAAATGTTCTTTCTCCATTTTGTGGGCTCTTTCTGTATTTTGGTCACTGTTACTTTCGAAGCGCAGAAGCTTCTTAGTATGATGTAGTCCCATTGTTTATATTTGCTTCCACTTGGATGGTCAGTGCTGTTTCATCCTTAAAGATGCTTTTAGTTTCAATGTCATGGAGAGTTCTGCTTACATTTTCTTCTGTGAACCTTATAGATTCATGTCTGATATTGAGGTCTTTAATCCACTTTGATCTGACTTTTGTGCCTGGCATTAGACAGAGGTCAGAGTTCATTTTTTTTGCAGTAGCTTTCCAGTTTTCCCGGTACCACTTGTTGAAGAGGCTTTTCTTTTTCTACTTCACATTTCTTGCCTTAATTTTCAAAGATTAAGTGGCCATATACTTGGCGGTCTGTGACAGGATATTCAATTCTGTTCCATTGGTTTACAGGTCTGTTTTTATCCTAATACCATGCTGTTTTAATTACTACTGCTTTGTAGTAGAGACTGAAGTTGGAGAAGGTGATGCCACCCATCTTCTTTTTTCCAAGGATTGCTTTAGCTATTCGTGGGTGTTTATTGTTTCATATGAATTTCAGGAATATTTTGTCTATTTCTTTGAAAAATGTCATGGGTATCCTGATAGGGACCACATTAAATTTGTATAGTGCTTTGGGCAGTATTGCCATTTTGATAATGTTAATTCTCCCTAAGGAATAACGGTGGAGTTGAAAAGATGTGCCCAGAGCCGGAGGTACTTCGTCCTCTTAACCCCTCTTTGATGCTCTTGAAGGCATCCCAAGCAGCTTTCTTCCTCCTGCGCAGTTCTAACGCCAAGTCGTTCCTCATGTTCAGTTCTTGACCCAGGTACACATAAGCTGTTGCATTCGGAGATGTTCATTCCATTGAGAGAAAATGGAATGTCAGGGACTAGTTTGTTTTTCATGGACATTGTTTTGCTGAGATCAGTTGCAGTTCTATCTTTCCACACTCGTGGTCTATGTAGGTCAGCATTTGTGCCACTTGGCTAATGTTTGGTATTATTGGAACAATGTCATCAGCGAAGTGTCGATGGTGTAGTTTTCAACTATCTATCTTCACTCCCCTTCCTTCCCATTCCAGTCATGGCATGATGATCTCAAGGGTGGCACTAAAGAGTTTCGGTAAAATGGTATCACCCTGTCTAACCCCTCTTCTTACATCAATGATCACTTTGGTGATCAGAATGGTCAGATCCTGGTGGTGAATCCATAGTACAGCTTGCGGAGGATCTTGATATACTGAGTTTGAATGTCCTGTTTGGCTAGGGCTTCAATGACTGCTTCAGTCTCACCAGAATTGAACGCTTTCTTTTAATCAATGGACGTTTGAGCGGCATCTTGAACTCAAGCAAAACTTCAATGAGCTTGGTCACTGTATGGATATGGTCGATCATGCTGAATCCTTTTCGGAACCCGGCTTGCTTGCATGGTTGTCCTTCGTGTAGTGTTCTGCATATTCTATTCAGGATGAGTCGAGTGAACTACTTATAGAAGATGAACAACAGGCAGATTGTTGCCGATGCTGGTGTCCGCTTGAGCAAATCAAAGATCAACGGGATGAAAAGTGATAGAAGTGAATTCTCCCTATCCATGAGCAGGGGATGTGTCTCTATTTCCTAGTGTCCTTTTTTTTATTTCTTGAAGTAGTGTTTTCTTATTTTCCTTGTATAGGTCCTTCACCTCTTTGGCTAAGCCTATTCCAAGGTACTTGATTTTCTGAGGTTCTTTTGTGAAAGGGATTGTTTTTTTTAAATGTCTCTTTCTTCTTTTTCATTATTTGTATATAAGGAAGCCATGGACTTTTGGGTGTTGATTTTGTAGCCTGCCACTTTACTATATTAACCTATTGTTTCTAGGAGCTTTTCTGTAGAGTCTTTAGGGTTTTCCAAATATAGTATCATATCGTTGTAAATAGTGATAATTTGACCTCTTCCTTTCCTATCTGGATGCCCTTGATATCTTTTTCTTGTCTAACTGCTATGGCCAGGACTTCCAGTACTATATTGAATGGAAGTGACAAAGTGGGCAACCTTGCCTTGTGCTCGATCTTAGAGGGAAGGCTTTTCGTTTTTACCCATTGAGAATGATACTTGCCGTGGGCTTGCGGTAGATGGCTTTGACTATATTGAGGAAAGTTCCTTCGATGCCCATTTTGTTGAGAGTTTTCCTAATAAGTGGGTGCTGAATCTTCTCAAATGCTTTCTTTGCATCTATTGATATGATCATACGGTTTTTATTATTTCTTTTCGTGATATGATGAATTATATTGATTGAATTGCGAATGTTAAACCATTCTTGCATCCCTGGGATGAATTCTACTTAGTCATGGTGTATGATCTTTTTGATGAGACGTTGGATTCTATTTGCTAATATTTTGTTGAGGATCTTTGCATCTGTGTTCATCAGGGATATCTGTCTGTAATTCTCTTTCTTTGTGGTATCTTTGTCTGTTTATGGTATCAGAGTGATAGTTGCTTCATAGAAACTGTTTGGAAGTGTTTTTGATACTTCAGTTTCCTGGAAAAGATTAAAGAGGACTGGGAGTAAGTCCTCTTTAAAGGTTTGGAAGAATTTACTAGTGAATCCATCTGGGCCAGGACTTTTTTTTTAATTAGTTTATTTTTAATTAGAGAGTCATCGTGAGGGTAGAGTTACAGATCCATACATCTTTGTGCTCATGTTTCCCCCATACAAAGTTCGATAACCCATCCCTTCACCAGTGCCCATTCTCCACCACAAGTAAACCCAGCATCCCTCCCCCCCTCCCCAGTCCCGTCTCCCCCCACCCCACCCTGCCACTATGGCAGGGTATTCCCTTTTGTTCTCTCTCTCTGATTAGGTGTTGTGGTTTGCAATAAAGGTGTTGAGTGGCCATTGTGTTCAGTCTCTAGTCTGTATTTGGCTCACATCACCCTTCCCCCACATGACCTCCAACCACATTTTACTTGGTGGTCCCTTCCCTGAGTTACCCAGAATGATAGACCAGCCTCCAAGCCATGGAGACAACCTCCTGGTGCTTATTTCTACTATTGTTGGGCGTTAGTCTTATAGTCTATTATTCTATATTTCACAGATGAGTGCAATCTTTCTATGTCTCTCTCTTTCTTTCTGACTCATTTCACTTAGCATGATACTTTCCATGTTGATCCACTTATATGCAAAAGTCATGACCTCATTTTTTCTAACAGATGCATAGTATTCCATTGTATAGATGTACCAGCGTTTCTTCAACCAGTCATCTGTTCTAGGGCACTCGGGTTTTTTCCAGATTCTGGCTATTGTAAACAGTGCTGCGGTGAACATATAAGTGCATATGTCACTTCGACTATACTTTTTGGCTTTTCTGGGATATATTCCCAGCAGTGGTATTGTTCGGTCAAATGGGAGCTCAACCTCTAGTTTTTTGAGAATCGTCCATACTGTTTTCCAAAAGGGCTGAACTAGCCGGCATTCCCACCAGCAGTGTAGAAGGGTCCCTTTCTCCCCACATCCTCTCCAACAGCGGTTGCTTTTGTTCTTTTGGATGTGTGCGAGTCTCTGTGGTGTGATGTGGTATCTCATGGTTGTTTTGATCTGTATCTCCCTAATGATTAGTGATGTAGAGCATTTTTTCATGTGCCTTTTGGCCATTCATATCTCTTTCTTGTTAAATTTTCTGTTCATTTCTTCGCCCCATTTTTTGATGGGGTTGGATGTTTTCTTTTTGTAGAGTTCAACCAGTGCTTTATACACCATTGATATTAACCCCTTATCTGATGGGTATTGTGTAAATATCCTTTCCCATTCTGTAGATAGTCTTTGTATTCTGGTCACTGTATCTTTTGCGGTGCAGAAGCTTTTTAGCTTAATGTAGTCCCATTTGTTGATCTCTGTTTTTACTAGATTGTTTAGTTCCGTGTCATCTTTGAAGATACCTTTATCTTCAATATCGTAGAGGGTTTTGCCGACCTTGTCTTCAATGTACCTTATG
This sequence comes from Sorex araneus, assembly GCF_027595985.1. Taxonomy (NCBI): domain Eukaryota; kingdom Metazoa; phylum Chordata; class Mammalia; order Eulipotyphla; family Soricidae; genus Sorex; species Sorex araneus. Next base: position 10,670,237 of record NC_073302.1, on the reverse strand, counting down.
GTTTGTGGTCTGATGTTGAGGTCTTTAATCCATTTTGATCTACTTTTGTGCATGGTGTCAGGTCGAGTTCTAAGCCCATTTTTTTGCATGTGGTTGTCCAGTTGTGCCAGCATCATTTCTTTTTTATTTATTTATTTATTTATTTTAAATTTATTTATTTTTAATTAGAGAATCACCGTGAGGGTACAGTTACAGATTTATACACTTTTGTGCTTATACTTCCCTCATACAAAGTTTGGGAACCCATCCCTTCACCAGTGCCCATTCTCCACTACCCGTAAACCCAGTGTCCCTCCCACCCTCCCCAATCCCATCTCCCCCCCACCCCACCCTGCCACTGTGGCAGGGCATTCACTTCTGTTCTCTCTCTCTAATTAGCTGTTGTGGTTTGCAATAAAGGTGTTGAGTGGCCGCTGTGCTCAGTCTCTAGCCCTCATTCAGCCCGCAACTCCCTTCCCCCACATGGCCTTCGACTACAATGTAGTTGGTGATCGCTTCTCTGAGTTGACCTTTCCCCGGAACGTGAGGCCAGCCTCGAAGCCATGGAGTCAACCTCCTGGTACTTATTTCTACAGTTCTTGGGTGATAGTCTCCCACTCTGTTATTCTATATACCATAGATGAGTGCAATCTTTCTATGTCTGTCTCTCTCTTTCTGACTCATTTCACTCAGCATGAAACTTTTCATGCCCATCCACTTGACTACAAAATTCTTGACCTCCTTTTTTCTAACAGCTGCATAGTATTCCATTGTATAGATGTACCAAAGTTTCCTCAACCAGTCATCCGTTCTGGGGCATTCGGGTTTTTTCCAGATTCTGGCTATTGTAAACAGTGCCAGCATCATTTCTTAAAGAGGCTTTCCTTGCTCCACTTCACATCTCTTGCTCCTTTATCAAATATTAGATGATCATACATTTGAGGTTGTGTGTGGGGATATTCCACCCTGTTCCATTGGTCTGCAGCTCTGCCTTTGTTCCAGTACCATGCTGTTTTAATTGTTACCGCTTTTTAGTAGAGTTTAAGGTTGGGGAGGGTGATGCCTCCCATCATCTTTTCCCCAAGAATTGTTTTAGCTATCCGTGGGCGTTTATTGTTCCATATAAATTTCAGGATTGCTTGCTCCGCTTCTTTGAAGAATGCCATCAACTTGCACACAAAAGTCCTTTGTCAAAGGAGCATAGCCCAAAACCTTCAGTTGAGGTTCCTCCCAAGCTAACGAGAGCTCCCGATAGTAAAGCCCATAACAACATGAAGAAACAGAGAAAATCCCCACCAGCAGGAGAGAACCAAGAAAACATCTCACTAACCTCAGCAGAGACCTCCCAGAAATACATCCTCCTCTCAGATAAAGAATTCAGAGAGGAAATTGTGAGGATGGTTCACAAATTCAAAGAAACTATGGAACGTTCATCCAATAAATTAAGGGAGGATATGGATGCAGCATCGGAATGCTCCACCAAGATAATCCAGGAAGAAATGAGAGCAGAAATTTCAAAGCTACGAACAGAAGTCACACAACTAAAAGAATCAGTAGATGAAATTAAAAACTCCACAGGAGCCCTCAGTAGTAGAATGACTACAGCCGAAGACAGAATCAGTGAGCTTGAAGATGAGCTGCACAAAGCATATAGGCAACAACAAATAATGGCAAAAGCCCTCAAAATGGCTCTAGAGCGAGTTAGAGTCCTAGGGGATGACCTCAGGAGAAACAATATAAGAGTCATGGGAGTGCTGGAACCACACGGAACGAATCCCAATGAAAAAAGCACCATTAAAGACATCATTGCAAAAAATTCCCAGAGCTAGAGAATGCGGACATCCAGATACAAGGAGTCCGAAGGGTGCCAGCTAAAAGGGACCCAAATGGGCCAGGACTTTTGTTCTTGGGGAGACTTTTTATTGCCGTTTCAATTACCTTGACGGCCATAGGTATTCCAGGTCTTCTTGGTTATACCTTTGGATGCTATAGGAGTCTTTGAATTTACGCATTTACTGAAGGATTTCGTGTTTCATGGCATAATGATTCTCAAAGTAATCTCTGAGGATACTTTCTGTAATTTCTGTTGTGATGTCCCCGTTTTCATTTTTGACTCTGTTTACTAGGGTTTTCTCTCTCCCTTTTTGTGTGTATTGCTAGAGGTTTATCGACCTTTTTTATTTTCTCAAAGAACCAGCTCTTCTTTGATCTCTCCGATTTTTTTTTGGTTTCATTCTTGTTAATTTCTGCTCTGAGTTTTATTATTTCCTTCCCCCTGTTCAGATTGGGCTCCTTCTGTTGGTCATTCTCCAAGCTCTGAAACTGTGAGATTAGATTACTTATGTGGGCTCGCTCCTCCTTCCTGAGGAATGCTTATAGAGCTATGAACTTTCCTCTTAACATAGCTTTGCTGTGTCCCATAAGTTTTGGTAACTTGTGTCCTCATTTTCATTCATTTCCAGGAATCTTTTGATTTCCTCTTTGATTTCATTTCTAAGCTACTTGTTGTCCAATAGTGAGATGTTTAATTTCCAGATGTTTGATTTCATTTTCTGAAAATTAAACAACTCAGTGTGAAACAACGAGTGGGTCAGAAAGGAAATCAAGGAAAAATCAAAAGATACCTGGAAAAAATGAGAATAAAGACACAAGCTACCAGAACCTGTGAGACATAGCTAAAGCTATGTTAAGGGGAACATTTATAGTTCTACAAGAATTTCTCAGGAAGGACGAAAGGGCTCACATAAATAACTTGATTTCACAGCTCAATTTCTTAGAAAAGGACAATCAAACACAGCCCAAACCAGGCAGAAGGAAAGAAATAATAAAACTTAGAGTAGAAGTTAACGACATGGAAAGCCAAAAAACAATCTGAAAGATCAATGAAACCAAGACCTGGTTCTTTGAGAAAATAAACAAGATTGATAAACCACTAACAAGACTCACAAAGAAATGGAAAGAACCCTAATAAACTGCATCAGAAATGAAAACTGGGGCATTACAACAGAAGCCAAAGAAATTCAAAAGATCATCAGAGATTACTTTGAAAGCCTGTATGCCATGACACAAGAGAACCTAGAAGAAATAGATAAATTCCTGAATTCCTATAACCTACCAAAATTGAACCAAGAAGATCTGGAATGCCTGAATAGACCTATTGATACCAAGGAAATTGAAGCTGTAATCAAAAATCTTCCCAAAATCAAAAGCTCAGGTTCAGATGGATTCATAGTGAATTCTTCCAAACATTTAAAGAGGACCTATTGCCAATACCTTTCAAGCTTTTCCAGGAAATTTAAGAAACAGAAACTCTCCCAAACAGTTTCTATGAGGCACATATCTTCCTAATACAAAAAGCAAACAGAGACACCACCAAAAAAGAAAACTACAGGCCAACATTTCTGATGAATATGAATGCAAAGATCCTCAACAAAATATTAGCAAATAGAATCAAACAACTCACCAAAAGGATCATCCACCACGACCAAGTGGGAAACATCCAGGGATGCAAGGATGGTTTAGCAATTCAGAAGTGAATCAACATAATGCATCATAACAACAAAAGAAAATATGAAAACCATATGATAATACCATTTGACAAGATACAGCATCTGTTTCTAATGAAAACTTTCACCAAAATCGGTATTGAAGGAAATTTCCTCAATGTTTTCAAAGCCATATACCACAAGCCTATGGCAATAATTACATTCAATGGTGAAAAAAGATCAGGGACAAGACAAGGATGTCCAGTCTCAACACTTCTGTTCAACACAGTACTGGAAGAACTTACAATAACAGTTAGGAAAGAAAAAGATATTAAAGGCATCCAAATAAGAAAGAAAGAAATCAAGCTCTCACTATTCATACATGATATGATACTATATTTAGAGAACCTCTATCAAAAAGCTCTTAGAAACAATAGTAAAGTATAGTAAAGTTGCAGGCTATTAAATCAATACTCAAAGCTTCTTTGCTTTTCTATACGCAAATAATGAGAGACAAGAAAATGACATGAAAAAACCAATCCCGTTCACAATTATGCCTCAGAAAATCAAGTACCTCGGCCTCGCAGTGGGGGGCCCGCTCAGAACCCCCCAGCCCCTCCTGGCAGCTCTCAGCCATCTAGCCCACCACGCCTGACCCCTCCCTCCCCTGTCCGGCAGGTAAATTGGCATTTCCCCTTGGAGACCCTGCCCCACCTGGAGAAGCGCTCCCTGCGTCCCCTGCCCGAGGTTGGGGGCCTGCTCGGAACCCCCCGCCCCACCTGGCAGCTCTCAGCCATCTCGCCCACCACGCCTGACCCCTCCCTCCCCTGTCCGGCAGGTTAGTGGAGTGTCCTCTCGTTAGAGGGCGTGGTCTCATAGTGGGCGTGGCCTCTTTCTGGAGCCGCGCCCGCTTATGCGGCGCAGGTTTTTTTTTTTTTTTTTTTTTTTTTTTTTTTAGCATTCCATGCATTGTCCTTTGGCCACAATTGATAGAACCCACTCCTCTGAAGAACTCCCTGGTCATCTTAGTCACTATATGTTAATAGTCAAGTAACCTGCCTATCCTAACTTCACGAAAACTGTCAGCGAACAGATAGAGTTGCACATAAAAGTCCGTTTTAAAAAGAGCATAGCCCCACATCTTCAGTTGAGTTCCCTCCCAAGCTATGGAGAGCACAAGATAGTAAAGCCCATAAAAACATGAAGAAACAGAGAAAATCCCCCCCACCAGGAGATATCCAAGAAAATATCTCACTAACTTCAGCAGCAACCTCCCAGAAATACAACCTCCTCTCGGATAAAGAATTCAGAGAGGAAATTGTCAGGATGGTTCACGAACTCAAAGCAACTATGGAACAAACTTCCAATAAATTAAGGGAGGATATGGATGCAGCATTGGAACATTCCACCAAGATAATTCAGGAAGAAATGAGAGCAGAAATTTCAAAGCTACGAACAGAAGTCGCACAACTAAAAGAATCAGTAGATGAAATAAAAAACTCGGTAGGAGCCCTCAATAGTAGAATGACTACAGCCGAAGACAGAATCAGTGAGCTTGAAGATGAGATGCACAAAGCATATAGACAACAGCAAATAATGGCAAAAGACCTCAAAATGGTTCTAGAGCGAGTTAGAGTCCTAGAGGATGACTTCAGGAGAAACAACATAAGAATCATGGGAATGCCGGAACCACATGGAACCAATCCCAATGAAAAAAACACCATTAAAGACATCATTGCTAAAAAATTCCCAGAGCTAGAGAATGCGGACATCCAGATCTAAGGAGTCCAAAGGGTGCCAGCTAAAAGGGACCTAAATAGAAAATCACCAAGGCATATCATAGTCAGAATGATGGAGGCCGTGGATAGAGACACAATACTGCAAGCAGCAAGATCAAAGAAGGAGATCATATACAAAGGAGAACCCCTTAGATTCACAGCAGACCTATCAGAAGAAACCCTCCAAGCCCGAAACAATGGTGGGATATAGTGAAAAAACTTAATGAAATGAATGCCTCACCAAGAATATTCTACCCGGCTAAACTCTCAGTTAAACTTGAAGGAACCACACTATTTCACGGACAAGCAGCAGCTCAGGAACTTCATAGACTCAAGACCAAATTTAAAAGAAGGATTCAAAGGGCTACTATAAGACAAGGAAAAAAACCTACAAGAACAACAAACCCTACAGAAAAATGACACAAAATCCCATGATAATAATTTCTCTTAATGTTAACGGTCTAAATGCACCAATCAAGAGGCACAGAGTGGCAAAATGGATTCGGAAACTAAACCCAACTGTCTGCCGCCTACAAGAAACACATCTGAATAGTCAGAACAAACACAGACTGAAAATCAAAGGATGGAAAACAATCCTGCAAACAAACAGCCCACTCAAAAAAAAGAGGGGGTGGCCATACTAGTATCCTATAGCATAGATTTCAGGCTGAAAAAGATCAGAAGGGATAGCAAAGGTCATTTTCTATTCATCAAGGGATATGTACAACAGGAAGAAATCACACTCCTAAACGTATACGCACCTAATGAACGACCAGCTAAATACTTAAAAGAACTCCTAACAGAATTTAAGGAGGACATAACTAGCAACACGATAGTAGTAGGAGACTTCAACACTGCTTTATCACCTCTGGATAGATCGACAAGAACAACACTCAGCAAGGAAAAGATGGCCCTGAAAGAAGAAATGGAGGAGAGAGGTCTAATAGACCTATACAGGGCTATATACCCCAAAAAGAAAGAATACACATTCTTTTCCAGCGCACACGGAACGTTTTCCAAAATAGACCACATTCTGGGCCACAAATTATACCTTAATAGAATTGGGAAGATAGAAATTGTATCAGCTATCTTCTCAGACCATGATGCACTGAAGATGGAAGTTAATCACACACAGACACAGAGAACCAAATCAAACACTTGGAAATTAAATAACTCAGTATTGAACAATGAGTGGGTCACGAAGGAAATAAAGGAAGAAATCAAGAGATACCTCGAAAAAAATGAGAATGAAGACACAAGCTACCAGAAACTATGGGACGCAGCTAAAGCTGTGTTAAGGGGAAAATTTATAGCTATGCAAGCCTTCCTCAGAAAGGAAGAAAGGGCCTATATAGACACCTTGACTTCGCAGCTCAAGATAGTAGAAGAGGACCAGCAAAAGGAACCCAAACTAGATCGAAGGAAAGAAATAATAAAACTTAGGGCAGAAATTAATGATATGGAAATCCGAAAAACAATCCGAAAGATCAATGAAACGAAGAGCTGGTTCTTCGAGAAAATAAATAAGATTGATAAACCGCTAGCAAGACTCACAAAGAAAGAAAGAGAGAAAACCCTAATAAACCAAATCAAAAATCAAATGGGGGACATCACAACAGAAACCAAGGAGATTCAAAGGATCATCAGAGACTACTTTGAAAGTCTGTATGCCACGGAACAAGATAACCTAAAAGAAATGGACAATTCCTTGGCTCCTACAATTTTCCAAGACCGAGCCACGAAGACGTGAAATACCTCAATAGGCCCATAAATATCAAGGAAATCGAAACTGTAATCAAAAGTCTTCCCAAAAACAAAAGCCCAGGTCCAGACGGATTCACTGGCGAATTCTTCCAAACATTTAAAGAAGACTAGTTGCCAGTTCTCCTCAAGCTTTTCCAGGAAATTGAAAATACAGGAACCTTTCTGAACAGTTTCTACGAGGCACATATCTCCCTAATACAAAAAGCAAACAAAGACACCACTAACAAAGAAAACTATAGACCAATATCCTTGATGAACACCGATGCGAAGATCCTCAACAAAATAGTAGCAAATAGAATCCAACAACTCATCAAAAAGATCATACACCATGACCAAGTGGGATTCATCCCAGGGATGCAAGGATGGTTTAACATTCAGAAATCAATCAACATAATCCATCACATCAACTAAAGTAAAGATAAAAACCATATGATCATATCAATAATGCAGAGTAAGCATTTGACAAGATCCAACACCCATTCATGATAAAAACTCTCACCAAAATGGGTTTTGGAGGAACTTTTCTCAAGATAGTCAAAGACATCTACCACGAACCTTGGGCAAGCATTATCATCAATGGAGAAAAACTAAGGGCTTTTCCTCTAAGATTGGGGGCAAGACAAGGATGACCACTCTCACCACTTCTTTTTAATATAGTACTGGAAGTATTAGCAATAGCCATCAGGCAAGAAAAAGATATTAAGGGCATTCAGTAGGAAAGGAAGAAATCAAGCTCTCACTATTCGCAGATGATATGATACTATACCTAGAGAAACCTAAAAGCTCTAGTAAGAAACTCTTAGAAACAATTGACCTGCACAGTAAAGTCGCAGGCTATAAAATCAATACCCAAAAATCCATGGCCTTCCTATATGCAAACAATGAGACAGAGGAAAGGGACATGAAAAAAGCAATCCAGTTCACAATCGTGCCCCAGAAAATTAAATATCTTGGAATCAGCTTAAATAAGTAGTAAAGAACCTCTACAAAGAAAACTATAAAACGCTACTCCATGAAATAAAAGAGGACATGAGGAAATGGAAACATATCCCCTGCTCATGGATAGGGAGAATAAACATTGTCAAAATGGCAATACTCCCAAAAGCATTATACAAATTTAACTCGATACCTATAGGGATACCCATGGCATTCTTCAAAGAAATGGAGCAAGCAATCCTGAAATTTATATGGAACAATAAACGCCCACAGATAGCTAAAAAAATTCTTGAGAAAAAGATGATGGGAGGCATCACCTTCCCCAAGCTTAAACTCTACTACAAAGCGGTAACAATTAAAACAGCATGGTACTCGAACAAAGGCAGAGCTGCAGACCAATGAAACAGGGTGGAATATCCCCATAAACAACCTCAAATGTATGATCATCTAATCTTTGATAAAGGAGCAAGAGATGTGAAGTGGAGCAAGGAAAGTCTCTTTAACAAATGGTGCTGGCACAACTGGATAACCACATGTAAAAGAATGGGCTTAGCCCTTGACCTGACAGCATGCACAAAAGTAGATCAAAATGGATTAAAGACCTCAACATTAGTCCACAAACCATAAGGTACATTGAATACAAGGCTGGCAAAACCCTCCACGATATTGAAGATAAAGGTATTTTCAAAGATAACACGGAACTAAGCAATCTAGTAGAAACAGAGATCAACAAATGGGACTACATTAAACTAAAAAGCTTCTGCATTGCAAAAGATACAGTGACCAGAATACAAAGACTATCTACAGAATGGGAAAGGATATTTACACAATACCCATCAGATAAGGGGTTCATATCAATTGTATATAAAGTACCAGGAGGTTGTCTTCATGGATTGGAGGCTGGTCTCTCATTCTGGGCAACTCAGAGAAGGGAACACCAAGTAAAATGTGGTTGGAGGTCATGTGGGGGAAGGGTGATGCGGACCGAATATAGACTAGAGACTGAACACAATGGCCCTCAACACCTTTATTGCAAACCACAACACCGAGTCAGAGAGAGAGAGAGAGAGAACAAAAGGGAATACCCTGCCATAGTGGCTGTGTGGGGTGGGGGGAGACAGGACTGGTAGTGTGGGAGGGGTATTGGGTTTACTGGTTGTGGAGAATGGGCACTGGTGAAGGGATGGGTTATCGAACTTTGTATGGGGGAAACATGAGCACAAAAATGTATAAATCTGTAACTGTATCCTCACGTTGATTCACTAATTAAAAATAAACTATTAAAAAAAGAAGAAAGAAAATTAAGTACCTCGGAATCAGCTTAACTAAGAAGGCAAAGGACCTGTCCAAAGAAAACTACAAAATGCTACTTCATAAATAAAAGACATGAGAAAATGGAAACATATCCCCTGATCATTGATTGGGAGACTAAACATTCTCAGAATGGCAATAATTCCCAAAGCATTATACAGTTTCAATGTGATTCCTATAAGGATACTCATGATGTTCTTCAAAGAAATGTATCAAATGTTTCTGAAATACATATGGGACAACAAACCCCCAAGAATAGCTAAAGCAATTCCTGGGAAAAAAGATGGGAGGCATCACCTTCCCTAACCTGAAACTCTACTACAAAGCAGTAATAATTAAAATAGCATGATACTGGAACAAAGATCCACAGACCAATGTGACAGGGTTGAATAATCTTACACACACCCTCCAAAATATGACCATCTAATCTATGATAAGGAGCAAGAGATGTGAAGTGGAGCAAGAAAAGCCACTTTAATAAGTGGTGCTGAAAAACTGGACAGCTACATGCAAAAATGGGCTCAGACCTCTACCTAACACCATGCACAAAAGTCAGATCAAAATGGATTAAAGACCTCAACATCAGACCAGAATCCATTAGGTACATTGAAGAAAGGGTCAGCAAAACCCTCCATGACATTGAAGTTAAAGTTATCTTCAAAGATGATAGGCCACTGACCAAGTAAGCAGAAGCAGAGATAAACAAATGGGACTATCTTAAACTGAGAATCTTCTGTATCTCAAAAGAAACAGTGACCAGAATACAAAGACTGTTTACAGGCTGGGAAATGTTATTCACTCAATACCCGTCCGATAAGGGGTTGATATCAAGGATATACAAGGCACTGGTTGTATTCTACAAGAAGAAAACATCCAATCCCATCAGAAAATGAACAGAAACTTTCTCAAAGAAGAAATCCTAATGGACAAAAGACACATGAAAAGAGTGTTCTTCATCACTAATGAGCAGGGAGAGGCAGATAAAAACTCAATGAGATATCATATCATACCACAGAGACTGTAAAACATCCAAAAGGACAAAAGCAACCGCTGTTGGCGTGGATGCAGGGCAAAAGAGACTCTCCTTCCCTGCTAGTGGGAATTCCGACTGGTTAAGTCCTTTTGGAAAACAGTATGGATATTTCTCGAAAAATTATAATTTGGGGCTGGAGCGGGTAGGGCGTTTGCCTTGCACGCGACCGACCCGGGTTCGAATCACAGCATCCCATATGGTCCCTTGAGCACCACCAGGAGTAATTCCTGAGTGCATGAGCCAGGAGTAACCTCTGTGCAATGCCGGGTGTGACCCAAAAAGAAAAAAAATGTAAATTGAGCTCTTCTTTGACCCAGCAGTAGCACTTCTGGGAATATATTCCAGAGATGCAAAAAAAAGTATAATAGAAATGACATCTGCGCTTGTATGTTTATTACATACCTGTTTACAATAGCCATAACCTGGAAAAAACCCGAGTGCCCAAGCACAGAAGACTGGTTAAGACACTATGGTACATCTGCACAACGGAATACTATGCAGCTGTTAGAAAAGATGAAGTTATGAAATTTGCATATAAGTGGATAACATGGAGAGTATCATGCTAAGTGTAATGAGTCAGAAAGAGAAGGACAGCTATAGAAGGACTGCACTCAGTTGTGGAATATAAAAATAACATAATGGGAGACTAACACTAAGGAATAGTAGAGATAAGTACCAGGAGGACTGTTTCATAGCTTGGAAGTAGGCCTCACATGCTTTGGGGAAATTAGCTGAGAAACAGAAGGGACCACCAAGTAAAGAATCCTTGGAGAGTCCACTCTGGATGGAAGATGTTTGCTGAGAGTAGAATATAGACCAAACATGATGACCACTTAATACCTGTATTGCAAACCACTACACCCCAAAGGAGAGAAAGAGCGAAAAAGAATGAGCCTTCACAGAGGCAGGGGGCTGGGGGAAGGATGATGTAGGGATGGTAGGAGAGATAGTGGGAACATTGGTGGTGGAGAATGGACACTGGCAGAGGGATGGGTACTCAATCATTGTAAGACTGAAACGTAAGCATTGTCAAAATGGCAGTACTATCCAAAGCATTATTCATTTTTAATGCAGTCCCTGTAAGAACACTCAGAATATTTTTCAAAGAAATAGACCAACTACTTCTAAAATTAATATATAACAATAAATTCCTATAAATAGCTGAAGCAATCCTTGGGACCAAGAAGATGAGAAGCATCACCTTCTCCGACTTCAAACTGTATTACAAATCAGTAGGAATTAAAATAGCATGGTATTGGAATAAAGACAAATCCATATACCAATGGAAGAGATATTGGATATCTTTATACAGACCTTCAAATATATGGTCATTTAATCTTTGGTAAAGGAGCAAGGATATCCTCTTCAATAAGTAGCGCTAGGAAAACTGGGCAGCTTCATGTAGAAAAAAATGAACTCAGACCTCTACCTAACGCCATCCACAAAAATCAGATAAAAATGAATTAAATACCTTAACATCAGACCTAAATCCATAAGGTCCATTAAAGAAAACATAGGCAAAACCTCCATAACAGTGACGCTAAAACTATCTTCAAAGATAAAACACCACTTACCAAGCAGTGGAAACAAAGATAAACAAATGGGACTACATTAAGGTAAGAAGTCTTTATCCCTTAAAAGTGGTGACCAAATACAAAGACAGCCCATGGAATGGGAAAAATTACATACACAAAAACCCTCTGATAAAGGGTTAATATGAAAGATATTTAAGACACTAGTAATATTTTACAAGAAAAAGATATTCAACCACATCAAAACATGGGGAGTAAAAATTAACAGAAATTTTCTGAAAGAAGAAAATCAAATGGACAAAAGGAACATGAAAAAATGCTCTCCATCAATAATTATGAGGAATATGCAAATCAAAACAACAGTGAGATATCGTTTCACACCATAGAGACTGGCACACATCATAAGATACAAGAACAACCAGTGCTGGAGCAGATGTGGGGAAAGAAAAACTCTTTCATTGTTGGTGGGAATACCACGTGATCTGGTCTTTTTGGAAAATAATATGGACATTACTCAAATAAACTAGAAATTGAGTTTCCAATTGACCAAACAATACCATGTCTTGGAATATATCCTGGGGGTCCAAAAACACACAACAGAAACACCATGTGCACACCTATGGTCATTGCAACACTATTCAAAATAGCCAGAATATGGAAATAAGCCGAATTCCCCAAAACAGACTTCTGGATAAATAAACAATGGTGGTACATCTGCACAAAGGGATACTGTAAATTGGTTAGGAAAAATGAAGTCATGAAATTTGATTATAACTTGATGGACATGAAGCATATAATATTGCAAAATGAGTCAGAAAGAGAGGAACAAACATAGAATGACTTCATTCATTTGTGGAATATAAAAACTAAAGTAGTATGAGACTAATATCTAAGGCAGATGCAAACCGAAGCCAGGAGGACTGGTTAATGGTTGGAAGCTTACCACAAGAGGGGGTGAGGGGACAAAGGGAAGTTAGGATAGAGAAGGAACCAGTATGACAATAATTGTTGAAAATGATCACTCTGAACAAGAATCAAAACTTTGAAAATAGATAACTGGATATAAATGATGGTCTTTCAATATCTGCATTACAAAACATGATGTTTAAAAGGAAAGAGAGAGAAGACAGAAGAGAGAAGAAAAGTGCCTGCCATAGAAGCATGCAGGGAGCGGGAAGGGTGGGGACATCTAGGTGGAAAGTGAAATCTTGTGAAGGTCTGGGGAAGGAACATTGTAACACTGAATCATAAACAACTTTGTAACTGTGTACCTCACTGAGATTCAGTATTTTTAAATTTAATGTGGTATAATTAGTCAGTTCACTAAATTTTCCCCACTATAAGTCTGTGCTATATAAATAAAATACAAATTAGATTTGAACTAAGTGAAATACTTTCTATTATCCCCCTCTTTTCATGAAAACAACTAAAAGAAAAAAATAAATGGCATTAAAAAAGAGGCATCAGTGTGTGAACTCAGTGGACCTTCTCTCTGGACCAACCAGCCACAATTAGGAATCTGGCATCCAAAAACTTGTTATTATTCACCTCTGAGAATTTGGAGAGATAGCACCGGTGCCCCTGAGCATTTCAGTCTCTAAGAAAAACTTGCCATCCTTCTATTTACCTTTAATACAAATGAGGGCAAAGATTCCCTCCTTCAACTATGTTGGAGTGATGTCACTTAGCATGTCAGGACATGCTAAAAAATGAGGAGAAGGGGAGATAGTCTGTTGTAATTAAGAGACAGATTCAGTTTAGACACATGTTGTCATACCTTTCACTGTTATCTGTAGCAATAATGGAACTTTGCACACTTAGATTTTATGATGGACTTTGTACACTCCATCAACACTGAGACTTTGCATTGTTTGTTTACTTTGTGCATAGCACTTTCCATAGTGCTTTGTACAAGCATGAATTAAACTGTTGTTCAAAGCATTTTTCCATGTTAAGAGAATATCTAAAAGTAGACTATAAACCGAACATGATGGCCACTCAATACCTCTATTGCAAACTACAACACCCAAAAGGAGAGAGAACAAAAGGGAATGCCCTGCCGCAGAGGCAGGGTCGGGTGGTGGGGATAGGGTAGGGGTGGTGAGAGGGATACTGGAATCATTGGTGGAGGTGAATGGGCACTGTTTGAGGGATGGGTAAATGATCAATGTATGACTGAAATGCAAACAGAAAAGTTCATAAGTTTGCAACTGTACATCACAGTGATTCTCTAATAAAACTTAAAGAAAAGAAAATATCTTATAAATTGTGAAGATGTGATGGATTATTAGAACCTGAATGTTACATGGTGATTCATGCATACATACATGTGAGTTGTGAACAAAGTTGATTTAAAAAATAACAATACTTTCATACAAAAATTGGGTTACTATATTATGGTTCTTCGGATCTGAACATTTCCCTCTACTTAACTTCCAAAGGAAAGCGGAGCATTATGAAGAGGCAGAATGAGACCAGAGTTTCTGAATTCCTCCTCCAGGGTCTCCCTATACCACCAGAACAACAGGGCTGGTTCTTGACCCTCTTCCTGGTCATATACCTGACCACCGTGCTGGGGAACCTACTTATCATACTACTCATCAGGATAGATTCTTGTCTCCACACCCCCATGTACTTCTTCCTCAGTGTCTTGGCCTTCAATGACGTGTCTTTTTCATCTGTCACAGTTCCCAAGATGTTGGTGGACATGCAGAGTAATCACAAGTTCATGCCCTATTTAGGGTGCGTTTCTCAGGTATATTTTTAAATATTTTTTGTTTGTACCGACAATTTCCTTCTTGCAGTGATGGCCTATGACAGGTATGTAGCCATCTGTCAGCCACTCCACTACACCATGATCATGAGGCAGGAACGATGTATCTCATTAGTATCGTGGTCCTGGACCATCAATTTTTCACATGCACTGCTGCACACCTCTAGATCCGAGTGTCCTTCTGTGGTGATATTATCATCCCGCACTTCTTCTGCGAACTCACAGCATTGCTGGAGGTAAGCTGCTCAGACACTTCACTCAATATCCTGGTCATATTCATTGAAGTAGTAATAATTGTATATATTTTATTCACTTTTATAATGGGATCATGTATCTGCATATGGGCCATATTCCTAAAAAATCCTTCTGCTAAGAAATTCTTCAAAGTCCTTTCTACCTGTGGTTCCCATCTCCTCATTGTAGCTTTATTCTATGGAACCATTGCAGAAGTGTAATTATTCTCCTCACCAGCCATGTCCGGTGCTAACAAAATAGCTGCTTCTGTGATGTATATGATAGTCACCCCCTTGCTGAACCCTTTCCATCTACAGCCTAAGAAACAGAGATATAAAACAAGCCCTAATGTAGTGATAATGTGATGTTCTTTAAGTCAAACAACTTAGTTCGAATGAGATAACAAATATATGTAGACATACACACATATATATTTATATATATATACAAATAAATAAGGAAGCTATTATAGAAGAACTGTTGTTCTGAGAGCTCAGATAAACCTGTTTACAAGTACACACATCTCAGAGAGCTTGGTATTTCTATGTTCCACGCTGCTGATATAAAACAGGTCTTATTAACCAGACTGACCAATAAACATAATGTTAAAGGAAGAGAGACTTACATAAATAATGTTTTCAATTTTATTTTATTCTGACATTCCCATTATAACTTTATTTATTTATTTAATTTCTTTTTTGGTCACACCAGGCACTGCACAGGGGTTACTCCTGGCTCTGCACTCAGGAATTACTCCTGGCGGTGCTGGGGGGGGGCGGGGGGACCATATGGAATGCTGGGAATCGAACCCGGGCCAGCTCTGAGCTAGACATATGCCCTACCTTTTGTGCTTTAGTTCCAGCCCCTCCTATTATAAATTTTTAATGTCTCCTTTTCATTTTCTCTTAAGTTTGGATTCATACCCTTCCTCAGAATCTCTATATTGCCGTCAGATGACATTTTTTCAGTTCATCCTCACCCAGGAATAACTGGGATTCCCCAGCTCCTCAGTGCTGGAGATAGTCCCTACAATAATTTTACAGTTTGAAATGAATTCAATTTTTTATTAAATAAGCTTCAGGACACAATTTTGAAAACATTCTGTCTATAATATTTCAGTTACTTCTTTAAAATTTATTCTGAGGAGGTGTTAGAAATGTTTTTTTCTTGATCTAGGTGGCTACTTAATGTATGCTTTGCTATTTTTTCTTTCCTTTTTTTATTGAATCACCAAGAAAAAAGTTACAAAGCTTTCATGTTTAAGTCTCAGTCATACAATGATCAAACCCCCATTCCTTCACCAGTGCACATGTTCCACCACCAAGAACTCCCGTATACTGCCCCTTGAATTCCCCCACCTGTGTGGCTAATGATCTTCATTTTACTCTCTCTATACGTTGATTACATTCAATATTTCAACAAAAACTCATATTATTATTTGGATTTCCCCCCAACAATCAAACCTGCCAAAAAGTCATCACTTGATAAATTTATTTTCCATTGCTGAGAATGAAGAGCATATGAGGTCGTGCAGCCACAACAGCGGCTGTGCGGTTTTGGATTTCTGGTGTTTTAGTAATTAAGTCCAGAGACATTTCTGCCAGAAGTTGCATCACTATGAGCTCATACCTCCAGTTATTGGGCTCTGTACGATGGCGGTCACCATCAAGGAAAGGAAAGGCCGAAAGAGAAAAACCTTTCCCCTCCCGGGGCGGCATGGGGTTGCAGCTCAGTTCACAGTCTAGAGGCATTTGTGTAAGAAGCCACTGGGTGCCAAAAGTAGTTAGTAGGCCTCCAGGATCATGGTTTTTTAGGAGCAGAGGAGCCATTCATGTGCGACCGCTCTGGATCTCGTCTGGGCGGAGAGCATTCGTGTATGCATAACTTGTCTAAATATTGAACATGATATGCTTTTTAGGTTTATGCACTTTGTTTTTGCTCCAACACAACAGTATAAAGATGAATTAGAAAGGAATTAAAACAACCCATAACTTTCTGATTGAAAGGTTCATGATGAAATATCTATGTATATATGTAAATTACATGAATAATGGAACATTTGTATTTACAATAGATATATACAATATGTAAAATATAAAAATAATGTACACAAATAAAATGTAGACACATATATGAGTATATTCATGCAAAACCATGTAAAAATATAAATTAGTCTTTATATCATTTATACATAGGTAAAAATGAGTCCCATTGTGGTGACTAGATGTTTCCATTTATCCACTATGTTTTTCTCTCCTTTCTAATAATTTCCCGTTTTCACTTTCATTCTAAGTTATTTGAACTAAAGTTCTCTCTCTTCTTGCATTACTATCAAGCATTAACAGGGATACCCTCTCCAAACCCATCACTGTAAAGTATGCAAGTTGGCGCAAGTGTGAGTGATAATTAAAACTATGGTCTGAGTTAGCAGGGACACTGAGCTGTTCAGAAACTAACTACCTGCAAGAATGAATGAAGACAAATTTTTGAGGGACAAAACTGTGTAATGACACCATATGCACTTGCAACTAATATAAAGATACAATATAGTCTAGAGTGAAAACAGATCATTGAAAAATTCCATATTAATGACACTTGAACAACACCTATATAGCTAAAGGAGCTCCTAAGAACACAACAATCACAAACACTGCAATTTTAAAAGTGTTTCTAGTTGTACAGAGCAATGTTACAGTAAGTGGGGAGGTTCCTTTGCATGCATCTAACCTGGGTTTGCTTCCCAGACAGAATGCAATATCCCAAGCACTACCTGGAATGATCACAATGCACAGAGTCTTCAGTAAGTCCTTAATATAGTAGGTGTTCCATAACCAAGAGAGGGAGAGAGTGAGAAAGAAAGAGAGAGTGAGAGAGAGAGGCAAGCTATATGCTATTTACAAGAAAAAAACACAGTTCAGTTCTATAAACAATCATAGACTCAGTGAAAGGTGAAAAGTGAAAAGTGAAAGGTCTACACAGTGAATGAGAATGAAAGAAAAGCTAAAAAAGCTATCGCATAAGATAAATTTTCAACATAACATAGTAGCAAGAGAAAGTTATGGAAAGTAGCTAATTATAAATATGGAAATCCATCCACATATAGTTTATTAAAATACATGTAACCACTATAGGAAAACAAAACAAAGTAAACAATTATTGACCTACACTGAGAGAAATATTTATAGCAACAGAAAGGCAGGAATTTTAAGTGTATTTAAAACAATGAATAATCCAGAATGAACTTAACAAGAAAATAATGATCTTAGTGATGCATTAAAGAGATCTTACTAACATATTAAATGGATAGACTATTGATGCAGAACATTTCATCCGCAAAATGGTGCTTTGGTGGTGAGCGAGGCATGAAAACATTTTCTCTGAAACAATGGATATAAGCATATAAGAATTCATTCTTTTGCTACCAAAGTCACGTCAAGTTTTTACTTCAAAAGCAAGAGACTAGTGAACAGACTGATAGTACAGCTGGTTCGGTGCTTGTCTTCATTTGGCTGAGCTGGGTTCAATTCTGAGGACTCCAAATGGTTCACTGAGTACCACCAAGACTGATTCCTGATCTCTCAGTTTTGGATTAACCCCTGAATATTACTGTTGTCTCCCCAAAACAAAAACTAATTCAAACAACAGATTGGCATAAGAAATAATAGAGAGGGTTAAGCACTTGCTTTGCATACAGCTGGCCACATTAGATCCCTGAGTACTAGAGGATATTCCAGAGCACAGAGTCAGGAATAGGCCGGAGCATCACCTAGTGTGGCGAATTCCATGCGCACAAAACTAAGCAAAAGAATACACCTTTTCATGGGGTTATGGAATAGTCACAAGATAAAACCTATGTTGGGACACAAAACAATTCCCAATACATATATAGAAAAGTGAACTCGGACTGTAGTGATAATGCAGAGGTATGAGGTATGATAATGCAGAGGTATGAGGTATGATAATGCAGAGGTATGTTTGCCTTGCATGAGGCCAACCCAGGGTTTGATTCCCAGCATCCCATATTGTCCTCTAAGCACCGCCAGGAGTAATTCCTGAGTGCAAAGCCAGGAGCATTGCCGGGTGTGACCTAAAAAGCAAAAAAATAAAATAAAAAAATAAAAAGTGAACTCAAAGTAGGCAAATTTTCTGTACTGATGAAACCACAAATCAATCAAAAACGGTTGGTTAAAAGATCAAAATAGTGGAGATGATATACCATGATCCTGAACATTAATTGACGATTAAAATGCAATGAGAAATTAAAAATATGCAAAAGCAAAGGAAAGTAAATGGATTATCATCTTCATATCTTGGCAAAATTTGCTAGGTACATGATAAGCAACTATAAGGAACTAGGAGAGCCTCTTCAACAAATGGGACAACAGGATTTGCTTGAGCGGGCACCAGTACGTCTCCATTGTGAGACTTGTTGTTACTGTTTTTGGCATATCGAATTCTCCATAGGTAGCTTACAGGCTCTGTCGTGTTGGCAGGATACTCTCGGTAGCTTTCTGGGCTCTCCAAGAGGGACAGAGGAACAAAACCTGGGTCAGCCGTGTGCAAGGCAAACACCCTACCTGCTGTGCTATTGATCCAATCTGGACAACAGGATAGCTGCATTTAAAAAAAATTGAAAAGAATCTGAATGCCTCTCTACCATGCAAAGAATTAATTTTACATGGATTAAAGACCTTGATATTTGATGAAATCAAGAGAGAAAATTAAAATAAAACATGTCACAACTCTCCCTGATACTATCTCAAGAAACAATTTGATTCAAACCAATAGTCAAAAAATAGAGCTGATAGGGCCTGGGGTAATAGCACAGCGGGTAGGGTGTTTGCCTTGCAAGTAGCCGACCAGATTCGATTCCCAGCATCCCATATGGTCCCCTGAGCACTGCCAGAGTAATTCCTGAGTATATGGGCCAGAAGTAAACCCTGCATTGTCAGGTGTGACCCAAAAAGCAATAATAATAATAATAATAATAATAATAATAATAATAATAATACAACTGATAGAGACAAAGGAAACTACATCATATTTTGATTCTTTTCCATTCTAAGAGAAATGACTAGGGAGATGTGGTGAAAAGAGAACCCCATTCTCTTTTGTGGTGATGTATTGTTCAATCTCTATGGATAGAAATATGAAAATTTTTTTGTTCAATAAGAAGAGAACTTCCATGCAACTGAGCAATACTGCTTCTTTGCATCTATCCCAAAACTATAAAAACAATAATTTAAAATGATATTTGCACATGACAATCATTGCAGCCTTTCATACAATAGCCAAGATGTAGTGTCAGCCCAAATGTCCAACTATTGATGACTGAATCAAGTAGCTGTGGGATATTTACATTATGCAAACTTGTGCAGCTGAAAGAAAAGATGAAATCATGCAATTACTTACTACATGGATAGAGCTTACTACATGGATGCACATGCACGAAAAATGTCTTTTGTCACTCATCGGGAGTAAAATGCAGAACAAAATGTCAAGAAGATATCATCTCACACCAGTGAGACTAACATACATCTAAAGACTAGAAGTAACAGCTCTGGTGATAGTGAAGGAAAAGGAACCTTCATCTACTATTGATGAACATGTTCTTTGCTTCAGTCTCTGTGAAAAATAGTATGGAGACTTCAAAACATTGAGATTTGAACTTCCATCTGACTCATAGATTTCACTTCTTGGCATCTGCCTCAAAGAATCTAAAATCTTTCATTTGAAAAGATGCTTGCACTTCAAAGTTCTTGGCAGTGCTGTTCACACTTGCCAAGATATAGAAGCAACACAAGACCTGAAAAAGAATCTACCAATGTATACCTAACAGAATACTAGTCAGCTATGAGAAATATGAAATCCTGAAGATTATTAGTACTTGAATGGAAATAGAGTGTATCATAATAGAGAGTAAGTCAAAGACAAGACAAATAGCAAAAGAATTCTCTCTTACTCGAAGTGAGGTTATACATAATGACAGAATTTAAAGTAAGCAGTGGTGACAGATCCTGATAATCTAGCTGTAGAAATGAATTGACTAAGAGGTGGCTCTGGTGAGAATGGGTGAGAAAGGATCTGGAGTCGGTGGTTTCATGACACTCTGGTTTAGGATGTGGTTTGGAAACTGTATTCCTGGAACATTACTATTAAGAGTACTATAGATTACAGTACATACCTAAATTTCACTGTATCACTGTCACTGTCATCTCGTTGCTCATCGATTTGCTCGAGCGGGCACCAGTAAGGTCTCCAAGTGAGATTTCTTGTTACTGTATTTGGCATATCGAATCTGCCATGGGTAGCTTGCCAGGCTCTGCCGTGCAGGAGAGATATTCTCAGTAGCTTGCCTAGCTCTCTGAGAGGGACAGAGGAATTGAACCAGGGTTGGCCACATGCAAGGCAAATGCCCTACACGCTGTACTATCACTCCAGCCCAAACTTAAATTTAATATTAACTTTAATATTTAAATTAATATAAAATTTAATATTTAATAAATTCACTGTTTCACTGTCATCCCATTGTTCATCGATGTACTAGAGAAGGCACTATTTGCATCTCCATTTGTTCCAGCCCTGAGATTTTAGCAGCCTGTCCTTATTTGTTTTTTTCCACTGATTGGATGCTCTTTTTAGGGTCAGGGGAATGAGAGCTGTTATTGTTACTCTATTTGACATATCATATATGCCACAGGGCAGGATACTTTTGGTACCCTGCTGGGCTCTCTGAGAGGCATCCATGTCTATTTCCCTTTATGATGATGTGTCCAGGAATATGTTCACTCATGTGTGAGGCTCGACCCCAGCATGTGGAAAGCCACCTGGAGAGTGGTGGCTGTTGGGTAATGGAGGTCAGCTGCCAGGATTGGATCCCATGGGGTGCGGAGGGCTCTCACCAGCCCCCCTCCGGGGCACCCCTGGTGCGGAGTACGAGGGACAGTTATGGGGGCCTCATTTTATGCTCCCTGCCAGGAGGAGTAGCCATGAGTTCTGGCGGGTGGCAATGAGGAAATTATCCTGCGCCAGCAGGAGGTGGTTTACAGACGCCAGCCCCAGGTCGCCGGAGATTGGGGGAAGCAGGCAGAGTATCTCTGCTCAGGGGTCCTCTTGAGCCCAGAGTCCAAGATCACAAAGTTTCGTATTATCTTGGTTCTGTGGGACTTTGCTCATGCGTGAGGCTCAGGCTGAGCGTGTGGGGAAATGTCTATAAAATTATAAATTATACTGTAGCTTGGGCTGAAGCCATAGTGCAGCAGGTAGGGCGTTCGCCTTGTGTGAGGCCGACCAGGGTTCAATTCCTCCGCCCCTCTCGGAGAGCCCGGCAAGCTACCGGGAGTATCCGGCCAGCACAGTAGAGCCTGGCAAGCTACCTGTTGCACGTTCGATATGCCAAAATCAGTAACAACAACTCTCACAATGGAGACCTTACTGGTGCCCGCTCGAGCAAATCGATGAGGAAAGGGATGGCAGTGACACAGTGACAGTGAAACTGTAGCTTATAAATATCAAACATATTACTTGTTTAGTTTTTTTGATAGTGATATCCCCAAACTTAAAAAAATTGACGTACATTTAGTAAATTCCGAAGAAATATTTTTAAATAGTTCTTTCATGTACACAAAAAATGAATGTTTGAAAGAAAAATTTTAGAAAATATATTTATTTGCAAACGTACAGAAAGAATAAAATCACTGTATCACTGTCATCCTGTTGTTCATCAGTTTGCTCGAGTGTGTTCCAATAACATCTCCATTCATCCCTGTCCCATTCTAGTGTAGCCCAATGGCCTTTGGGGGAGCTTTCAGGATCAGGGGAATGAGGACCATTGTTGCTACTGTTTTGGGCATATTAAGTACACCAAGGGTAGCTTGCCAGGCTCTGCTGTGCGGGAAGGATACTCTCGGGAGCTTGCAGGGCTCTTTGAGAGGTACGGAGGCTTTTGAGGTGGCCTCTAATCACCTTTACAGGTGTTCCCAGTCTATGAAATGTAAGCTTTAGTTTGACTGGCATGTTGTAACGATCTGCACACTGACAAACACGCACCTGCCTTTGTCTCTGGGCAGCACCTGGGACATCTTCGGCTTCAGGTTGATCTCCTTGAGGTTGATGGAGTACGCCCAGAGGTTATAGATCAGCTGGCAGAGCAGGACCCTATCGTGTTCGGTCTGTGCCAGGTCGAACACCTGTGCCGAGTCCCAGGTCACCTGGTGGTTGGCTGACAGCACTCCACAGTGGATGAGCCACTGTGTGCACTGCTGTCACGGCTCTATGTCCGACAGTGATTCGACTCTGCCTGGCCCTGGGCCGCTACGGAGTTTCTCCGTGCCCGGCCAACACCATTCTGTCTGAATATTGCAAAACAGCCTATGATGTTCATCAGGAATCACAAGTAGAGTTCCAGCAGGGTCACACGTGTAGTTCCATGCCTGGTGTGGTGAGCTGTGCGTTGTCTAAGGCGAGATGGTGAGCTGGATTCTGGAGAGCACGAGGGTTCCAGTGGCATTGGCGCCATCCTGCCTCCATACAGATATGGTGTGGTAATTATGGAAAATGAGTAGGGAGTGTCTTATGATGTGTGGGTTTAGGAATATGTTCACTCACACGCGAAGCTTGGCCCGAGCATGTGGAAATCGGCCTGGAGCGTGGCAGTGGTTGGGTTGTGTAGGTCGGCTGCCAGGGCTGGGTCTTTTCAGGAGGGGAGGGCTCTCACTCAACCCCTCTGGGGCGCCCCGACTGAAAACTGCCTGGCGCAGATTCCAAATAGCTAGAAATAAATAAAATAAATTAAATTAAATAGCTAGAAATAATTAAATAATTTAATGACTCACGGAACAAATTAATTTAGGACATTCATTTCAATGAATAAAAATTGAAAGCATATAGGCATATAATTAAATACAAGATTTAATTTTAAAATACTTATAAGATATGTGGCATGAAATCCTTCAATTCATGATAAGGACAAGTTTCTAAAGATTTACTTTAAGCTGTGTGCCATGAATCCTATTATGGGCAGCTTGTAAATCATGGGCCTAAATCATTTCTTCAATTATTTCTAATAAGAAAATGTATTTTATTTCTTTAAAATGGGGAACCTTTGAATGGAACCAATATGATGGATCTCAAAATAACACACCAATAAAAAACGTAGGCATTCCATAGCATGTACTACTGTCATTCCATTAATACAGGTTTAGGGGAAATTACTCTGTTTAATAGAATAAAATATGAATGGGTGCCTGGCAAATGCGAGGGTAGAAAGACCTTGCTGAACAGGATTCCAAAGAAGAACAGGTGATTTTCAAGTTGGAGCCTCTATCTCCAGTGTGATTGAACCAGTGCTTTGATGAATGAACGTATATCCAAAATTTGTCACGTTGCACATTGTAAATACCTGCAATTACTGCCCTGAAACTCAGTGCTTGACATCAGTCTATCTCCTAAACCTAAGTGGATTCCTTCTGAGCCAGACCTGCCCCTTCCCTGCCCTGAATCCCCAGACAGCCACTTGCCTGCAAGCCTGACGACCCCACCTTCTTTCCTGTGCCACTGCATCTTCCCTTAGGACAGGGATTGGCCCTGTCAGTCATCAATCTATCCCCTTAATCCAAAACCTTAGAGACACACCAGCATCCTTGTGAAAACATTACTACCATACACCTCTTCTATAAGAGGCAGGTGGGATGTGACACTCCTATTTCTCAAACAGTTGACAGCCTTAAATCTCAGTTAACCCAACCTAATAACTAGCTGACAATTTTCTGGGCACACTTGAATAACAACAGCATGATAAGGAAAATAACATGAACAGAAGATATTTTATTAATAGCAGTCTTTTAGAAACAACTCAGCAGGTTAGTGCTCAAGTAATAGGGAATCTAAGAACCTCATTTAAAAATGGAATAAAATGGGAAGAAACTTCTCAGAAAAGGGTCAAGAGATGTCCGACAGGCACATAAAAACTATGCATCATCACTTATTATTAGGGAAATTCAAGTCAAGATGACAATGAGATATCGTTTTAAACCAGTAAAAATGGCATGTTTCAAAAATAATGGGAACAATCTGTGTTGGCAGGAATGTAGTGAAAAAAGAACCCTCATCCACTCTTGGTGGGAATGTTATGGAAAACAGTAGGTAGGTTTCTCAGTAAAGTCAGACGTGAACGGTCATTATCCAGCAGTTCCACTTTGTGTTTTATATTCCCAGGATAGAAAAACATTCATTCAAAAGAATGCATGCTTACTTTTATTCATTGCAGCACTCAGTACACTAGCTAGGATTTGGAAACAACATAGATTCCAATAACAAATAAGTGGATCATAAAGATGTGGTATATGGAATATACCATATTCCACATGCTATATTGGAATATGGTATATTCCAACAATGGAATACTCTACCGCTGCAAGGGATGATGAAATAATGCAATTCGCTGCAACAAGGATGGAACTGGAAGATACCCTGTTAGATGAAGTAAGCCAGAAGAAGAAATATGAACACGGGATGATATCACTTTTAAGTTGTATCTAGATTAGTGGTATCTAGAATAATGAGATAAAAATGCAATAGTTTCAAGGGGGACTGCCTAGATCACCTTCGGACACAGACTAGAGAGAGAAGAAATGAAATATAGTGGGGGAATGGGAGAATAAGTGAAAAGGATGGGAAGGCAGAGTTCAAGGGGATTCAGATACATTAGTGGTGTTAAGGCCCAAAATTTAACAACTAATCTTAAATAGGTGTCTATCAAGATCACAGGCTGGCATGCGGGATCATGGGCAGATGCTAGGAAAACTGGTGGAGGGATGTTGGCAATATCGGTGGGATTGATACTGAAATATTGTGTGTCCAAAATTCAACTCTGTGTAACTTTGAAAATCATAATCCAATAAACTTTAAGTGATATAAAAATAGCTAAAAGTTTTCAACTACTCAAAAAACCTGCAGCTTTGGTGTGAGCTATTTACAAATAAGATCATAAAGGAAAATTAGAATAATAGAATGTGATACAATTAACTAGATAATTCTATAACCATTGAAGAAATTTAAAATATTCTTGCAGGAAATTTCAGAATAAATGGCTTCACTGACAAATTTTGTTCAAAATTAAAAATAATAGCCCAAATATATTATAGCTAAAGCTGGCAGAAAAATTATTTATTATCATTTTCTAGATAATTTCTTTTTTTGTTCCCTTTATGGATTAAAATTTGGTAGAATTAGTCATTTGATTAAATTATTTGAATTAAATTATCTTCATTATTGGTCTGTGTTTATAAAAATAAAATGGAACAAAGATTTGAACTAAGTAAAATTTTGCCTCATTCTCAAAAATTGAGCTCCCATTTGACCCTGCAGTACTACTTTTGTGAATATATCCAGGAGAGGCAAAACAGTATAGAAGAAATGACATCTTCACTTGTATGTTCATTGCTACATTGTTTATAATAGCTAAAATTTGGAAAAACCCCAAGTGCCTAAGAACAGATGACTGGTTAAAAAAAGAACAAATTTGGCACATCTACATAATGGAATACTATGCAGCTGTTAGAAAAGATGAAGTCATGGGACCCTCTGCGCCTAAAGACTTTGAGTCCAGAGACCTAACACATTCGGGCATCCAGCTCAGCTTCTTATAGCAATGCACTGTAAACTGGGATACAACTCCATGCTCCCTGGGGGTGTATCTTTCCTCCCCACCCTGTCTTCCTGCATGGAAAATGGCGGCGGCAGCAACAACCACATGGCAGGAGCCATCTTCTAAGACTCCTAACCCAGAGGATGCAAATTTTACACTTGGGGCTGCTAGGGAATCATGGGAAGTGGGTTTAACCGGCACGCCCTCAGCCCAGATAAATTCGCAGCTGCTGAGAGTAAAATGGACCCTCTGCACCTAAAGACTTTGATTCCAGAGACCTAATACATTCGGGCATCCAGCGCAGCTTCTTATAGCAATGCACTGGGACTATGAGCTGGGCTACAACACCGTGCTGCCTGGGGGTGGATCTTTCCTCCCCACCCTGTCTCCCTTCACGGAAAATAGCAGTGGCAACAACATCCACATGACAGGAGCCATCTTCTAAAACTCCTAACCCAGAGGTATACAATTTTTACATTTGGGGCTCCTAGGGAATCATGGGAAGTGGGTGTAACTGGCATGCTCTCGGCTCAGATAAGTTTGGAGCTGCTGAGAGTGAAACGGACCCTCTGTGCCTAAAGACTTTGATTCCAGAGACTTCTTACAGCAATGAACTGGGACTGTGAGCTGGGCTGTGCAATTTCTGGCAGAATTTTTCCTGGACTTTATACAGAAATCCAAAACCTAACATCTATAGTTGTCAGCAATGTGAAACGTTTCCTTTTTAACAGGTCTGACTTTGGGGGGGAAACTCCAAATAATAACAGTGAGTTTTTCTTGAAATATTGAAGGTTATTAAAGTAGCAGCCACTTCTCTGGACTGTGAACTAAGCAACAGCCCCACGCCAACCGAGAAGAGGAAATATCCCTGTTTCCCGGTTGGTTCCTATTTTCAGGGAGAAACGTGGCGTGGCGTCCACCATACTATGAGGCGCGGGAAGGGGGATGAGGGGGAAAAAAAAGGAAAAGGAAAAAGGAAAAAAAAGAGTTACTTACTTGGAGCAGTGGGGCTACATATCTCTTCATTTTTAGCAATGGAAAACTAATTATCAAATGCTTCCTTGGTAGTAGGGCTGTCTTTCTTGGGGGGAAACTCCAACAACAATAGTGAGTTTTGTGTTGAAATATGGAATGTAATCAAGGTAAAGAGAAAATGAAGTGAAATTCATCAGTTATACAGTTGGGGTGGGGGGGCAGGGGCGGGGGGTATACTGGGGTATTTGGTGGTGGAATACGGGCACTGGTGAAGGGATGGGTGTTTGAATATTGTATAACTGAGACATAAACCTGAGAACTTTGGGGCCCAGATAAACCCGGAGCCGCTGAGCGCGAATCAGACCCTCTGCGCCTAAAGACTTTGATTCCAAAGATGTAACACATTTGGGTATCCAGCGCAGCACACGAGAGTGATGCACTGGGACACCAAACTGGGCTACAACTCGGTGCTGCCAGGGGTGGATTTTTCTTTTCCTCCCCACCCTGTCTTCCTGCACGGAAAGCGGCGGGCTGGCGGCACCCATGTGGCAGGCGCCATCTTCTGTGACTCCAGACCCACAGGTATTCGGATTTTACTTTGGGGGCTCCCAGGAACTCATGGGAAGGGGGCGTAACCGGCACGCCCTCGGCCCAGATAAACCCGGAGCCGCTGAGCGCGAATCGGACCCTCTGCGCCTAAAGACTTTGAATTCAGAGACTTCTCACAGCAATGCACTGGGACTGTGAGCTGGGCTATGTAATTTCTGGCAGAATTTCCCCTGGACTTTATACAGAAATCCAAAACCGCGCGGACGCTGCCATGTCCGCGCGACTCAACATTTATAATTGTCAGCAATGTGAATCGGTTCCATTTGAACAGGTCTGACTTGGGGGGGGAACTCCAAATAATAACAGTAAGTTTTTGTTGAAAATATTGAATGTTTTTAATGTAGCAGCCACCTCTGGACTGTGAACTAAGCAAAAGCCCCACGCTGGCCGACGCGGCGTGGTGTACACCATACTATGAGGCGCAGGAAGGGGGATGAGGGGGAAAAAGAAAAAAAAAAAGGGAAAAGGAAAAAGAAAAAAAAAGAGAGAGAGAGAGTTATGTCAACTATAGTGAGTTTTGTGTTGAATTATGGAATGTAATCAAGGTAAAGAAAAAATTAAGTGAAATTCATTAGTTATACAGTAGGGGGTAGGGGGTGGGGGCGGGGGGTATACTGGGGTTTCTGGTGGTGGAATATGGGCACTGGTGAAGGGATGGGTGTTTGAATATTGTATAACTGACATATAAACCTGAGAACTTTGTAACTTTCCACATGGTGATTCAATAAAATTTTTTTTAAAAAATTTAAAAAAAAGAAAAGATGAATCATGAAATTTGCATATAAGCTGGATCAACATGGAAAGTATCATGTTAAGTTAAATGAGTCAGAAAGAGAGGGATAGACATAGAAAGATTGCACTCATCTGTGGAATATAAAGTAACAGAACGGAGACTAACACCCAAGAATAGTAGAGATAAGTACCAGGAGGTTTGTGCCATGGCTTGGAAGCCAGCCCCACATGCTGGGAGAAAAGACAGCTCAGATAGAGAAGGGAACACCGAGTAAAGGGTGTTTGAGGACCCACATGGGTTGGGAGATGTGAGCCAAAGGTAGACTATAGCTTCTTGATTCACTCGTCAATAGTTGGACATTTGGGCTGACTCCATATCTTGGCTATTGGACAAAATGCTGGAATGATTATACTGTGCATATATCCTTTTAAAGTCGTGTTTTTATAGTTTAGGGATAGAAATCAAGAAGCTCAGTTGCATGGGAGTTCTATTCTTATTTAACCAAATTAATTTCCATATTTCTTTCCATTGAGACTGACAAGCATCCCCACAACAGAGAATAGGGGTTCTCTTTTCACCACATCCCTCTAGTCATTCCCCTTAGAGTGGAAAAAGTTCATAGTCTGATGTGTTCTCCTTTGTGGTTATTAGTTCTATTTTTTTGACCAATAGTTTGAGTAAAGTTGTTTCTTGAGATAACATCAGGGAGAGTTATAACATGTTTTCCTTGATTTGCTCTCTCGATTTGAGTCAATTATCAAGGTTTTTAGTCAATTTAAAGTTAATTCTCTGCATGGTAGAGAGGGATTCACATTCTTTTTAATTTTTTTTAATGCAGTTATCCTGCTGTCCCATTTGTTGAAGAGGCTCTCCTAGGTCCTTATCATGTACCTAGCAAATTTTGCCAAGATATTAAGGAGATAATCCATTCACTTTTCTTTGATTTTACATATTTTTAACTTCTCATTGTATTTTAATCAAGTCAATACATGTTCAGGACCATGTTATATCATCTCAACTATTTTGATTTTTTAACCAACCTTTTATGATTGATTTGTGGTTTCATCAGTACAGAAAATTTATCCGATTGGATTTCACTTTTCTTATATGTATTGAGAATTGTTTTGTGTCTCATCACAGGCTTTATCTTGGTGACTATTCCATAAACCCATGAAAAGACGGTGTATTCTGTTGCTTAATTTTGTGCTTGTGGAATTGGCCACACTAGGTGATGATCCAGGCCTGCTCTTGAATCTGTGTTCTGGAGTGTTCCCTGGTGGTACTTCAGAGATCATATGTGTGCCACGAATCAAACCTGGGTCACCTGTCTGCAAATCTAGTGCCTGTCCCCCTGTCTTATCTCTTATGCCAATCGGTTGTTTTTATTTGCTTTCATTTGGGGGACGCACCAGTAATGTTCAGGGGTTAATCCCAGGCTGAGTGCTCAGGAATCAGTCTTGGTGGTACCCAGTGGACCATTTGGAGTGCTAAGCATTGAACCCAGCTCAACTACACGAAAGCAAGCACCTAATCAGCTGTACTACCTAATCAGTCTGGTCCCTAGTCTGTTGCTTTCTAAATACAAACTTATTGACATAACCTTGGTAACAAGAGAATAAATTTTTATATGCTTACATGACATTATTTTAGAGAAAAGGTTGTCACGCCTTGCCCACCACCAAAGCACCAATTTTTTGATGAAATGTTCTGCCTTAATAGTCTATTCATTTAGTATATTAGTAAAATCTCTTTAATGCACTAGTAAGACCATTATTTCCTTGTTAAGTTTCTTATAGATTATTCATCCATTGTTGTAAATGCATGTAAAACTTCCTATTTTTGTAATGCCATAAATATTCCCCCTCAATGTAGGTCAATAATGGTTTACTTAATTTTGTGTTCCTATAACAGTTACATATATTTTATTTTTATTTATTTGTTTATTTACTTTTTACCTTTATAAAAAAAAGGTTTTAATTAGTGAATCACGGTGAGGTACCATTACAGACTTACAAAATTTCGTGCTTTCCTTTCAGTTATACAGTGGTCGACTGCCCCTCCTTCCACCAGTGACCATTTTCTACCACCAGATGTCCCAGCATCCCTCCCACCATCCCCACCCTGCCGTCCCCGTGGGTGGATAGTTTTTGATGCCCACCTTGTCTACACTTGTGATGGATTTCCTTGTTCCAAGTTAAGAAAATGTTGATTTTTGAAACTCTGAAATCATACTGACAAGATACTGTCAAGTGTGTTTGCCCCCACATTGCTCGTACGTGAAGCAAAATAATGATGAGTTTGCAGCAATGCATTGTATAAACAGACTCTTGAACCCCTGAGCTTTGTCTAAGGTTTGCCTACTCTAGACCCACCAGCCTGATCAACTGATGTAATATAGGCCTCTCTGTTTCCCTGCCATGGATTGTCTCAGTGTGCTTGGTTAAGCAAATTCCCGTTGCAACATTACTACTTTAGTTAAGTGCTGTTTAGTTTGACATAAGTGTGGCTGTCCTTTTTTTATGGTTTACCATTCCTGTAAAATTGTTTTCCATACTCCCACCCGAACTTGCATCTTATCATGAGAATTTAAGTGTGCCTTTTTAAAGTAGCAGACACTTAGATTTTGTATCCTAATCTAGCTACTCTGTCTTTTGATCAGAAGATGAGTCCATTGACATTTGGAGACATTATTCATAGGAGGGAATTTGTTGCCATTTGTTCTTATAACGGTTACATACATTTTAATAAAGTATATGTTGATGGAATTCTACACTTATAATTATGGAAATTTTATAAACTAGTTTTATAAAACTGGTTTTATAAAACTGATTTTATAACTGGTTTTATAACTGGTTTTCATAACTTTCTCTTGCCACCATATTATACTGAAAGTTTATCTTATGATATAGCTTCTTTGGCTTTTCTGTCATTATCATTCACTTTGTAGATCTTTCAGTTTTCACCTTTCACCTAGTCTATAATCGTTTATAGAACTGTTGTTTGTGTGTTGAAAATAGCATATGGCTTGACTCTCTCTCTCACTCTCTCTCTCTTTCTTTCTCACTCTCTCCCTCGCTCTGTTTGGTTTTGGCACACCCAGCTATGGTAAAGACTTATTTCTGACTCTGTGCTTTGGTTAATTCCAGGTAGAGCTTGGGACATTGTAGTCTGTTTGGGAATCAAACTCAGGTCAGATGCATGCAAAGCAAACTCCCCACTCACTGTAACTTTGCTCTGGACAGAGAGAAACACTTTTAAAATTGCATTGTTTTGTGATTGTTGTGCTCTTAGAAGCTCTTTTAGAGATGTAAGTGTTGTTAACATGTCATAAATGTGGAATTTTTCAATGATCTGTTTTCACTCTAGACTATACTGTATCTTTATTTAATTACAATTGCATATAGCGTCATTACACTGTTTTGTCCCATACATATCCCACAAAAATTTGACATCATTCATTCTTGCAGGTAATTTGGATTCTGAACAGCTCAGAGTCGCCTTGCTAACTCAGGCCATATCCTTAATTATCACTCACATTAGTGTCAATTAGCATTCTTTGGAGTGATGGACTTGGGGAGGGTATCCCTGTTAATGTTTGATAGTGATGCAAGAAGAGAGAGAACTTTTGTTTAAATGCCTTAGAATGAAAGCAAAATCCAGAAATTATTAGAAAGGAGAGAAAAACAATCAAGTAGGAAAAATGGAAACATTTGGTCACCTTACAATGGGATTCATTTTTTATCTATGTATAAATGATATAGAGACCTGTTATTTATGTCTTTACATTTTATGCACAAATATACTCACATGTGTCTACATTTTATTTGTGTACGTTATTTTTATCCCATAAAAGATAAAATAAAGGTCAGTATTGAAATTATGGAGTCTTGGATGAGATACTATTAATAATACTTGGTGGAGAAATGTAGAGATGTAACTTCAATGTTTAGATATGTGTTCAGAGAATATTTTTCATATAATTTTTTTCGTTCAATAGTACACTAAGTATAAAATACCAATTTTTTTTAAATGCGTGCAGTTAAGTATGAGTTTTGGTACAGTGCTCCTCCACTGTCTTTCCTAACTGAAAATCTTCTAATCATCTTTGATTCCATTTTATGAAAGCTAAATTCCAGTAGCTAGGCGGTCACACCCAGAAACTTCCCTGGCACCATGTAATCCCATCAATGGCCAACATCCAGAGACCAGAAAACCCAGCTTCCGGAAGCGTGCAGCATCTTATAGCCTAGTTCTCCCTGTCAGAGAACCTGGGAAGCTACGGAGAGTTTCCTGCCCGCATGGGAGAGCCTGGCAAGCTCCCTGTGGCTTATTCATATGCCAAAACCAGTAACAATGATGGGTCTCATTCCCCTGACTTTGCAAGATCCTCCATGTGGCACCATTGGGAAGGACTAGTAAAGGGAGGCTTCTAAAATCTCAGGTAGGACGAATGTAGACGTTACTTAGACCGCTCAAGAAAATCGAGAATCAATTGGATGAGAATGATGATTTTTATATTTTACATGTCACATTTGTCTATCATAACATACAAAAGTTCCATTATTTATGCAATTTACATATATGTACATATTTCATAATAACCTTTCATCAGAAAGTTATGAATTCTTCTAATTCCTTCCTAATTCATCTCTACACTGTTGTGTCAGATTATAAAGAAAGTGCATAAACCTAAAAGCATATCATGTTTAATTTCTAGACATGTAATGCAAACATTACATTGCCACCTGTATCAAGACAGAAAATATTTCTGACACCCCCATCAGAATTAATTTTGAAGTAGTAACCAAAATATTACAGAAACAGAAAGTTTTCAAAATTGTATCCTGAAACTTATATAATAAAAAGTGAATTTATTTAAAACTGTATAATTATTATAGGGCTATCTCCAGTTCTGGGGAGATGGGGAATCTCAGTTATTCTTGAGTGGGAATGAACTGATAAAAAAGGTATCTGATGACAATACCGAGATTCTGAGGAAGGGTATAAGTACATACGTAAGAGGAAATGCAAAGTAAACATTACAATTTTATAATGGAAATTCAGAATAATGTAAAATTTAAATATAATTTCTGCAAGTCTTTTTCCTTTAACATCTCTTCAGCAGTTAGTCTGGGTAATAAACAGGTAAACCTGTTTTATGTCAGCAGAGTGGGACATGAGAATACCAACCTCTCTGAGATGTGTGTACATGTAAACAGGTTTATCAGAGTTCTCAGAACATATATTCTTGTATAATAGTTTCCTTATTCTCTTATATATATGTATTTTGCTAGTAAGGTGATGTTCATTAAGTCACTTAGACTTAATGAACATCACCTTACTAGCAAACAAGTTTAGTGCTTGTTTTATATCTCTGTTTCTCAGACTGTAGATGAAAGGGTTCAGCATGGGGGTGACTATCATATACATCACAGAAGCAGCTATTTCTTTAGCACTGGACATAGCTGGTGAGGAGAATAAGTACACTTCTGCAATGGTTCCATAGAATAAGGCTACAACGAGGAGATGGGAACCACAGGTAGAAAGGACTTTGAAGAATTTCTTAGAAGAAGGATTTTTCAGGACAGTGGCCCCTATGCATATATATGATCCCAGGATAAAAGTGAATGGAATACCTACAATCATTCCTCCCTCAATGAATACGACCAGGTTATTGAGTGAAGTATCTGAGCAGCTTACCTCCAGCAATGCAGTGAGTTCACAGAAGAAGTGCGGGATGATAATATCACCACAGAAGGACACTCGAGTCAAGAGGAGGGTATGCAGCAGTGCATGTGAAAAACTGATGATCCAGGACCAAGCTACTAATAAGATACATCGTTCCTGCCTCATGATCATGGTGTAGTGGAGTGGCTGACAGATGGCTACATACCTGTCATAGGCCATCGAGGCAAGAAGGAAATCGTCAGTCGAAGCAAAAAATATTAAAAAATACATCTGAGAAATGCACCCTGAATAAGGGATGAACTTGTGATTACTCCGCATGTCCACCAACATCTTTGGAACCGTGACAGATGATAAAAACACATCGTTGAACGCCAAGACACTGAGGAAGAAGTACATGGGGGTGTGGAGGCGAGAGTCTATCTTGATGAGCAGGACGATGAGCAGGTTCCCCAGCACGGTGGTCAGGTACATGACCAGGAAGAGTGTCAAGAACAAGCCCTGTTGTTCTGGTGTTATAGGGATACCCTGGAAGAAGAATTCAGTTTTCCTGGTCTCATTCTGTCTCTTCATGATGCTCCCCTTTCTTCTGGGAGTTAAATAGAGGGAAATGTTCAGACACCGAAGAACCATACAATAGTAATCCAATTTTTAATATGAAAGTGTTGTTATTTTTTAACTAGACTTTGTTCACAATGCACATGTATACATGTATGAATCACCATGTTCCGTTCAGGTTCTAATAATACATCACATCTTCACAATTTTTAAGATATTTTCTTAATCTAGAAAAATACTTTGAACAACAGCTTAATTCCTGCTCTGTACAAAGCACTATGGAAAGTGCTATGCACAAGAGTAAAGAAGCAATGAAAAGTCTCAGTGTTGATGGAGTGTACAAAGTCATAATGTCTAAGTGTGCAAAGTTCCATCCTTGCTACAGATAACGGTGAAAGGAATGACAACATGTATCTAAACAGAATCTGTCTCTTATTTAATCTATCTTTCAACACAATAGCTCATTTTTCAGCATGTCCTGACATGCTAAGTGAATCACTCCAGCATAGTGGAAGGAAGGAATACTTGCTTTCCTTTGTATTCAAGGTCAATAGCAGGATGGCAAGTATTTCTTAGAGACTGAACTGTTCAGGGGCACTGGTGCTATCTCTCTAAATTCTCAAAGGTGAATAGTGACAAGGTATTCTTAGAGACTGAACTGCTCTGAGACACTGTTTGTATCTCTCCATGTTCTCAAAGGTGGATTGTGACTGATTATGTGAGGATACACACAATAAACTAGTTAAGTATAGCAAACAGAAGGACTTGATTTTCATAGGATTTAACTTTTGATTATTGTAGTCCTTCACCTAGGAAAAGAGGATCAGAGTGTGAGACACACAAAGAGGTTGAAATACTTGTTTAGACAGGCTTATTTGATAAGCCTTCTATAAGTATTGTCCCAGAATTTGGAGATTCATGAACCTTGGAGATTTATAACAAAAACTTTTAGTTTGAGGAAAGATTATTATAATCTGTCCTGAGACTGAATACTGATTATTTGCCAGACACTGTGCTTAATGATTAGTGAATACTTTTCAATTTAAAAATCTCAATATAGCATTGAAATCAAGACTAAGTCGCTCTTTCTCTACCAGTGGAAACTGAATATGAGAGACAAACATAGCAAGTCCAAACTGTGGATTAGACTATTTCTGACCTTTGAGATACTGGAATCAAAGGAACAAGTTTGCATACTTACCTAGAGGAAAAATGCACCTGATCCTGTCTGCTCAATTCAGTAATGTAGCCATCATTAACGGATGCCTAAGTGTCGGTGAGCATAAAGATGGGTCCCATTTATCCACAGATACCATCAGATATATGCTGCCTAGATTGGACATCATTAATAACTAATAAATACAGAGATCTTGGAAGACATGCACAGATAACATAAGAGACATAAAGGAAGGCAAAGATAGCACATCACCACATCACTGAGTTATGATTTTGAAACTCTCCCATGCTGACCACGGGGAATCTCAGAAAATTTCTCCACCTTGCTGGTAGGCATATCTATGTCTCTCAGACTCGGTATTCTCATGGCTGAACTTTGACACCTGTTTACAAGTTGAGAATCTGGAAGAGATTGATTGTTCAAGGGCAGGCTAGATATTTGGTAATGAGGATCCAAATCACACTCAGAGTTCTCTGCACTTGCTTCCCAGGACTTTTCTGATGCTTTGTGCACTGGTCTTAGAGAACTGAATCTTTATGTCACATGTAGTTTTATTTATAGCTTTTGTTTAGATCTTGCCTTTTCTCCCAGTCTCTGTGATTCTTTAATTTTTTTTGAATATTAGTCTCATACTCTGTTTCATACATCGCAAAATGTCTGCAATCATTTTGTGTCTGTCCCTTCCTTCTGACTCATTTACAGTAGAAACAAGGTTCAGGAAGACTGGTCCATGGTTGGAAACTTGCCAGGCATCAGAGAAGGAGGGCAGTTAGGATAGAGAGGTGACCACTAGGACGACAGTTGGAAATGATCACTGTGGAAAGAACTGATTGCTGAAAGAAGGAAAAGGGGTCTACATGCTAATGATTCAGTACCTGTATTGCAGCACCCATTAGGCAATGCTGGGAATTGAACCATGTATCTGCAGGACAAATATCTTATCTCTTATCCTATCTTTTAAGCCCCTCTATGTCTGATTTCTCTTATGCATTCCAGAGATATCACATAAATACAGGCACCTGTTGAGAAAACACACATTTTATCATTTCACACAAGCAAGAACTCATCACACAGCATATGCACATGGGATGCATGTACATCCTTCTGTGCACACAGACACAGAGCTTTCTCCCCTACTATTATAAGCTCACTCTGATATCTTCACTCTTGGTAGGTCAGGAGCCTTCTCATCCAGTTTGCATGTCGTCAGCGTCTGCAGTACTTAGGAGGAACAAAACAGTGGGATAGAAACTTCTTGAGCCCATAATCTCCTGACCTTTCTGTGTCTGTCCTTGACCTACAAGTCATTAAAGAAACCATTTATAGACCTCATAGAGGACTAAGTCAAAGTCCCTCAGCTCCTGGTTAAAGAAAGGAAGGTAATTTCCACAGCCCATTTAGACCCTGGGGAGGTGGTTGAGCAGAACTACTCAGGCCACCTAAGAGAGGTTTGCAGGTGTCAAGGTTCCCAGGAATAGAACTTCCTGCAAAGTGCCTGCTGGACACAGGAATGGCTGATATTTTTCCAAACATCAATGAAGCCAATGCACAGGCTGATAGGGCTGATTGTGGGACTCTACCAGACACTCCTAGTTGACCCTAAACAAGTAAATTAACTTCTCTCAGCCTTGTTTCTGAAGGCTGAGGGAAGTATACTTAAGATAATGATTTCTTGCATTATAAATATTTTATTACTGTTTTATTAGATCATGCAAGCTCAGAAACATAGGTGCA
Organism: Sorex araneus; assembly: GCF_027595985.1. Taxonomy (NCBI): domain Eukaryota; kingdom Metazoa; phylum Chordata; class Mammalia; order Eulipotyphla; family Soricidae; genus Sorex; species Sorex araneus. The sequence goes on along the minus strand of NC_073302.1, from coordinate 10,632,294 downwards.
CAATATATGTCTAATGCTCTAATAAACTTCACATATTTTAGTAAAAGATCACTCAATAGCTTAGTCACTGCTATTGAATCAGAATTGATAGTGATTGAATAGAGTTGCCAATTGATTAATATAGTCTTTATTTGTTAACTTTTGAGTTACTTACACTCTCCTCACAAACAGCACAGCTATGTGACACATCATTCAGGAAATCATCCGCACGATAACATCCTCTCCCTAGTTAACAATATAAACACACATTATTTCTCAGAGTCAGATAGGAGCATCATCTAGACCTCCAGAAAGAGGTTCTAAGTACACGATCCTTCTCAAGTTTTCCTTCAACCTACTTTCTTCATCTCACCCCTTCCCTAGTTGTTAAGATACATGAATATGATCTTCAGTGTAAAAAAACTTCTTTATTATATCTGCTAAAATAATGCACTTTAGCAGAAGTCATAATATTAATTTCCCCCTCACTACCCCATCATGTTGCACTAGCTTGAGTCATCAGGAGCTGTATTGGGATGTCAGATTCCTAATTGTGGCTGGTTTGGTCCAGAGAGATGGTCCACTGTGTTCTCACAATGATGCCTCTTTTTTAATGCCATTTATTTTATTTCTTATGTTATTTTTATGAAAATTGTTTTTATGAAAATAGGGAGATAATATAGAACAAATTTCACTTAGCTCAAATCTTTGTTTTATTTAATTTACATAGCACAGACTGACAGTAGAGAAAATTTTGTGAATTGACTATACCACATTAAATTTAAAAAAATGTAATCTCAGTGAGATACACAGTTAGAAAATTGTTTATGATTCAGTGTTACAATGTTCCAACCCCACACCTTCACATGATTTCACTTTCCACCCTAATGTCCCCAGTTTCCCTCCCTCCACCCTCCCTGCATGCCTCTATGGCAGGCACTTTTCTTCTCTCTTCTGTCTTTTCTACTCTATTTCCTTTTATGGCATTATGTTTTGCAATGCAGATATGGAAAGACCATCATTTATGTCCATTTACCTACTTTCAAAATTTTGATTCTTGTTCAGAGTGATCATTTTCAACAATTATTGTCATATTAATCCCTTCTCTATCCTAACTGCCTTTTGTCCCGCCACCCCCTCTTGTGGCAAACTTCCAACCATTAACCAGTCCTCCTGGCCCCGGTCTGCACCTGCCTTAGATATTAGTCTCATACTACTTTATTTTTTATATTACACAGATAAATTCAGTCATTCTTTGTCTGTCCCTCTTTTTTTCTTTTATTAATCACCATGAGATAGATACAAGCTTTTATGTTTGGGTTACATTCTCACAATGATCAAACACTCATCCCTCCACCAGTGCACATTACCAACCACGGATATCCCGGGTATAACCACCACTTTCCCACCCTCCACCTGCCTCCATGGCAGACAATATTTTCCATACTCTCTCTCTACTTTTGGGCATTATGGCTTGCAACACAGACACTGAGAAGTCATCATGTGTTCTATTACCTACTTTTGGCATGCATCTCCCATCTCAACTGGTTCCTCCAGCCATCATTTTCTTAGCGATCCCTTCTCTATTCCATTTGCCCTTCTCTATTCCTTTTATATTCAATTTTTCTCCACTCCTGAATTAGTCTTCTAGCTATGGGGCAATCCTCTTGGCCCTTGTCTCTAATGTCCTTGGGTGTCAGCCTCATTTGATGTTATTCTATACTCCAGAAATGAGTGCAGAACTTTTATGTCTGTCCTTCTCTTTCTGACTCATTTCACTTAGCATGAAACTCTCCATGTCTATCCACTTATAAGCAAATTTCATGACTTCATCTCTCCTAACAGCTGCATAATATTCTACTGTGTAGATGGACCAAAGTTTCTTTAACCAGTCATCTGTTCTAGGGCACTTGGGTTGTTTCCAGATTTTGGCTACTGTGAACAGTGCTGCAATGAATATATAGGTGCAGGTGTAATTTCTACTGTGCTTTTTTGCATCCTCGGGATATATTCCCAGAAGTTGTATTGCAGGGTCATATGGAAGCTCAATTTCTGGTTTTTGAAGGACTGTCCATATTGTTTTCCAGAAAGATTAGACCAGTCTGTATTCCCACCAACAGTGAAAGAGTGTCCCTTTTTCCCCACATCCACGCCAGCACTGATGCTTTTGTTCTTTTGAATGTTTGACAGTCTCTGTGGTGTGAGATGATAACTCATTGTTGTTTTGATTTGGATCTCCCTGATGTCTAGCGATGTGCAGCATCTTTTCATGTGCCTTTTGGCCATTTGTATTTCTTTTTTGAGGAAATTTATGTTCATTTCTTCTTCCCATTTTTTATGGGGTTGGAGGTTTTTTTCTTATACAATTCTACTAGTGTCTTGTATATACTGGATATTAATCCCTTATCAGATGGGTATTGGGTAAATATTCTTTCCCATTCTGTGGGATCTTTCTGTATTTTGATCACTGTTTCTTTTGAAGTGCAGAAGCTTCTTAGTTTTATGTAGTCTCATTTGTTTATGTTTGTTTCCTCATGCACGGTCAGTGTTGTTTCATCCTTAAAGATGCTTTTAGCTTCAATGTCATGAAGAATTCTGCCTACATTTTCTTTCATGAACCTTATAGATTCAGGTTTGCTATTGAGGTCTTTAATCCACTTTGATCTGACTTTTGTGCCTGGCATTAGACAGAGGTCAGAGTTCAATTTTTTGCAGGTAGCTCTCCAGTTTTCCCAGCAGCACTTGTTGAAGAGGCTTTCCTTGTTCCACTTCACATTTCTTGCCCCTTTGTCAAAGATTAAGTGGCCATAAACTTGGGGGTGTGTAACAGGACATCAAACTCTGTTAATTGTCTGCAGGTCTGTTTTTATCCCAGTACCATGCTGTTTTAATTACTACTGCTTTGTAGCAGAGATTGAATTTGGGGAAGGTGACGCCACCCATCTTCTTTTTTCCAAGGATTGCTTTAGCTATTCGTGGGGGTTTATTGTTTCATATGAATTTCAGGAACATTTGTCTATTTCTTTGTTTCTTTTGTTTTGCTGAGATTCAGCTGCAGTCCAAACTTTCCACACTCACGGTCGAAGTAGGCCAGCATTTGTGTCACTTGGCTAATGTTTGGTGTTATTGGAATGGAATGGAACTATATCATCAGCCAAGCAGAGGTGGTGTAGTTTTCGACTGTCTACCTTCACTTCCATTCCTTCCCATTCCAGTTGTGGCATGACGTTCTCGAAGGTGGTACCGAAGAGTTTCATGAAATGGTATCACCTTGTCGCACCCCTCTCTTTACATCAATGATCACTTTGGTGATCAGAATGGTCAGATCCTGGTGGTAAATCCATAATACAGCTCGAGGAGGATCTTGATATACTGAGTTTGAACGTCCTGTTTGGCCAGAGCTTCGATGAATGCTTTAGTCTCAACAGAATCGAAAGCTTTCTTTTAATCAATGAACGTTAGAGCGGCATCTTGAACTCTCAAGAAACTTCAATGAGCTTGGTCACTGTGTGGATATGGCCGATCATGCTGAATCCCCTTCAGAACCTGGCTTGCTTGCATGGTTGTTCTTTGTCTAGTGTTCTGCCTATTCTATTCAGGATGACTCGAGTGAATATCTTGTAGATGTTGGACAAGAGGTGGATTGGGCGATAGTTGCTGATGCTGGTGCCCGCTTGAGCAAATCAAAGATCAACGGGATGACAAGTGATAGAAGTGAATTCTCCCTATCCATGAGCAGGGGATGTGTCTCTATTTCCTAGTGTCCTCTTTTATTTCTTGAAGTAGTGTTTTCTTATTTTCCTTGTATAGGTCCTTCACCTCTTTGGCTAAGCCTATTCCAAGGTACTTGATTTTCTGAGGTACTTTTGTGAAAGGGATTGTTTTTTTAAGTCTCTTTCTTCTTTTTCATTATTTGTGTATAAGGAAGCCATGGACTTTTGGGTGTTGATTTTGTAGCCTGCCACTTTACTATATTGACCGATTGTTTCTAGGAGCTTTTCTGTAGAGTCTTTAGGGTTTTCCAAGTATAGTATCATATCGTTGTAAATGGTGATACCTTGACCTCTTCCTTTCCTATCTGTATGCCCTTGATATATTTTTCTTGTCTAACTGCTATGGCTAGGACCTCCAGTACTATATTGAATAGGAGTGACTAACGCGGGCAACCTTGCCTTGTGTCTGATCTTAGAGGGAAGGCTTTTAGTTTTTACCCATTGAGAATGATACTTGCCGTAGGCTTGTGGTAGATGGCTTTGACTATATTGAAAGTTCCTTCAATGCCCATTTTGCTGAGGGTTTTCCTCATAAGCGGGTGCTGAATCTTGTCAAATGATTTCTCTGCATCTATTGATATGATCATATGGTTTTTATTATTTCTTTTAGTGATATGATGAATTATATTGATTGACTTGCGAATGTTAAACTGTTAAACCATCCTTGCATCCATGGGATGAATCTTACTTGGTCATGGTAAATGATCTTTTTGATGAGACATTGGATTCTATTTGCTAATATTTTGTTGAGGATCTTTGCGTCTGTGTTCATCAGGGATATCGGTCTGTAATTCTCTTTCTTTGTGGTATATTTGTCTGCTTTTGGTATCAGGGTGATATTTGTTTTATAGAAACTGATTGGAAGTGTTTCTGATACTTCAATTTCCTGGAAAAGCTAAAAGAGGATTGGGTTTAAGTCCTCTTTAAAGGTTTGGGAGAATTCACTAGTGAATCCATCTGGGCCAGGACTTTTGTAACTTTTATTACAGTTTCAATTTCCTTGATGGTGATACATCTGTTCAGTTATTCTAGGTCTTCTTGGTTCAGCCTTAGGAGGCTATAGGAGTCTACAAGTTTATGCATTTCCTTGAGATTTTCATGTTTCATGGCATAAAGATTCTCAGAGTAATCTCTGAGGATCCTTTCTGTAACTTATGTTGTAATGTCTCATTTTTCATTTCTGATTCGGTTTATTAGGGTTTTCTCTCTCCCTTTTTGTGTGAGTCTTGTTAGAAGTTTATCGACCTTGTTTATTTTCTCAAAGAACCAGCTCTTGGTTTCATTGATCTCTCCGATTGTGTTTTTGGGTTTCCATCTCATTAATTTCTGCTCTGAGTTTTATTATTTCCTTCCTCCTGTTCGGATTGGGCTCCTTTTGTTGGTCATTCTCCAAGATCTTAAGCTGTGAGGTTAGGTTACTTATGTGGGCTGGCTCCTCCTTCTTGAGGAATGCTTGTAGAGCTATGAACTTTCCTCTTAACACAGCTTTTGCTGTGTCCCAAAAGTTTTGGTAACTTGTGTCCTCATTTTCATTCATTTCCAGTAATCTTTTGATTTCCTCTTTGATTTCCTTCCTAAGCCACTCATTGGCCAATAGCGAGCTGTTTAATTTTTAGATGTTTGATTTTGTTTTCTGTTTGTGTGTATGATTTATTTCTAATTTCAGTGCATCAGGTCTGAGAAGATCGTTGATACAATCTCTATCTTCTTAATTTTATGGAGGTATGCTTTGTGGCTCAGTATGTGGTCTATGTTGCAGAAAGTTCCATGCTCACTTGAGAAGAATGTTTATTCAGCTTATTGCGGATGAAGTGTTCTCTATATATCTACTAAGTCATTTTCTTCTATTTATTCCCTCAGATGTAGTTTGGCCTTGCTAAGCTTGAGTTTCGTTGATATATTAAGAGGTGATAAAGCGGTGTTGAAGTCTCCCACTAGTATTGTGTTGCTATCGACATCTTTTTTCAAGTCTATGAGTAGTTGTTTTAAGTACTTTGCTGGTCTCTCATTAGGTGCATATATATTTAGTATTGTTAGTTCTTCTTATTGTACAGATCTCTTTATCGACAATAAATTACCTTCAATGTCTCTTGTGACCTTCTTCAGTCTGAAATCAATGTGGTCTGATACTAGAATGGCAACCCCAGTTTTTTTTTATGGGAGTTGTTCACCTATAGGATGGTTTTCCAGACTTTGACTTTGAGCGTGTGCTTGCTTTGACTGTTGACATGTGTTTCTTGCATCAGCAGAACGTTGGGTACAATTTTCTAATCCATCCTGCCACTCTGTGTCTTATAATTGGTGTGTTTAGCCCATTGACGTTGAGAGGAATTATTGTTATGGCTTTTTTGGATTCACCTAACAATCCCCATTACCTAGCTGTCTAGAGAGCTGCCTGGCTATCTCAAACACAATAGGTCAATAGGCCACTGGCCTATTCCAATTGAACCAAAATACTAATGAGCACAAAAGCTGTGCAAAACAACTATGAGATACCACTTCACACCACAGAGACTGGCTCACATCCAAAAGAACAAAAAGAACCGCTGTTGACTTGGATGTGGGGAGAATGGAACCCTCCTACACTACTGATGGGAATGCCGACTGGTTTAGCCCTTTTAGAAAACATTATGGTCGCTTCTCAAAAAATTTGAAATCGAGCTCCCATTTGACCCAGCAGTACCAGTCCTGGGAATATACCCCGGAGAATCAAAAAAGTATAGTCAAAATGACATCTGTACCTGTATGTTCATAGCAGCACTATTTACAATAGGCAGAATCTGGAAAAAAACTAAATGCCCGAGAACAGATGACTGGCAAAAAAAAACTTTGGTACATCTACACAATGGAATACTATGCAGCTGTTAGAAAACATGAAGACATGAAATTTGCATATAAGTGGATCAACATGGAAAGTATTATGTTGAGTGAAGTGAGTCAGAAAGAAAGAGACAGACACAGAAAGATTGCACTCATGTGGAATATAAAGTAGCAGAGAGGTACGAGATAGCAATGATGAAACCTCTGGCAGAAAGCCCTCTGGACTTAGTGACTAAAATACAGAAATCTAGAACCTCACGGCTGCTACTGTGGGCACACGACCTCATATCTCTTCATACTCAGCAATGGAAAACAAATTATCAAATGCTTCCTTTCCAGAAGGTCCAACTCTGGATGGGGGGGGAAACTACAAACAATAATAGTTTTTTTGTTTGTATGTAATCAAAGTAAAGAGAAAGTGAAGTGAAATTTATCAGCTACACAGGCAGGGTGGGGGGTTGGAGGGCAGAGGGGTGGAGGCGATGTTTACTGTGGTTCTTGGTGGTGGAATATATGCACTGGTGAAGGAATAGGTGTTCGAACATTATGTAACTAAGACTTAAGCCTGAAAGCTTTGTAACCTTCCACATGGTGATTCAATTAAAAAATTATTTAAAAAAAAGCTGTGCAAGCCCAATGTAAAAGAACACATCCTCCAAAACTTCATAAGAGGCCACACATAAGCCATAGAGAAATACCTGGAAGGATGTACTCTAGGAGGGAAAAAAAGTGACTATCATTGACTGAGCTCACCCAAGACCACTTTTTTCAGTAAGAGCGCACAGGGGTAGAGAACTGGAAGGTCCCACCTCTATACAACCACAACAACATGAAGACACAGCCTAAAATCCCCACCATGAGGAGAAGATGAAGAAAAAAAGTCCAGAAGCCTCAACACGGGTTACCCAGAAATATATCTCCGATAAAGAATTCAGAGATGAAATGCTGAGAATGTTCAGTGAGCTTAGAGAAACAGTGGAACAGTCAGCAAAGAAAATATAGGAAGAAATGAGAGCAGAAATAGGAAAGCTACATTCGGAAATGTCACAAATAAAAGATTCAGCAGATGAAATAAAAATAACACAGGCTGGAGCGATAGCACAATTGGTAGGGCGTTTGCCTTACACGCGGCTGACCCGGGTTCGATTCCCAGCATCGCATATGGTCCCCTGAGCACTGCCAGGAGTAAGTTTTGAGTGCAGAACCAGGAGTAACCGCTGTGCATCACCAGGTGTGACCCAAAAAGCAAAAAAGCAAAACAAACAAGAGTGGGTGCCCTTAACAGTTGAGTTGGTACAACTGAAGACAGAATCAGCGAGCTTGAGGACGAGCTGCAGAAAGTTCTTAGGCAACAATAAACAATGGAAAAAAGACCTCAAAATAGCTTTAGGTTGAATCAGAGACCTAGGGGATAATTCCAAGAGGAATAACTTTAGACTCATTGGAGTCTTGAAAGGACAGGGAGGCAATCCTAATGAAAAAGCCACAGTTAAAGAAATAGTTGCTGAAAAGTTCCCAGAGCTGAAGAATGCAGACATCCAGATCCTAGGAGCCTGTAGGGTGCCATCTGGAAGTGACCCTAATAATAAGACCCCAAGACATATCATAGTCAGAACGATGGATGCCACAAATAGAGACACAATAGTGCAAGCAGCAAGGTCAAAGAAGGGAATCACATATAAAGGAGCACCCCTTAGATTTACAGCAGACCTATCAGATGAAATCTCCCAAGCCCAAAGGCAATGGTGGGATATAGTGAAAAAAACTCAATGAAATGAACACCTACCAGGAATATTTTATCCAGCTAAACTTTCACCCAAACTCAAAGGAACAAAAAACTATTTCATGGATAAACAACAGCTTAGGAACTTCATAGACTCAAAACCAAACTTAAAAGAAGGACTAAAGGGGCTACTTTAAGACAAGACAACCCCCCACAAGCACAATAAACCTTTACAGAAACATGGCACAAAACCCTACGACAATAGTCTCTCCCAAAGTCAATTGTCTAGCTGCACCAATTAAGAAACACAGAGTGGCAAAATGAATTCAGAAACTGAGCCGAACATTCTGCTGCCTACAAGAAACACACCTGAACAGTCAGAGCAAACACAGAGTCAAAGTCAAAGGATGGAAAACAATCCTTCAAGCAAACAACACCCTCAAAAATTCTGGGATGGCCATAAAAGTATCTGACAATATAGATTTTAGGCTGAAAATTATTAGAAGGGATGGAGAAGGCCATTTTTTACTAGTCAAGGGATATGTACAGCAGGAAGAAATCACACTCCTAAACATATATGCACCCAATGAGATACCAGCTAAATACTTAAAACAATGCTAATAGACTTCAAGGAGGACTTTGATAGCAACACAATAGTAGTCAGAGACTTCAACACTGCCTTATCACCACTGGGCAGATCAACAAGATTAAAACTCAGCAAGGAAGCACTGGCTTTGAAGGAAGAAATAGGAGAGAGAGGGTTAATAGATGCATACAGGACTTTCCATCCAAAAAATACCTGAATACACATTCTTTTTCAGTGCACATGGAACATTTTCCAAGGTAGACTTCATCTTGGGTCACAAAACATACCTCAACAGAAACAAGAAGATACAAATTATATCTGTAGGGAGCCATTTTACAAGCCCGGCTCTTATCCTCTAGTCAAGTGGAGGCTTACTTGGGATTTCTGTAACAAGGTCACCACTGCTGACCTTACTGATCTTATCAGTTCGCCATTCCTCTCACTAGCCAACGCCCATGCCTGATCTGCCCAACGCCCATGCCTGATCTGCATCTTACTATTGTTCCTATGGGGGTCCAAGCATGCATACCGCCCCCTCCCACCAAGAGGTATAAGTATTGTAACTGCTGTGAATAAACTCTCTCTCTCTCCTCCTCCTTCTGGCTCTGCGTCTGTTCATTCGGTTACGTCCCCTCCTTAGCCCCACGAAGGGTCCTCCCTGCGGGACAGGATGGGACCCCACATATATCAACTATCTTTTCAGACCATAATGCACTGAAGATAGAAGTTAATCACACACAGATTCGAATAAGCAAACCAAACAATTGGAAATTAAATAACTCAGTGTGAAACAACAAGTGGGTCAGGAAGGAAATCAAGGAATAAATCAAAAGATACGTGGAAACAAATGAGAATGAAGACACAAGCTACCAGAACATGTGAGACATAGCTAAAGCCATGTTAAGGGGAAAATTTACAGCTCTGTAAGAATTTCTCAGGAAGGAAGAAAGAGCTCACATAAATAACTTGACTTCACAGCTCAAGATCTTAGAAAAGGACAATCAAACAGAGTCCAAACCTGGCAGAAGGAAAGAAATAATAAAACTTAGAGTAGAAATTAACGACATGGAAAACCAAAAAACAATCTGAAAGATCAATGAAACCAAGACCTGGTTGTTTGAGAAAATAAAAAAGATTGATAAACCACTAACAAGACTCACAAAGAAATGGAGAGAACCCTAATAAACTTAATCAGAAATGAAAACGGGGGCATCATAACAGAAGCCAAAGAAATTCAAAAGATCATCAGAGATTACTTTGAAAGCCTGTATGCCACGACATTAGAGAACCTAGAAAAAATAGATTAATTTCTGAATTTCTATTATCTATCAAAATTGAACCAAAAAGATCTGGAATACCTGAATAGACCTAATTCTACCAAGGAAATTGAAACTGTAATCAAAAATCTTTCCAAAATCAAAAGCTCAGGTCCAGATGGATTCACTAGTGAATTCTTCCAAACATTTAAAGAGGACCTATTGCCAATACTTTTCAAGCTTTTCCAGAAAATTGAAGAAACAGAAACTCTCGCAAAATGTTTCTATGAGACACATATTTTCCTAATACTAAAAGAAAACAGAAACACCACAAAAAAAAACCTAAAGTCCGATATTTCTGATGAATATGAATGCGAAGATCCTCAACAAAATATTAGCAAATAGAATCAAACAACTCACCAAAAAGATCATCCACCACGACCAAGTGGATACACCCAGGGATGCCAGGATGGTTTAGCAATTCAGAAGTCAATCAACATAATCCATCAAAACAACAAAAGAAAATATGAAAACCATATGATAATACCATTTGATAAGATACAGCATCTGTTTATGATGAAAACTTTCACCAAAATGGGTATTGAAGGAACTTTTTAAAATGTTTTCAAAGCTATCTACCACAAGCCTATGACAATAAATATCCTCAATGATGAAAAAGATCAGGGACAAGACAAGGATGCCCACTCTCAACACTTCTATTCAATACGGTACTGGAAGTACTTACAATAATAGTTAGGAAAGAAAAAGATATTAAAGGCATCCAAATAGGAAAGAAAGAATTCAGGCTCTCGATACTCATAGATGATATGATACTATATACAGAGAACCTCTACCAAGAAGCTCCTAGAAACAATAGTAAAGTATAGTAAAGTTGCAGGCTATTAAATCAATACCCAAAGGTTCATTGCTTTCCTACACGCAAATAATGAGAGAGAAGAAAATGACATAAAAATAAACCAATCCCATTCACAATTATGCCTCAGAAAATCAAGTACCTTGAATTAGCTTAACTAAGAAGGCAAAGGACCTGTCCAAAGAAAACTACAAAATGCTACTTCATAAATAAAAGACACGAGGAAATGGAAACATATCCCCTGCCCATGGATTGGGAGACTTAACATTGTCAAAATGGTAATACTTCCCAAAGCGTTTTACAGTTTCAATGTGATTCCTATAAGGATACCCATGATATTATTCAAAGAAATGTATCAAATGCTCCTGAAATACATATGGAACAACAAACTCCCATGAATAGCTAAAGGAATTCTTGGGAAAAAAGAAGATGGGAGGTATCACCTTCCCTAACCTGAAACTCTACTACAAAGCAGTAATAATTAAAACAGCATGGCACTGGAACAAAGACGGATCCACAGACCAATGGGACAGGGTTGAATAATCTTACACACACCCTCCAATATATGACCATCTAATCTATGATAAGGAGCAAGAGATGTGAAGTGGAGCAAGAAAAGCCACTTTAATAAGGGGTGCTGAAAAACTGGACAGCTACATGCAAAAATGGGCTCAGAACTATACCAAACACTATGCACAAAAGTCAGTTCAAAATGGATTAAAGACCTCAACATCAGATTAGAATCCATCAGGTACATTGAAGAAAGGGTCGGCAAAACCTTCCGTGACATTGAAGTTAACGGTATCTTCAAAGATGATATGCCACTAACCAAGCAAGCAGAAGCAGAGATAAACAAATGGGACTGTCTTAAACTGAGAATCTTCTGTATCTCAAAAGAAACAGTGACCAGAATACAAAGACAGTTTACAGGCTGGGAAATGTTCTTCACTCAATACCCATCTGATAAGGGATATCAAGGATATACAAGGCACTGGTTGATTTCTACAAGGAGAAAACATCCAATCCCATCAGAAAATGAACAGAAACTTTCTCAAAGAATAAATCCTAATGGCCAAAAGACACATGAAAAAAATGCTCTTCATCACTAATCATCAGGAAGATGCAGATCAAAATGACAATTAGATATCATATCATATCATATCATACCACAGAGACTGTAACACATCCAAAAGAACAAAAGCAACTGCTGTTGGTATGGATGCGGGGCAAAAGGGACTCTCCTTCAATGCTAGTGGGAATGCCGACTGGTTCAGTCCTTTTGGAAAACAGTATGGACATTTCTCAAAAAATTATAAATTGATCACCTCTTTGACCTAGCAGTACCACTTCTGGGAATATATCCCAGAGATGCAAAAAAAAGTATAGTAGAAATGGCATCTGCACTTGTATGTTTATTACATACCTGTTTTCAAATTGCCAGAACCTGGAAAAAACCCGAGTGCCAAAGCACAGATGACTGGTAAAAGACACTATGGTACATCTGCACAATGGAATACTATGCAGCTGTTAGAAAAGATGAAGTCATGAAATTTGCATATAAGTGGATAATATAGAGAGTACCATGCTAAGTGTAATGAGTCAGAAAGAGAGGGACAGATATAGAAGGACTTCACTCACTTTTGGAATATAAAAATAACATAATGGGAGACTAACACTAAGGGATAGTAGAGATTAGAACCAGGAGGATTATTCCCATGGCTTGGAAGTTGGCCTCACATGCTTGGGGGAAAGGTAGCTGAGATAGAGAAGGGATCACCAAGTATAGGGTGCCCAGAGGGTCCACTCTGGATGGAAGATGTGTGCTGAAATTATACTATAGACCAAACATAATGACCACTTAATACCTGTATTCCAAACCACAACACCCAAAAGGAGAGAAATCGCAAAAGGGAATGCGCCTTACAGAGAGGCCGGGGGTGGGGGAAAGGATGTTGTGGGGGTGGTGGGAGAGATATGGGAACATTGGTAGTGGAGAACGGGCACTGGTGGAGGTATGGGTACTGAATCATTGTAAGACTGAAACATAAGCATTGTCAAAATGGCAGTACTATCTAAAGCATTATACATTTTTAATTGCAGTCCCAGAATATATTTCAAAGAAATAGACCAACTACTCCCCGGTTCTCCTTGGTTCCCACGCGGCTGCCGGGGCTTTGGTCGTCCAGCAGCCGTTCAGCCTCGCATCCCGTGACCCCGCCTTCCGGCCTGGCTCCCTAATACTGGCCCTTCTCCAGGTAATTGGACCACTCCTGGCCACGACTCCCCGGGTCCCCCTAGTTCCCACGCGGCCGCCCGGGCTTCAGTCGTCCAGCAGCTGCCCGCCCAGCATCCTGCGACCTGGCCTTCCCGCCTGGCTCCCTACTATGGGCCCTATCTCCAGGTAATCGGACCGCTCCCCGGCCATGCCTCCCCGGGTCCTCCTGGTTCCCTCGTGGCCGCCCGTGACCCTGCGAAGAAGATACTGGGGACGTGGTCTCAAAAGGGGCGTGGGCTCCTGCCGGAGCAGTGGCCACTAATGCGGCCGCAGTTATTATTTTTTACCTTAGCATAATAGGTATAGTCTTTTTCTTTGAAAATCACTTTAGCCATCTCAATCACTTATACAAAATAGCCCATTAGCTTAGTTTAAATTTATAAAAAGTTTAACTTTATAAAAATTATCAGTAAATAAGAGAAGCTTAGCAAAACCTTCGTAAAGAGAACATAGCCTTAAGCCTTCATTAGAGGCCCCACATCAATTAGGAAGAGTGCCCGAGTATAAGGAAGAACTCTAGAATAGGAACAAGGCTGCCATCAACAATAGCACAACCAGAGCCCCTCCTTTCCCACAGCAAGAGGGAATAGGAATAAACAACTTCAAAGATCCAACTCTATAATTCCATAATAATATGAAGAAGCCGCGAAAATCCCCTCCATGAAGAGAGGGAGAAGAAAAGATTCCAGAAACCTCAACAGGGGCTACTCACATCTACGACCTCTCACATAAAGAATTCAGAGAGGAAATCTTGAGGAGAGTTGACGTACTCCAAGCAACCATGGAACAGACATCCAATAAATTAAGGGAGGAGATGAATGAAGCACTGGAATGGTCTACCAAAAAATGCAAGATGAAATGAGAGAAGAAATTTCAAAGCTACGAACAGAAGTCACACAAATAAAGGAATTGGTAGATTAATTAAAAATCTCACTAGATGCCCTCAATAGTAGAATGACTACAGCTGAAGACAGAATCAGCGACCTTAAAGACAAGCTGCAGAAAGCTTACAGACAGCAACAAATAATGGCGAAAGACCTCAAAATGGCTATAGAGCGAATCAGAGCCCTGGGGGATGACTTCAAGAGGAACAACATAAGAATCATTGGAGTACCAGAACCACAGGGAAGTAACCCCAATGAAAAAAACACAGTCAAAGACATCATTGCTAAGAAATTCCCAGAACTGAAGAAGGCAGGCATCCAGATCCAAGGAGTCTGAAGAGTACCAGCAAAAAGAGACCCAAATAAAAAGACTACAAGGCATATCATAGTCAGAATGATGGATGCTGTGGATAGAGACACAATTCTGCAAGCAGCAAGGTCAAAGAAGGAAATCACATACAAAGGAGCACCCCCCCTCAGATTTACAGCAGACCTGTAGAAGGAAACCCTCCGAGCCCAAAGACAATGGTGGGATAGTAAAAAAAACTCAATGAAATGAACTCCTCACCAAGAATACTTTATCAGGATAAACTCTCACTCAAACTCGAAGGAACCATACACTATTTCTTGGATAAACAACAGCTCAGGAACTTCATAGACTCAAAACCAAACTTAAAAGAAGGTCTAAAGGGGTTATAGTAAGACTAGGAGGAACCCCATAAGAATAACAAACCCCAAAGAAAGATGACATAAAACCCCATCACAATAATCTCTCTCAATGTCAGTGGCCTAAATGCACCTATCAAGAGACACAGAGTGGCAAAATGGATCCGAAAATTAAACCCAAAATTATGCTGCCTGCAAGAAACACACCTGAACAATGAGAGTAAACACAGACTCAAAGTCAAAGGATGGAAAACAATCCTGCAAGCAAACAACTCCCTTAAAAAAGCTGGAGTGACCATCCTGGTATCTGACAATATAGATTTCAGTTTGAAAAAGATAAGAAGGGACAGTGAAGGTCATTTTCTATTTCTATTTATCAAAGGATATGTACAACAGGAGAAAATCACACTAGTAAACGTATATGTACCTAATGAACGACTGGCTAAATATTTAAAACAACTCCTAACAGACTTTAAGGAGGACATCACTAACAGCACAATAGTAGTCGGAGACTTCAATATGGCCTTATCACCTCTAGATAGATCGACAAGAACAAAACTCAACAAGGAAACACTGACTCTGAAAGAAGAAATTGAAGAGAGAGGCCTAATAGACCTATACAGGGCCTTACACCCCCAAAAGAAAGAATACACATTCTTTTCCAGTGCACACGGAACATTTTCTAAAATAGACCATGTACTGGGCCCCAGAACATACCTCAATAGAATCGGAAAAATAGAAATTGTATCAACCATCTTTTCAGACCATGATGCGCTGAAGATAGAAGCTAACCACTCACTGACACGGAGAATCAAGTCAAACACTTGGAAATTAAACAATTCAATGTTGAACAATGAGTGGGTCAGGACGGAAATCAAGGAAGAAATCAAAAAAGTACTTAGAAACATGTGAGAATGAAGACACCAGCTGCCAAAACCTATGGGACGCAGCTAAAGCCGTGGTAAGGGGAAAATTTATAGCTCTCCAAGCATTCCTCAGGAAGGAAGAAAGGGCCCACATAGACAGCCTGACTTCACGACTCAAGACCTTAAAAGGACCAGAAAAAGGAACCCAAACCAGATCGAAGGAAAGAAATAATAAAAATTAGAGCAGAAATTAATGACATGGAAACCAGAAAGACAATCCAAAAGATCAATGAAACAAAGAGCTGGTTCTTCGAGAAAAAAAAACAAGATTGATAAACCGCTAGCAAGACTCACAAAGAAAGAAAGAGAAAGAACCCTAATAAATCGAATCAGAAATGAAAAGGGGGACATCATGACAGAAACCAGTGAGATTCAAAAGATCATTAGAGACTACTTCGAAAGTCTATATGCCACAAAACAGGAGAACCTAAAAGAAATGGATGGATTCCTCGATTCCTACAATCTCCCAAGACTGAACAAAGAAGACTTGGAATACCTGATAGACCCATCAATGTTAAGGAAATTGAAACTGTGATCAAAAACCTCCCCAAAAACAAAAGCCCAGGCCCAGATGGCTTCACTGGCGAATTCTTCCAAACATTTAAAGAAGACCTGCTGCCTGTTTTCCTCAAACTTTTCCAGGAAATTGAAAAAACAGGAAATCTCCCAAACAGTTTCTATGAAGCACACATCTCCCTAATACCAAAAGCAAACAAAGACACCACTAAGAAAGAAAATTACAGACCAATATCCCTGATGAACACCGATGCGAAGATCCTCAACAAAATACTGGCAAATAGGATCCAACAACTCATCAAAAAGATCATACATCACGACCAAGTGGGATTCATCCCGGGGATGCAAGGATGGTTTAACATTCGGAAATCAATCAACATAATCCACCATATCAATAAAAGCAAAGATAAAAACCATATCATCATATCAATAGATGCAGAGAAAGCATTTGACAAGATCCAACATCCTTTCATGATGAAAACCTTAGCCAAAATGGGGTTTGGAGGAACTTTCCTCAAGATAGTCGAAGCCATATATCACAAGCCTACGGCAAGCATTATCCTCAACGGGGAAAAACTAAGGGCCTTTCCTCTGAGATCAGGCACAAGACAAGGATGCCCACTCTCACCACTCCTCTTCAATATAGTACTGGAAGTACTTGCGATAGCTATTAGACAAGAAAAAGAGATTAAGGGCATCCAGATAGGAAAGGAAGAAATCAAACTCTCACTATTTGCAGACGACATGATACTATATCTAGAGAAGCCTAAAACCTCTACTAAGAAACTCTTAGAAACAATAGACTTATACAGTAAAGTTGCAGGCTACAAAATCAATACCCAAAAATCCATGGCCTTCATATATGCAAACAATGAGCCAGAGGAAATGGACATAAAAAAGCAATCCCATTCACAATCGTGCCCCAGAAAATCAAGTACCTCGGAATAAGCTTAACCAAGGAAGTAAAAGACCTCTACAAAGAAAACTACAAAACGCTACTCCATGAAATCAAAGAGGACATGAGGAAATAGAAACATATACCCTGCTCGTGGATAGGGAGAATCAATGTTGTCAAAATGGCAATACTCCCCAAAGCATTACACAGATTCAACGCGATCCCTATAAGTATAACCATGACATTCTTCAAAGAAATGGATCAAGCAATCCTAAAATTCATATGGAACAACAAATGTCCAAGGATAGCTAAAACAATTCTTGGGAAAAAGACGATGGGAGGCATCACCCTCCCCAACCTCAATCTTTACGACAAAGCAGTAACAATTAAAACAACATGGTACTGGAACAAAGGCAGAGCCGTAGACCAATGGAACAGGGTGGAATACCCTTACACACAACCCCAAATGTATGATCATCTAATCTTTGATAAGGGAGCAAGAGATGTGAAGTGGAGCAAGGAAAGCCTCTTTAACAAATGGTGCTGGCACAACTGGACAACCACATGCAAAAATATGGGCGTAGATCTTGACCTGCCACCATGCACAAAAGTCAGATCAAAATGGATTAAAGACCTCAACATTAGACCACAAACCATAAGGTACATTGAAGACAAGGTCGGCAAAACCCTCCAGGATATTGAAGACAAAGGTATCTTCAAAGATGACACGGAACTAAGCAATCTAGTAAAAACAGAGATCAACAAATGGGACTACATTAAACTAAAAAGCTTCTGCACCACAAAAGATACAGTGACCAGAATCCAAAGACTATCCACAGAATGGGAAAGGATATTTACACAATACCCATCAGATAAGGGGTTGAGATCAATGGTATATAAAGCACTGGTTGAACTCTACAAGAAGAAAACATCCAACCCCATCAAAAAATGGGGCGAAGAAATGAACAGAAACTTTACCAAAGAAGAAATACGAATGGCCAAAAGGCACATGAAAAAGTGCTCTACATCACTAATCATCAGAGAGATGCAGATCAAAACAACCACAAGTTACCACCTCACGCCACAGAGACTAGCGCACATCCAAAAGAACAAAAGCAACCACTGTTGGAGAGGATGTGGGGAGAAAGGGACCCTTCTACACTACTGGTGGGAATGCCGACTGGTTCAGCCCTTCTGGAAAACAATATGGACGATTCTCAAAAAATTAGAAATTGAGCTTCCATTTGACCCAGCAATACCACTGCTGGGAATATATCCCTGAGAGGCAAAAAAGTATAATCGAAATGGCATCTGCACATGTATCTTCATCGCAGCACTGTTTACAATAGCCAGAATCTGGAAAAAACCCGAATGCCCTAGAACGGATGACTGGTTGAGGAAACTTTGGTACATCTATACAATGGAATACTATGCAGCTGTTAGAAAAAAGGAGGTCACAAATTTTTTATTTAAGTGGATCGTCATGGAAAGTTTCATGCTAAGTGAAATGAGTCAGAAAGAGAGAGACAGACATAGAAAGATTGCACTCATCTATGACATATAGAATAACAGAGTGGGAGACTAACACCCAAGAATTGTAGAAACAACTACCAGGAGGTTGACTCCATGGCTAGGAGGCTGGCCTCACATTCTGGGGAAAGGGCAACTCAGAGAAGGGATCCCCAACTATAATGTAGTCGAAGGCCATGTGGGAGAAGGGAGTTGCGGGCTGAATGAGGGCTAGAGACTGAGCACAGTGGCCACTCAACACCTTTATTGCAAACCACAACAGCTAATTAGAGAGAGAGAGAACAGAAGGGAATACCCTGCCACAGTGGCAGGGTGGGGTGGGGGGAGATGGGATTGGGGAGGATGGGAGGGATGCTGGGTTTACTGGTGGTGGAGTATGGGCACTGGTGAAGGGATGGGTTCCCGAACTTTGTATGGGGGAAGCATAAGCACAGATGTGTATAAATCCGTAACTGTACCCTCATGGTGATTCATTAATTAAACATAAATAAATTTATTATTTTTTAAAAAAACTTTACAATTATTGTAGTGTCTACCTCCAGCTCTGGGGAGCTGGGGAATCCCAGTTATACTTGGGTGGGTTGAACTGAAAAAAATATCATCTGATGGCAATATAGAGATACTGAGGAAGGGTTTGAATCCATACGTAAGAGGAAATGAAAGGGAGACATTAAAAATTTATAATGGGAGGGGTGGAGCTATAGCACAAAGGGTAGGGCATAAGCCTAGCATGCAGCTGACCCAGGTTTGATTCCCAGCATCCCATATGGTCCCCCCGAGCAATGCCAGGAGTAATTCCTGAGTGCAGAGCCAGGAGTAACACCTGTGTAGTGCCGGGAGTGACCCAAAAAGCAAAAATAAATAAATAAATAAATTTATAATGTGAATGTAAGAATAAAATGAAATTGAAAACATTATTTATGTAAGACTCTCTTCCTTTAACATTACCTTTATTGGTCAGTAGGGTTAATAAAACCTGTTTTATGTCAGCAGCATGAGACATGGAAATACCAAGGTATCTGAGATGTGGGTGTGTAAAAGGGTTTATCTGAGCTCTCAGAACAACAGTTCTTCTATAATAGCTTCCTTATTTATTTGTGTATATATATGAGTGTTTGTGTGTCTTTGTTATCTCATTCAGACTAAGTTGTTGACTTACAGAACATCATCTTCTCAGCAAACAACATTAAGGCTTGTTTTATATCTCTGTTTCTCAGACTATAGATGAAAGGGTTCAGCATGGGGGTGACTATCATATACATCACAGAAGCAGCTATTTCTTTAGCACTGGACATGGCTGGTGAGGAGAATAAGTACACTTCTGCAATGGTTCCATAGAATAAAGCTACAACTAGGAGATGGGAACCACAGGTAGAAAGGACTTTGAAGAATTTCTTAGCAGAAGGATTTTTCAGGACAGTGGCCCATATGCAGATATATGATCCCATGATAAAAGTGAATGGAGTATATATAATTGTTACTCCTTCAATGAATATGACCAGGTTATTGACCGAAGTGTCTGAGCAGCTTACCTCCAGCAATGCTGTTAGTTCACAGAAGAAATGGGGGATGGTAATGTCACCACAGAAGGACACTTGGATCAAGAGCAGGGTGTGGATCAGTGAGTGTGAAAAACTGATGATCCAGGACCAAGCTACTAATGAGATACACCGTGCCCGCCTCATGATCATGGTGTAGTGGAGTGGCTGACAGATGGCTACATACCTGTCATAGGCCATCACTGCAAGAATGAAATTATCAGTACAAGCAAATACTATTAAAAAATACACCTGAGAAACACACCCTGCATAGGAGATGGACTTGTGATTGCTCTGCATGTCCACTAACATTTTGGGGACTGTGACAGATGATAAAAACATGTCATTGGAGGCCAAGACACTGAGGAAAAAGTACATGGGTGTGTGGAGGCGAGAGTCTATCCTGATGAGCAGGACGATGAGCAGGTTCCCCAACACGGTGGTCAGGTATATGACCAGGAAGAGGGTCAAGAACCAGCCCTGTTGTTCTGGTGGTATAGGGAGACCCTGGAGGAGGAATTCAGATACTCTGGTCTCATTTCGTCTCTTCATGATGCTCCTCTTTCTTCTGGGAGTCAGAGAGAGAAATGTTAAGAACCTGAATAGTCATATTATAGAAACAAAATTTTTACATGAAAGTGTTATTTGTAATGACTTTGTTCATAACTCACATGTATGTATGCATGAATCACCATGTACCATTCGGGTTCTAATAATACATCATATCTTCACAATTTATAAGATATTTTTCTAAATCAGCAAAAATACTTTGTGTAACACTTAACTGCACAAAGCCCTACACATGAGTAAGCAAGCAATGCAAGTCTCAGTTTTGAAAGAGTGTACAAAATCATAATATCTAAGTGTGCAAAGTTCTATCATTGCTAGAGATACCGGTGAAAGGAATGACAACATGTGTCTAACCAGAATCTGTCTCTTAATTACAAAACACTGGCTCTCTTACTCCTCTTATTTAACATTTCCTGAAATGCTAAGTGACATCACTCCAATATAGTTGAAGGAGGGAATCTTTGCTGGCCTTTGTGTTCAAGATAAATAACAGGAAGGCAAGGTTTTCTTAGAGACTGAACTGCTCAGGACACTGCTTCTACCTCTCCGTGTTCTCTAAGGTGGATTGTGACTGATTGCATGAGGAGACACAGCAATATACTAAGAAACTATAATAAACAGAGAGCCTTGATTTTCATAGGATTTTACTTTTGATTATTGTAGTCCTTCACCCAGGAAAAGAGGATCAGACCCTGTTCACAAAGAGTGTGAGATACCTGTTTAGACAGGCTTATTTGATAAGCCTTCTGTAAGTATTGTCCCAGAATTTGGAGATTTAGGAACCTTGGAGATTTATAACAAAAACATTTAGTTTGAGAAAAGATTATTATAATGTCTTGAGACTGAAATTGATTATTTGCCAGACACTGTGCTGAATGATTAGTGAATACTTTTCTATTTAAAATCTCAATATAGCATTGTGATCATGACTAGACGTGTAAGTCACCCTTTTTTGACCATTAGACCCTGAATATAAGAGAAAAATATAGAGTCCAGACTCTAGATTAGACCATTTCTGACCTTTGAGATACTGGAATCAAAGGAACATGTTTGTACAATTACCGGGAGAAAGAAATGTACCTGATCCTGCCTGCTCAATGCAGTGATGTGGCCATCATTGACAGACTCCTAAGTGTCTGTATGCATAAAGATGAGCCCCATTTACTCACAGATACCATCAGAGAAATACTATACAAATCAGATACTATTAATAAATAATAAATACTGAAAGATTGAATGACATGGGGAGATAACATAAGAGACATGAAAGCAAAGATTACACATCACCACATCACTGAGTTAGGATTTCAAAACTCCCCCATGCTGACCATGGGTAAACTCAGGAAATTTTCAGGAAATTTCTTTACCTTGCTGGTGAACAAATCTATGTCTCACAGACTCGTTATTCTCATGACTGAACTTTGATAATTGTTTACAAGTTGAGAATGTTAAAGAGATTGTTAAAGAACAGGCTAGATATTTGGTAATGAGGGTCCAAATCACACTCAGAGTGCTCTTCACTTGCTCCTGGAACTTCCCTGACATTTTCCATACTGATCGGGGAGAAAAGAATATTTATATAACATGTAGTTTTACTTCTAAATATTTTTTTTAGATCTTGCCTTTCATCCTGTCTCTTTCCTTTATTTTTTATAACTTGCTTTTGAGTATTATTCTCTTGCTATGTTTTTTATATCCCCGAATGATTTCAATCAGTTACTGTCTGCCCCTTTGTTCTGACTCATTTACAGTAGAAACAAGAGTCAGGAAGACTGGTTCATACTTGGAAAATTTCCACACGTCGGGAGGAATGGGCAGTTAGGATAGAGATGTGACCACTAGGACAATGATAGCTGGAAATGATCACGTGGAAAGAACTGATTGCTCAAAGAAGATATATACATGATAATCATTCAGTACCTGTGTTGCAAACTATAATATCCCAAAGAAAAGAAGGATAGTGAGACAAAGATAGAGGAAGAGAGAAGAAAGGCGTTCTGTGTAGAGGCACAATGGGAGTGTGGGTGGCAGAATGGAAATGGGGACATCAGTAGTCTATCTCATGATGGTTCAGTGAAAAAAAAAAGAAAAACTTGTTTCTTAGCCACACTTAATGGTACTAAGATTTTATTACTGGTCTGTGATCAGGGGTCCCTCCTAGTAATGCCTGGGATACATTAGGCTATGCGGGGGCATCAAACCAGACATTTGAAAGACAAATATCTTATCTCTTACCCTATTTTTCAAGGGCTTATATGTCTGTTCTTCTTACTGCATCGTCGGAGATATCACATAGGTACAGACACCTGTTGAGGAAACATACACTTTATCATATTACACAAGCAAGAAATCATCACACAGCATATGCATATGGGATGCATCTACATAGTTCTATAAGCAGAGAGACAGAACTTTCTGTCCTACTATTATAAGCTCACTCTGATATCTTCACTCTTGGTACATCAGGAGCCTTCTCATCCAGTTTGTATTTCTTCAGCTTCTGCAATACTTTGGAGAAACAAAACAGTGGGATGGAAACTTCTGTGAGTCCATAATCTCTTGACCTTTCTCTGTCCGTCCTTGACTTAGAAGCCAATTAAGATACCATTTAAAAACCTCATAAAGGACTAAGTCTAAGTCCCTAAGCTCCTGGTTAAGGAAAGGAAGGTAATTGCCACAGTCCAATTAGACATTGGGAAGGTGGTTGAGCAGAACTGCTCAGGCCACCTGAGAGAGTTTTCCAGGTATCAAGGGTCCCGGGAACAGAACTGCCTGCTAAGTTTCTACTGGACACAGGAATGGCTGAGACGTTTTCCAAACATCAATGAAACCAATACACATGTCTGACAGGGCTGGTTGTGGGTCTCTGCCAGACACTCCTGGTTGTCCCTAAAAAGGTAAGGTAACTTCCCTCTGCCTTGTTTCAGAAGGCTAACAGAAATATACTTTGATAATAATTTCTGTGATTCTAAGTCTTTTATTACTGTTTTATTAGATCATGCAAGCTAAGAAACAGGCACACAATATATGTCCACTGTTATAATAAACTTTACATATTTTATCAAAAGATTCATTCAATAGCTTAGTCACTGCTATTGAATCAGAAATGATAGTGACTGAATGGAGCTGCAAATTGATGAACATAGTCTTCCTTTGTTAACTGCTGAGTTACTCTGTCCTCACACAACAGCACAACTATGTGACACAACATTAAGTTAATCATCAGCACAATAACAACCCCTCCTGGCGTAGTGTGAGAGCACAGTGGGTAGGATGTTTGCCTTGCACGTGGTCGACCCAGGTTCGATTCCCAGCATCCTGTATGGTCCCTGAGCACCACCTAGTGCACTGAGTGCAGAGGCAGGAGTAACCACTGTGCATCGCCAGGTGTGACCCAAAAAGAAAAAAACTCCTCTCCATATCTAACAAGTATTAACACACACCTCCTTGCCCGAGGCAGATCTGTGCTTCATTCAGACGTCTCAGAAAGAGGTTCCAAGTACATGATCCTTCTCACACACTTCATTCAACTCACTCCCATCACCAGTTATTGTGATCCATTAATATGCCTTTCAGTGTAAAATAAATCTCTTTATTATATCTGCTTAAACAATGCACTTTAGGAGAAGTTATGTAATGAATTTCCCACCTCAACTCTCCAATCAGGTAGCACCAGTTGGAATAATCAGGAGCAATATTGGGGTGCCAGTTTCCAAATTGTGGCTGGTTTGGTCCAGAGAGAAGGTCCACTGAGTTCTCAAAACTGATGCCCTTTCTTCGTGCCATTTATTTCATTTCTTTTAGTTGTTTTCAATGTTCCAACCCCATACCTTCAGGAGATTGCCAATATCCCCAGTTTCCCTCCCTCGCCTCTCCCTGCATGCCTCTATGGCAGGCACTTTTCCTTTCTCTTCTCTTTGTCTTTCCTTCTCTCCCTTTCCTTTTGAGCACTGTGTTTTGCAATGTAGGTATTGAAAGACCATCATTTATATCCATTTACCTACTTTCAATGTTCAGAGTGATCATTACCAAAATTTATTGTCATACTGGTCCCTTCCCTATTCTAACTTCCCTTTCTCCCGCCACTCCCCTCCACTGCTCTTGTGGCAACCTTCCAACCATTGGCCAATCATCCTTTCCCTGGCCTTAGATATTAGTCTCATACTACTTTGCTTGTTTTATATTCCACAAATGAACTGCACATTCTATCTGACTATCTCTTACTGATTCATTTTTCAGCATGATTCTCTCCATATCCATTAATTTATAGCAAATTTCATGACTTCATGTTTTCTAACCAATGCACAGTATTCCATTGTGCAGATGCACCATTGCTTCTTTATCCAGTCGTATGTTTGTGGGAATTCGGGTTATTTCCATATTCTGGCTATTTAGAATAGTGTTGCAATGACCATAGAAGTGCACATGCTGTGTCTGTTGTGTGTTTTTGGACCCCCAAGGTCTATTCCCAGATATGGTATTGCTTGGTCAATTGGGAATTCAATTTCCACTTTATTTGAGTAATGTCCATATTGTTTTCCAAAAAGGTCAGACCAGGTGACATTCTCACCAACAATGAAAGAGTCCCTCTCTCCCCGCATCTGCACCAGCACTGGTTGTTCCTGTACTTTACGATGTGTGCCCGTCTCTATGATGTGAGATGATATATCATTGCTTTGATTTGCATCTCCTGATAATTATTGATGAAGAGCATTTTTCATGCTCATATATCTCTACCAGTGTCTTATATAGCTTTGATATTAACCCCTTATCAGATGGGTTTTGCATAGATAATTTTTCTCATTCCCTGTGTTGTCTTTGTATCTTGGTCACTAATTGTTTTTTAGGGTTAAAGACTTCTTTTTTTTATATATATATATTTTTTAATTTATTTATTTTTAATTAGAGAATCACCGTGAGGGTACAGTTACAGATTAATACACTTTTGTGCTTATACTTCCCTCATACAAAGTTTGGGAACCCATCCCTTCACCAGTGCCCATTCTCCACCACCCGTAAACCCAGTGTCCCTCCCACCCTCCCCAATCCCATCTCCCCCCCACCCCACCCTGCCACTGTGGCAAGGCATTCCCTTCTGTTTTCTCTCTCTAATTAGCTGTTGTGGTTTGCAATAAAGGTGTTGAGTGGCCGCTGTGCTCAGTCTCTAGCCCTCATTCAGCCCGCAACTCCCTTCCCCCACATGGCCTTCGACTACAATGTAGTTGGTGATCGCTTCTCTGAGTTGACCTTTCCCCGGAACGTGAGGCCAGCCTCGAAGCCATGGAGTCAACCTCCTGGTACTTATTTCTACAGTTCTTGGGTGTTAGTCTCCCACTCTGTTATTCTATATACCATAGATGAGTGCAATCTTTCTATGTCTGTCTCTCTCTTTCTGACTCATTTCACTCAGCATGAAACTTTTCATGCCCATCCACTTAACTACAAAATTCTTGACCTCCTTTTTTCTAACAGCTGCATAGTATTCCATTGTATAGATGTACCAAAGTTTCCTCAACCAGTCATCCGTTCTGGGGCATTCGGGTTTTTTCCAGATTCTGGCTATTGTAAACAGTGCTGCGATGAACATACATGTGCAGATGTTGTTTCGATTGTACTTTTTTGCCTCTCTGGGATATATTCCCAGCAGTGGTATTGCTGGGTCAAATGGGAATTCAATATCTAATTTTTTGAGAGTCGTTCAAATTGTTTTCCAGAAGGGCTCAACCAGTCGGCATTCCCACCAGCAGTGAAGAAGGGTCCCTTTCTCCCCACATCCTCTCCAACAGCGGTTGCTTTTGTTCTTTTGGATGTGTGCTAGTCTCTGTGGTGTGAGGTGGTATCTCATGGTTGTTTTGATCTGCATCTCTCTGATGATTAGTGATGTAGAGCACTTTTTCATGTGCCTTTTGGCCATTCGTATTTCTTCCTTGGTAAAGTTTCTGTTCATTTCTTTGCCCCATTTTTTGATGGGGTTGGATGTTTTCTTCTTGTAGAGCTCAACCAGTGCTTTATATACCATTGATATCAACCCCTTATCTGATGGGTATTGTGTAAATATCCTTTCCCATTCTGTGGATAGTCTTTGTATTCTGGTCACTGTATCTCTTGCGGTGCAGAAGCTTTTTAGTTTAATGTAGTCCCATTTGTTGATCTCTGTTTTTACTAGATTGCTTAGTTCCGTGTCACCTTTGAAGATACCTTTATCTTCAATATCGTGGAGGGTTTCGCCGACTTGTCTTCAATGTACCTTATGGATTGTGGTCTAATGTTGAGGTCTTTAATCCATTTTGATGTGACTTTTGTGCATGGTGTCAGGTCAAGGTCTAAACCCATTTTTTTGCATGTGGTTGTCTAGTTGTGCCAGCACCATTTGTTAAAGAGGCTTTCCTTGCTCCACTTCACATCTCTTGCTCCCTTATCAAAGATTAGATGGTCATACATTTGGGGTTGTGTGTAGGGATATTCCACCCTGTTCCATTGGTCTACGGCTCTGCCTTTGTTCCAGTACCATGCTGTTTTAATTGTTACTGCTTTGTAGTAAAGTTTGAGGTTGGGGATGGTGATGCCTCCCATCGTCTTTATCCCAAGAATTGTTTTAGCTATCCTTGGACGTTTGTTATTCCATATGAATTTTAGGATTGCTTGATCCATTTCTTTGAAGAATGTCATGGGTATATTTATAGGGATCGCATTGAATCTGTATAATGCTTTAGGGAGTATTGCCATTTTGACAACATTGATTCTCCCTATCCACGAGCAGGGTATATGTTTCCATTTCCTCATGTCCTCTTTGATTTCATGGAGTAGCGTTATGTAGTTTTCTTTGTAAAGGTCTTTTACTTCCTTGGTTAAGCTGATTCCGAGGTACCTGATTTTCTGGGGCACGATTGTGAATGGGATTGCTTTTTTCATGTCCCTTTCCTCAGCCTCATTGTTTGCATATATGAAGGCCATGGATTTTTGGGTATTGATTTTGTAGCCTGCAACTTTACTGTATAAGTCTATTGTTTCTAAGAGTTTCTTAGTAGAGGTTTTAGGCTTCTCTAGATATAGTATCATGTCGTCTGCAAATAGTGAGAGTTTGATTTCTTCCCTTCCTATCTGGATGCCCTTAATCTCTTTTTCTTGTCTAATAGCTATCGCAAGTACTTCCAGTACTATATTGAAGAGGAGTGGTGAGAGTGGGCATCCTTGTCTTGTGCCTGATCTCAGAGGAAAGGCCCTTAGTTTTTCCCCGTTGAGGATAATGCTTGCCGTAGGCTTGTGATAGATGGCTTCGACTATCTTGAGGAAAGTTCCTCCAAACCCCATTTTGGCGAGCGTTTTCATCATGAAAGGATGTTGGATCTTGTCAAATGCTTTCTCTGCATCTATTGATATGATCATATGGTTTTTATCTTTCCTTTTGTTGATATGCTGGATTATGTTGATTGATTTCCGAATGTTAAACCATCCTTGCATCCCTGGGATGAATCCCACTTGGTCGTGATGTATGATCTTTTTGATGAGTTGTTGGATCCTATTTGCTAGTATTTTGTTGAGGATCTTCGTATCGGTGTTCATCAGGGAAATTGGTCTGTAATTTTCTTTCTTAGTGGTGTCTTTGTTTGCTTTTGGTATTAGGGATATATGTGCTTCATAGAAACTGTTTGAGAGAGTTCCTGTTTTTTCAATTTCCTGGAAAAGTTTGAGGAAAACAGGCAATAGATCTTCTTTAAATGTTTGGAAGAATTCGCCAGTGAAACCATCTGGGCCTGGGCTTTTGTTTTTGGGGAGGTTTTTGATTACCGTTTCAATTTCCTTAACATTGATGGGTCTATTCAGGTATTCCAGGTCTTCTTTCTTCAGTCTTGGGAGATGGTAGGAATCAAGGAATCCATCCATTTCTTTTAGGTTCTCCTTTTTTGTGGCGTAAAGACTTTCAAAGTAGTCTCTAATGATCTTTTGAATCTCACTGGTTTCTGTTATGATGTCCCCCTTTTCATTTCTGATTCGATTTATTAGAGTTTTCTCTCTTTCTTTCTTTGTGAGTCTTGCTAGCGGTTTATCAATCTTATTAATTTTCTCAACGAACCAACTCTTCGTTTCATTGATCTTTCGGATTGTTTTTTTGTTTCGATGTCATTAATTTCTGCTCTAATTTTTATTACTTCTTTCCTTCGGTCTGGTTTGGGGTCCTTTTTCTGGTCCTTTTCTAGGGTCTTGAGTCGTGAAGTCAAGCTATCTATGTGGGTCCTTTCTTCCTTCCTGAGGAATGCTTGGAGAGCTATAAATTTTCCCCTTAACACGGCTTTAGCTGCGTCCCATAGGTTTTGGTAGCTCGTGTCTTCATTCTCATTTGTTTCTAAGTATCTTTTGATTTCTTCCTTGATTTCCTTCTTGACCCACTCATTGTTCAACATGGAATTGTTTAATTTCCAGGTGTTTGATTTGATTTTCCGTATTTGTGGGTGGTTAGCTTCTATCTTCAGCGCATCGTGGGCTGAAAAGATGGTTGATACAATTTCTATTTTTCCGATTCGATTGAGGTATGTTCTGGGGCCCAGTACATGGTCTATTTTTGAAAATGTTCCATGTGCACTGGAAAAGAATGTGTATTCTTTCTTTTTGGGGTGTAAGGCCCTGTATAGGTCTATTAGGCCTCTCTCTTCAATTTCTTCTTTCAGAGTCAGTGTTTCCTTGTTGAGTTTTGTTCTTGTGGATCTATCTAGAGGCGATAAGGCCGTATTGAATTCTCCGACTACAATTGTGCTGTTAGTGATGTCCTCTTTGAAGTCTGTTAGGAGTTGTTTTAAATATTTAGCCGGTCGTTCGTTAGGAGCATATACGTTTAAGAGTGTGATTTCTTCCTGTTGTACATATCCCTTGATAAACAGAAAATGACCTTCGCTGTCCCTTTTGATCTTTTTCATCCTGAAATCTATGTTGTCGGATACCAGGATGGCCACTCCAGCTTTTTTAAGGGGGTTGTTTGCTTGGAGGATTGTTTTCCATCATTTGACTTTGAGTCTATGTTTACTCTGTTTGTTCAGGTGTGTTTCTTGCAGGCAACAGAATGTTGGGTTTAATTTCCGGATCCATTTAGCCACTCTGTGTCTCTTGATAGGTGCATTTAGGCCATTGACATTGAGAGAGATTATTGTGATGTGGTTTTGTGTCATCTTTCTGTGGGATTTGTTGTTCTTATGGGGCTCCTCCTTGTCTTACAGTAGCCCCTTTAGACCTTCTTTCAAGATTGGTTTTGAGTCTATGAAAGACCTGAGCTGTTTTTTATCCGAGAAGTAGTGTATGGTTCCTTCGAGTTTGAGTGAGAGTTTAGCCGGATAAAGTATTCTTGGTGAGGCATTCATTTCGTTGAGTTTTTTCACTATGTCCCACCATTGTCTTCGGGCTCGGATGGTTTCTTCTGACAGATTGGCCGTAAATCTGAGGGGTGCTCCTTTGTATGTGATTTCCCTCTTTGACCTTGCTACTTGTAGAATTGTGTCTCTATCTACAGCATCCGCCATTCTGACTATGATATGCCTTGGAGTCTTTTTATTTGGGTCTCTTTTTGCTGGCACTCTTCGGACTTCTTGTATCTGGACGCCTGCCTTCTCCATCTCTGGGAATTTCTTAGTGATGATGTCTTTGACTATGTTTTTTTCATTGGGGTTACTTCCCTGTGGTTCTGGTACTCCAATGATTCTTATGTTGTTCCTCTTGAAGTCATCCCCCAGGGCTCTGATTCGCTCTATAGCCATTTTGAGGTCTTTGGCCATTATTTGTTGCTGTCTGTAAGCTTTCTGCAGCTCATCCTCAAGCTCGCTGATTCTGTCTTCGGCTGTAGTCATTCTGCTGTTGAGGGCATCTAGTGAGATTTTTATTTCATCTACCGATTGCTTTATTTGTGAGACATCCGTTCGAAGGTTTGAAATTTCTGCTCTCATTTCTGCTCTCATTTATTCCTGTATTTTCTTGGTAGACCGTTCCAGCGCTTGATTCATCTCCTCCCTTAATTTATTGGATGTCTGTTCCATAGTTGCTTGGAGTAGGTCGACTCTCCTCCAGATTTCCTCTCTGAATTGTTTATCTGAGAGGTCGTAGATGTTGGGAGACTCTTTTGAGGTTTCTAGTATCTTTTCTTCTCCCTCTCTTCGTGGAGGGGATTTTCGCTGCTTCTTCATATTGTCACGGAAGTGCAGAGTTGGAACTTTGTAGTTATTTATTCCTCTTCCTTTTTTTGGGAAG
Source organism: Sorex araneus (assembly GCF_027595985.1). Classification (NCBI taxonomy): domain Eukaryota; kingdom Metazoa; phylum Chordata; class Mammalia; order Eulipotyphla; family Soricidae; genus Sorex; species Sorex araneus. The sequence goes on along the minus strand of NC_073302.1, from coordinate 10,601,253 downwards.
AAGGGGCTCCGATTGTGCTAAACTTCCCTTATTCACTGATAGCTTTTATACTGTCAGCCTAAGCTAATGGCTATTTTGCGTAAATGTTTGAGATCGCAAAAGTGAGTTTTCAAAGGAATACACAGTACGGATTGAGCTGAGGTAGCAAAGAATAACTGCGGCCGCGTTAGCGTTGGCCGCTCTGAGAGGAGGCCACGCCCACTTTAGACCACGCCCACTAAGACACAGGCCACGCCCCCAGTGTCTTCCTGTTGATGGGGGGGACATGCGCAGTTACAAGCCGGTTTGGGAGACGGGGTGCGCCGGGCGAGCAGGGAGTGACTTCAGAAACTCGGGAGACGCAGACGGCAGCGGGAAGTGGGGGAAAGGGAGGGCCTCAGGGAGTTCTTTGAAGGAATGAATTCTGCAGGATGGAGATTGGTCAGGATCCGACGGCGGCGGCAGAAAGGTGCCAGGCAGGGGCTTCAGGAGAAGCCCCGAGCCGCGGCCAAGACTTCTTATGTTAATGTAGTCCCGTTTATCTTTGCTTCTACTTGCTTGGTAAGTGGTGTTTTAACTTTGAAGATGCCTTTAGCTTCAATGTCATGGAGGGTTTTGCCTATATATTTTGCTGTTTGTGTGTGTGTGTGTGTGTGCATACCTTATGGATTTGGGTCTGGTGTCAGTTCTTTAAATCATTTTGATCTAACTTTTGTGAATGGCATTATATAGAGGTATGAGTTTTTCGTGTTTTTTTTTTTTACATTTGCAGTAACATATGCCTCAGAGGCCTGGGTCCTATGAAAACAGGATGAGAACGCTATTCGGGTATCCCAAAGAGGAATAGAAAGAGCAATGCTTGGAATATCATGTTTCACTCAAGTGAGTGAAGGAATCCGGAGTTCCGACCTCCGCCAATGATCAAGAGTCAGGGATGCTGTCTAGTTTGCCAAGGCATCGAAAATCAGATGGGCCGGTCATGTAATGGGATTCAGAGACGACCGCTGGACTAGAGCTGTTACCCACTGGATTCCATTGGATGTCAAAAGAATGCATGACCGCCCTCCTACGATATGGTCAGGCTTCTTCGTCAAGACTGAATGAACTGTTTGAAGCTGTTTGTGGCTTGGAGTGAGCAGATGCCATTAGGCTACACTAGCATGAAGCAGGGATGAATGGAGACGTTATTGGCGCCCACTCGAGCAAAAAGGAGAACATTTATTCTCTGTTGTGGATATGTTTGTCAGTCTCTATGGAAAGAAATATGGAAATTATTTTTGTTAAATAAAAATAGAACTCCCATGCAACTGAGCAATACCACTTCTTGATTTCTATCCCTAAACTATAAAAACACGACTTTAAAAGGATATATGCACATTATAATCATTGCAGCACTTCATCCAATAGCCAAGATATGGAGTCAGCCCAAATGTCCAACTATAGATGAGTGAATCAAGAAGCGTTGGGATATTTAAATTATGGAATCTTGTGCAGTCGTAAGAAAAGATGAAATCATGCAATTACTTCCTACTTGGATGGAACTGGAGGATATCATACTGAGCAAAATCCATCAGAAGGGGATAATTGGATACGGAGTAGTCTGTCTCATGCGGGTTATAAGATACCCAGAAATGAAAAAAATAGCAAAAATGGAGAGATAGTTCACAGAACTGAGTTTAAAGGGACAGGGGTGTATCTGAGTGAACTTTGAAATGTTAGCATGGGAATGAGGGTGTTCTGGTGGTAGGTATTGCCAACATATGGAAGCCACCCAAGCCCTGAGAACATATGAGTGAAAAAGAATCTATCTTATGTATACCCAATGGAATAATAGTCAACTATGAGGAACAACAAAGTCTTGCAGATTCATAGTACTTGAATGGAAATAGAGGGTATCATAATAAGGGTAAGTCATAGGCAAGACAAATAGCAAATATTCCTCTCTTATTTGAAGTAAAGTTATACATACTAACAGAATTTTAAAAGAAGCAGTGGTAACAGATGCTGATAATCTAGCTGCAGAAATGAATTTACTAAGAGGTGGCTCTGGTGAGAATTGATGAGAGAGGACCTAGAGTTGGTGGTTCAATGACACTCTAGTTTGTGATGTGGTGTGGAAACATGTATTCCTGGAACATTACTATTAAAAGTATTATAAATCACAGTACATACTTAAATTTAATTTTTAATTAATGATGAAGAAATAAATTTTAATAGTTCATTCAGGTACACAAAAAATAAACATTTGAAAGAAAAATTTAGAAAATTTATTTGCAACTATGCACAAAGAATAAAATAGCTAGGAATATTTAAATAATTTAATGTCTATTTGGAACAAATTAAATTTTAAACAACTCTGTCAGTGAATGAATATTAAAAAATATAGACATATAATTAAATACAGGATTTAAGTTTAAAATACTTAGCAGATATGTGTTACAGAATCCTTTACTTCATGATAAACACAGATTTCTAAAGATTTATTGTAAGCAGTGTGCTAGCAATTCTATTATGAGCAGTTTGTAATTCATAGGTCTAAATCATTTTTAATTATTTCTAATATAAGAAAATACATTTATTTCTTTAAAATGAAATATATTGATAATTGTGAGATTGTAACCCAAACATGAAAGCTTATAACTAACGGTGATTCAATAAAATAAAATATTTTATTTTATTTATAGATAAATAATGGAATGGAATATATTTTCCTATAGAAATGCAGAAATCACTATTATAAAAGAAAGTTTTGAAAATGGGCTGATAAAATCGTCATTATATCATTCTGAGTAATATTGTTGAAAAATTAAAGAGGGGCCTGGAGTGACAGCACAGCAGGTAGGGCGTTTGCCTTGCACACAACCGACAAGGGTTCAACTCCCAGCATCCCATGTGGGCCCCCAAGCACTGCCAGGAGTAATTCCTGAGTGCAGAGCAAGGAGTAACCCCCATGCAACACCAGGTGCGACCCAAATAAACAAAATTTAATAATTAAATAAGTCAAAAAAGGGAGAGGCTACTTCTAAGTAATATATGAAATCAAGAATTTGTATCCAGGGGCTGGAGCGATAGCACAGCGGGTAGGGCGTTTGCCTTGCATGCGGCCGACCCTGGTTCTAATCCCAGCATCCCATATGGTCCCCTGAGCACCGCCAGGGGTAATTCCTGAGTAAAGAGCCAGAAGTAACCCCTGTGCATCGCCGGGTGTGACCCAAAAAACAAACAAACAAAAAAAGAATTTGTATCCAAAATATATAAAGAACTGTACAGTGTATTGTCTTTTAATAAAATTACTTAACTCTAACCTTCATAAAATGTACAAAAAAATTCAAGAATTCACAATAAAAAATGTTTTTAAACAGTCTAAGAAGGACCATAAATTCATTACAGAGAGTGGGCGCTTGCCATGCTTTGAGATTGCCATGAGTAAACCCTGAGCTCAGAGCTATGAGTATGCTCTGAGCATCCTGGGTTTTGGCTGCCAAAAAAATAAAAATTTTAAATAGGCAAAAGATTGGAAAAGATTTTTGGCATAGACAGGTATTCTGTACATTAGTTATCGAGTAATGATAGCAAAATTATCAAGCTATCACTCCACACTTACTGTAATGTGACAATCATAAAATCAGGTTGATCACACCTATGAGAGTGTTGATTTCAACAACAGTGACCTTCAACATTTATCTGACAACATTCAAATTCTTATCCGATATTTGCAAGGATGGAGAATGATATGATGAATATGAAAAATGAGGGAAATCTTTTAAAATTCTGATCATCTCTGTACCTGCGCCCATCCCGCCACCCAGACCCGAACCCTTCTAACATCCTAGGACCTGCATCTTGCCCACCCACAGTGTCGCCCCTCCAGTACTATGGCTTGCTCTCTCTCAGGTGTGTGACCCGCCCTGGGTGACCCATTTACAGCGCGGCAGGAGGCGTGGCCTCCACAGTAGGGGGCGGGGCCTCCTGGGGGTCCTTTGATATCCTTTTCTTGACTAAGTGCTATGGTGAGTACTTCCAGAACTATATTGAATAGAAGTGGTGAGAGTGGGCAACCTTGTCTTGTACCCGATCTTAGAGGGAAGGCTCTCAGCTTTTCCCCATTGACAATAATGCTTGCTGTCGGCTTGTGTTAGATGGCTTTGACTAGATTGAGGAAAGTTCCTTCGACTCCCATTTTGATGAGAGCTTTTATCATAAATGGGTACTGGATCTTGTCAAGTGCCTTCTATGCATCTATTGATATGATCATATGGTTTTTATCTTTACATTTACTGATATTATGTTGATTGATTTGCGAATGTTAAACCATCCTTGCATACCCACGATGAATCCTATTTGGTCCTGGCGTACAATCTCTTTGATCAGTCACTGGACTCCATTTGCTAATATATTATTGAGGATCTTTGCATCTGTATTCATCAGGGATATTGGTCTGTAATTCTCTTTTTCTGTGATGTCTGTCTGTTATTGGTAGGAAGGTGATATTTGTCTCATAGAAACTGTTTGGAAGTGTTTCTGTTTTTTCAATTTCTTGGAAAAGCTTGAACAGCATTGGGAGTAGGTCCTCTTTGAAGGTATGGAAGAATTCACTAGTAAATCCATCTGGGCCTGGGCTTTTGTTTTTTGGGAGACTTTTGGTTATTACTTCAATTTCCTTGATAGGGATAGGTCTGTTAAGGTATTCCAAGCCTGGGTCAGCTTTGGGAGATTATAGGAGTTCAGGAATTTTTCCATGTCCTCAAGTTTGTCTAGTTATGTGGCATAAAAGCTTTTTGAGATAATCTCTTATTATACTTTGAATTTTTGTGGGTTCTGTTGTGATGTCATCCTTTTCATTACTGATTCTGCTTATTAGGGGTCTCTCTTTCTAATTCCTTGTGAGTTTTGCTAGTGGTTTATCAATCTTGTTTATTTTCTCAAAGAACTAGCTCTAGGTTTCACTGATCTTTCATATTGTTTTTTGGGTTTTCATGTCATTAATTTCTGCTTTAATTTTTATTATTTCTTTACTCCTGTCTTGTTTGGGCTCCTCTTGTTGGTCATTCTCCAAGATCTTAAGCTGTGAGGTTAGATTATTTATGTGGACGCAATCTTCCTTCCTGAGTTTGTAGAGCTGTGAACTTTTCCTCTGAACACTGCTTTTGCTGTGTCCTATAAGTTCTGGTAGCTCGTGCCTTCATTCACATTCATTTTCAAGAACTTTTTGATCCCCTCTTTGATTTCCTTTCTATTCCACTTATTATTCAGTAGTGAGCTGTTTAATTTTAAGGTTTTTGGTTTGAATTTCTGTTTCTGCATGTGATTTACTTTAATTTTCAGTGCATCATGATCTGAAAAGATCCTTGATACAATTTCTATCCTCTTAATTTTATGGAGGTATGTTTTATAGCCCAGTAGGTGGTCTATCTTGAACAATGTGCCAAGGGCACTTGAGAAGAATGTGTATTCAGCTTTTTGGGGGTTAAATGTCCTATATATGTCTACTAGACTCCTGTATTCAATTTCTCCTTCAGATACAGTATATCCTTGCTGAGCTTGAGTCTTGTTGATCTACCAAGAGGTGATAAAGTGATGTTGAAGTCTCCATCTATTATTGTGTTGCTGTCAGTGTCTTTCTTCAAGTCTATGAGGAATAGCTTTAAGTATTTTGCTGGTTCCTCGTTAGGTGCATATACATTTAGGAGAGTGAGTTCTTCCTGGTGTTTAGATCCTTTGATCATTAAGAAATGTCCTTCATTGTATCTTATAAACTTCTTCAGTCTGAAGTCTATGTGGTCTGATATCAATATGGCCACTTTTACTTTTTTGAGGGAGCAGTCTGCTCATATGATTGTTTTACATCCTTTCATTTTGAGTCTGAGTTGGCTCTGCCTGTTCAGATGTGTTTCTTGCAGGCAGCAGAATGTTGGGTTCAGTTTTCAGATCCATCCTGCCACTCTGTCTTTTCATTGGTGCATTTAGCCCATTGACATTGAGAGAGATTATTGTTATGTGGTTTTGTCACATCTTTCTACCAAAGTTTGGTGTACTTGGGGGGTTTGTCTTGTCTTAAAGTAGCCCGTTTAGTTGCTCTTATAGCCATGGTTTTGAGGCAATGAAGTTCCTGAGTTTTTGTCTGTGAAGCTCTGTGTTGTTCCTTATGATATTAATGAGAGTCTAGCTGGTGAAAGTATTCTAGGTAAGGCGTTTATTTCATTGAGTTTGTTCACTACATCCCACCACTCTCTTCGGGCCTTTAGGGTTTCATCGGATAGGTCTGCTGTGAATCTTAAGAATGCCCCCTTACAAGAAATTTCTTTCTTTGATCTTGATTTTTTCAGATTTTTATCTCTGCCTATGGTTTTCATCATTCTGATCAGGATGTGTCTTAGAGTATTTTTATTTGAATTTCTTTTAGTTGGAACACTTATCACCTCCTGGATCTTATCGCCAATTGTCTTCAGCTCTGGGAATATCTTAGCAATAATGTCTTTCACAGTTTCTTTCTCATCAGGGTTGTGTAAAAATAAAAAGAAAAGGCGCGGGCGAGGAAAGGGATGCCTCACCGCACCGAGCCAGGCACAGGGCCTAGGGCAGCAGCTGTCTCTCCCGCCACCCGAGTTCGGTAGCCTCCAGCCGCTTCCCCCACCCCGGGGAGGTTGATGGCGAAGATGTGGCAGGCAAAGGAAGGAACGGAGCCAAGATGGTTGGTCTCACTTGCAGTTTATTCCAATCTTCTCTCTATACACTCTCCTCTGGAACTCTCTCCCTGCCCCCTCATACAGCTACCTTAAATCTCCCCGTCCCCCAGCAGCCTGGGGCTTATCTAAAGGTGTGGTTACAATCCATAGGGGGTATAGTTCTATCCCTTAGGGGAATGCCTTCACTAGGACAGAATCTCTCTTTCAGCAGGAGGACCCACCCAAGGGCAGAGTCCCATGAATGTGTTTCTCTTCTCCTCAGCCAGCAAACATATAAGAATTCATAATATTAATCATTTTGTATGGACACAATAAGAGATGCATTAAAGCTTATAGAATTGCTCTCCTGGGGCCATCTCAATCTCAGACTATAGTGCTCAGGCCAGATCAGTCTTTCCTATCCCTGGCAGGGTCCCAGTCTCATAATTACTATTGGATCATGACAGCATTTGTCTATGATCAAGCTCTTAACTTATAGTTAAGAATTAGGCACTTTGGCCAGGCCCATCTCGATGCCAGGGTAGCACATAACTCACCGCTTGCCCTGGATCCTTCCCGTCCCACGTCGGGGACCCTACTTTGGGGTGCTAGGAACTGAGGGCAACTGAGGCTTAAGTGGAGAAAGCAGATGCCCAGGAGGGAATATCGAGGCCAATTAAGTCTTAAGTTATAAAAACATAATATTGTCTTCTTGTGTCTATACAAAAAAGACATAGCTTTAAAGTAAATTATTCAAAAGGCATAAAGAGGAGAGAAAGGCAATGTTATAATATTCAGTGTCCTAGGAAGTTCTGACCTTACCAATTAACAGTTTGATTAAGGGAAGAGCAGATAAACTGATAGAAATGGTTACAGATAAACAAAGGAATGGGAGTGACTTGGAGCACTTTGATGGGTTTGACTGATAAACCTAAGCTCCTAGTGGCAAGGGGGAAAGGACAAACCAATGATATCCAACAAGGGTTTTCTTCCTGTCCTACTTGGACTCCAGTGATTCTTATGCTATTCCTCTTGACTTCATCCAGATTTTTTTCCAGATACCTGTCAATTTATTTTGAGGTTATTTCCATTTTCTGCTGTTGTCTGAAGAACCTCAGCACCTCAGCTTGGATCTCATTGATTCTGTCCTCAGTAGATGTTTCTCTGTTGCTGAGGCCTTCCACTGAGTTTTTCATTTCACCTACCAAGTTTTTTAGGTCTGTCATTTCTGCTCATATATATGTATATATATTGCATTTTTATCACCTGTGCTTTCAAATCCTCTTGTATTTTATCATCAATGCATTCCATTGCTTCTTTGAGCTCCTTATACCTCCTTAAAAGTTCTATTTTAAATTCCTTATTTGAGAGGTAATAGAGTTCATTGGTACTGTTTGATTTATCGGGCTAGCAAGTTCAATCATTAGACTTGGTGACTTTCTGTGTTGTTTTACCAGTGGGCTTTGTGTTTTGTAGTTTTATCTAATGTTATTGTATGTTACAGGAACAAAACTCAGCAAGGAAACACTGACTCTGAAAGAAGAAATTGAAGAGAGAGGCCTAATAGACCTATACACGGCTTTAAACCCCAAAAAGAAAGAATACACATTCTTTTCCAGTGCACGCAGAACATTTTCCAAAATAGACCATGGACTGGGCCCCAGAACATACCTAAATAGAAGCAGAAGAATAGAAATTGTATCAACCATCTTTTCAGACCACGATGCGCTGAAGATAGAATCTAACCACACACAGACACGGAGAACTAAATCAAACACCTGGAAATTAAACAACTCAATGTTGAACAATGAGTGGGTCAGGAAGGAAATCAAGGAAGAAATCAAAAGATATTTAGAAACAAATGAGAATGAAGATATATCAAAGAAGACATATCAAGAGCTATCAAAACACATGGGACACAGCTAAAGCCGTGTTAAGGGGAAAATTTATAGCTCTCCAAGCATTCCTCAGGAAGGAAGAAAGGGACCACATAGATAGTTTGAATTCACGGCTCAAGACCTTAGAAAAAGACCAGAAAAAGGAACCCAAACCAGACCGAAGGAAAGAAGTAATAAAAATTAGAGCAGAAATTAGTGACATGGAAACCAAAAAAACAATCCAAAAGATCAATGAATCATAACTGGTTCTTCGAGAAAATAAATAAGATTGATAAACCACTAGCAAGACTCACAAAGCATGAGAGAGAGAGAACCCTAATTAACAGAATCAGAAATGAAAAGGGGGACATCATAACCGAAAACAATGAGATTCAAAAGATCATCAGAGACTACTTTGAAGGTCTATACGCCACAAAACAAGAGAACCTAAAAGAAATGGATGGATTCCTTGATTCCTACAATCTCCAAAGACTGAACCAAGAAGACTTGGAATACCTGTATAGACCCATTAATATCAAGGAAATTGAAACTGTAATTAAAAATCTCCCCAAAAACAAAAGCCCAGGTCCAGATGGATTAACTAGCGAATTCTTCCAAACATTTAAAGAAGACCTGTTGCCAGTTCTCCTCAAGCTTTTCCAGGAAATTGAAAAAACAGGAACTCTCCCAAACAGTTTCTATGATGAAGCACACATCTCCCTAATACCAAAAGCAAACAGACATCACTGAGAAAGAAAATTATAGATCAATATCCCTGATGAACACCGATGCGACGATTCTCAACAAAATATTAGCAAATAGGATCCAACAACTCATCAAAAAGATCATACACCATGACCAAGAGGGAGTCATGCCAGGGATGCAAGGATGGTTTAACATTCGGAAATCAATCAACATAATCCATCATATCAACAAAAGTAAAGATATAAACCATATGATCATATCAATAGATGCAGAGAAAGCATTTGACAAGATCCAACATCCGTTCATGATAAAAACTCTCACCAAAATGGGCTTTGGAAGAACTTTTCTCAAGATAGTTGAAGCCATCTACCACAAGCCTATGGCAAGCATTATCCTAAATGGGGAAAAACTAAGGGCCTTTCCTCTAAGATTAGGCACAAGACAAGGATGCGCACTCTCACCACTTCTCTTCAATATAATACTGGAAGTACTTTGATAGCTGTTAGACAAGAAAAAGAGATTAAGAGCATCCAGATAGAAAAGGAAGAAATCTAACTCTCACTATTTGCAGACGACATGATACTATATCTATAGAAGCCTAAAGCCTCTACTAAGAAACTCTTAGAAACAATAGACTTATACAGTAAAGTTTCAGGCTGCAAAATCAATACCCAAATATCCATGGCCTTCCTATATACAAACAATGAGGCAGAGGAAAGGACATGAAAAAAGCAATCCCATTCACAATAGTGCCCCAAAAAATCAAGTACCTCGGAATCAGCTTAACTAAGGAAGTAAAAGACCTCTACAAAGAAAACTATAAAGCGCTACTCCATGAAATACAAGAGGACATGAGGAAATGGAAGCATATACCCTGCTCATGGATAGGGAGAATCAATATTGTCAAAATGTCAATACTCCCCAAAAGGTTATACAGATTCAACTCAATCCCTATAAGGATACTCATGACATTTTCCAAAGAAACGGATCAAGCTATCCTAAAATTCATATGGAACAACAAACTTCCACGGATAACTGAAACAATTCTTGGGAAAAAGACGATGGGAGGCATCAAAGGCAGAACCACAGACCAATGGAACAGGGTGGAGTATCCCTACACACAACCCCAAATGTATGATCATCTAACCTTTGATAAGGGAGTAAGAAATGTGTAATGGAGCAAGGAAAGCCTCTTTAACAAATGGTGCTGGCACAACTGGAATAACACATGCAAAAGAATGGGCTTAGACCTCGACCTGACACCATGCACAAAAATCAGATAAAAATGGATTAAAGACCTCAATATCAGACCACAAACCATAAGGTACATTGAAGACAAGGCCGGCAAAACCCTCCACGATATTGAAGATAAAGGTATCTTCAAAGATGACATGCAACTGGCCAACCAAGTGGAAACAGATCAACAAATGGGACTACATTAAACTAAAAAGCTTCTGCATTGCAAAAGATACAGTGACCAGAATACAAAGACAATCTACAGAATGGGAAAGGATATTTACCCAATACCCATCAGATAAGGGAGATTCAGATCAAAACAACCATGAGATACCACCTCACACCACAGAGACTGGCACACATCCAAAAGAACAAAAGCAACCTCTGTTGGAGAGGATGTGGGGAGAAAGGGACCCTTCTACACTGCTGGTGGGAATGCCCACTGGTTTAGCCCTTTTGGAAAACAATATGGATGATTCTCAAAAAATTAGAAATTGAGCCCTCATTTGACCCAGCAATACCACTGCTGGGAAAATATCCCAAAGAAGCAAAAATGTATAGTCGAAATGACATCTGCAGTTATATGTTCATCACAGCACTGTTTACAATAGCCAGAATCTGGAAAAAACCTGAGTGCCCTAGAACAGATGACTGGTTGAAGAAACTTTGGTTCATATATACAATTGAATACTATGCAGCTGTTAGAAAAAATGAGGTCATGAACATTGCATATAAGTGGATCAGCATGGACAGTATCATGCTAAGTGAAATGAGTTAGAAAGAGAGACAGACATAGAAAGATTGCACTCATCTGTGGAATATAGAATAACAGAATAGGAGACTAACACCCAAGAATAGTAGAAATAAGTACCAGGAGGTTGACTCTATGGCTTGGAAGCTGGCCTCACATTCTGGGGAGAAGGCAACTCAGATAGAGAAGGGAACAGCAAGTAAAATGTGGTTGGAGGCCACGCGGGGGAAGGGAGATGTGTGCTGAAAGTAGACTAGAGACTGAACACAATGGCACTCAACACCTTTATTGCAAACCACAACACCTTATTAGAGAGAGAGAACAAAAGGGAATACCTTGCCACAGTGGCAGGGTGGGGTGGGGGAAGATGGGATTGGGAGGGGTGGGAGGGATTCTGGGTTTATTTGTGATGGAGAATGGGCACTGGTAAAGGGATGGGTTCTCGAACTTTGTATGAGGGAAACATGAGCACAAAAATGTATAAATCTGTAACTTTACCCTCACGGTGATTCACTAATTAAAAAATAAATAAATTTTAAAAAGAAATAGACCAACTACTTCTAAAATTTATATATAACAATTAATCCCTACAAATAGCTGAAGCAATCCTTGAACCAAGAAGACGAGAAGCATCACCTTCCCCAACTTCAAACTGTATTACAAAGCAGTAAGAATTCAAATAGCTTGTTACTAGAATAAAGACAAACCCATAGACCAATGGAATAGAGATTGGATATCTTGATACATACCTTCAAATATATGGTCATTTAATCTTTGGTAAAGGAGCAAGGATATCCTCTTCAATAAGTAGTTCTAGGAAAACTGGGCAGCTTCATGTAGAAAAAAATGAGCTCTGACCTCTACATAATGCCATCCACAAAAATCAGATAAAATTAATTAAATACCTTAACATCAGATCTGAATCCATAAACTCCATGAAAGAAAACATAGACAAAACTCTCCATAACATTGACGCTAAAACTATCTTCAAAGATAAAAAAAACCACTTACAAAACGGTGGAAACAAATTAACCAAAATGGAATACATTAAGGTAAAAAGTCTTTACCCCTTAAAAAATGGTGACCAAATACAAAGACAGCCCATGGAATGGGAAAAATTACACTCATGAAAACCCTCTGATAAGGGGTTAATATGAAAGATATATAAGACACTAATAATACTTTACAAGAAAATGATATCTAACCACATCAAAAGATGGAGAGTAGAAATAAACAGAAATTTTCTCAAAGGAGAAAATCCAATGGACTAAAGGAACATGAAAAAATGCTCTCCATCAATAATTATCAGCAAGATGCAAATCAAAACAAAGTGAGATATCATCTCACACCATAGAGACCGGCACACATCATAAGATACAAGAACATCCAGTGCTGGAGCAGATGTGGGGAAAGAGAGACTCTTTCATTGTTGGTGGGAATGCCATGTGATCTGGTCTTTTTGGAAAATAATATGGACATTACTCAAATAAACTAGAAATTGAGTTTCCAATTGACCAAACAATACCATGTCTGGGAATATATCCTGGAAGTCAAAATCACACAACAGAAACACCATGTGCACACCTATGGTCATTGCAACACTATTCAAAACAGCAAGAATATGGAAATAACCCGAATTCCCCAAAACACACTACTGGATCAAGAAACAATGGTGGTACATCTGCACAATGGGATACTGTGAATTGGTTAGGAAAAATGAAGTCATGAAATTTGATTATAACTTGATGGACATGGAGCATATAATACTGCAAAATGAGTCAGAAAGAGAGGAACAAACATAGAATGACTGCATTGATTTGTGGAATATAAAAAATAAAGTAGTATGAGACTAATACCTAAGGCAGGTGCAAACCGAGGCCAGGAGGACTGGTTTATGGTTGGAAGCTTGCCAAAGAGGGGGTGGTGGGGCAAAGGGAAGTTAGGATAGAGAAGGGACCAGTGGGACAATATTTGTTGAAAATGATCACTCTGAACAAGAATCAAAACTTTGAAAGTAGGTAAATGGATATAAATGATGGTTTTTCAATAGCTGCATTGCAAAACATAATGCTCAAAAGGAAAGAGAGAGAAGAAAAGACAGAAGAGAGAAGAAAAGTGCCTGCCATAGAGGCATGCAGGGAGGGGGTGGGATGGGGACATCTGGGTGGAAAGTGAAATCTTGTGAAGGTCTGGGGAAGGAACATTGTAACACTGAATCATAGACAACTTTGTAACTGTGTATCTCACTGAGATTCAATTTTTAAAAATTTAATGTGGTATAATTAGTCATTTCACAAAATTTTCCCCACTATCAGTCTGTGCTATATAAATAAAATAGAACATAGATTTGAACTGAGTGAAATCCTTTCTATTATCCCCCTCTTTTCATGAAAACAACTGAAAGAAATAAAATAAATGGCATTAAGAAAGAGGCATGAGGGGTCGGAGAGATAGCACAGCGGGTAGGGCATTTGCCTTGCATGCGGCCCACCCCGGTTCGATCCCCGGCATCCCATATGGTCCCCCAAGCACTGCCAGGAGTAATTCCTGAGTGCAAAGCCAGGAGTAACCCCTGAGCACCGCTGGGTGTGACCCAAAAAGCAAAAAAAAAAAAAGAAAAAGAAAGAGGCATGAGTGTGAGAACTCAGTGGACCTTCTCTCTGGACCAAATAGCTACAATTAGGAATCTGGGATCCCAATACTGCTCCTGATGACTCAAGCTAGTGCTACGTGATGCGGGAGTTAGAGGAAAATTAATTTTAAAACTTCTGCCAAAATGCATTATTTTAGTAGATATAATAAAGAAGTTTCTTTTACACTGAAGATCATATTAATGTATCATAAGAACTATGGAAGAGGTGAGTTGAAGAAAGTGGGTTGAAGGAAAACTTGAGAAGGATCGTGTCCTTAGAACCTTTCTGAGCTGTCTGGATGATGCTCCTATCTGCCTCTGAGAAATAACGTGTGTTTGTATTGTTAACTAGGGAGAGGATGTTATCGTGTGGATGATTTCCTGAATACAACATGCACATAGCTGTGCTGTTGTGTGAGGAGAGTGTAAGTATCTCATCAGTTAACAAATGAAGACTGCCTTTATCAATTGGCAGCTCCATTCAATCACTATCAATTCTGATTCAATAGCAGTGACTAAGCAATTGAGTGATCTTTTATTAAAAAATGCGAAGTTTATTAGAACATTAGACATGTATTGTGCACCTGTGTTTCTGAGCTTGCATGATCTAATAAAACAGTAATAAAATATTTATAATGCAAGAAATCATTATCTTAAGTATACTTCCCTCAGCCTTCAGAAACAAGGCTGAGAGAAGTTACTTTGCTTATTTAGGATCAACTAGGAGTGTCTGGTAGAGTCCCACAACCAGCCTTATCTGACCTGTGCATTGGCTTCATTGACGTTTGGAAAAATCTCAGCCATTCCTGTGTCCAGCAGGGACTTAGCAGGCAGTTCTATTCCAGGGACCCTTGATACTTGCAAAACTCTCCAAGGTGGCCTGAGCAGCTCTGCTCATCCACCTCCCCAAGGTCTAGATGGGCTGTGGCAATTACCTTCCTTTCTTTAACCAGGAGCTCAGGGACTTTGACTTAGTTCTCTATGAGGATTATAAATGGTTTCTTTAATGACTTGTAGGTCAAGGACAGACACAGAAAGGTCAGGAGATTATGGGCTCACAGAAGTTTCTATCCCACTGTTTTGTTCCTCCTAAGTACTGCAGACGCTGACAACATACAAACTGGATGAGAAGGTTCCTGACCTACCAAGAGTGAAGATATCAGAGTAAGTACTTCTCTGTGTGCATAGAAGGATGTACATGCATCCCATGTGCATATACTGTGTGATGATTTCTTGCTTGTGTGAAATGATAAAATGTGTGTTACCTCAACAGGTGTCTGTATCTATGTGATATCTCTGACAATGCAGTAAGAGAAAACAGACATAGAGGGGCTTAAAAGATAGGATAAGAGATAAGATATTTGTCCTGCAGACACCTGGTTCAATTACCAGCATTGTCTAATGATTCCCAGGGACCACAGGAGGGACCCCTAATCACAGAACACATAATAATCTCTTAATTCCATTGAGTGTGGCTCAAAAACGAGATCTTTATTTTTTCATTGAACAATCATCAGATACAGCACCAATTTCCCCATTTCCATTCTGCCAATCACACTCCCAGTATGCATCTACAGCAGACACCTTTCTTTTCTTTTTCTATCTCTCTTTCTTTCTCTTTCCTTTTGGGTATTATAGTTTGCAATATAAGGAGTGAATGATTAGCATGTAGATTCCTTTTCCTTCTTTCAGCAATAAGTTCTTTCCATTGTCATCATTTCCAACTGTCACTGTCCTAGTGTTCACCTCTCTATCCTAACTGCCCTCTTCCTCCGATGCCTGGCAAGTTTCCAACCATGGACCAGTCTTTTTGACCCTTGTTTCTACTGTAAATGAGTCAGAAGGAAGGGACAGACACAAAGTGATTTCAGTTATTTTGCGATATATTAAGCAGGATATGAGACTAATATTCAAAAAAAAATTTAAAGAATCAGAGAGACTGGGAGAAAAGGCAAGATCTAAACAAAAGCTATAAATAAAACTACATGTGACATAAAGATTCGTTTCTCTAAGACCAGCGCAACAAAGCATTAGAAAAGTCCTGGGAAGCAGTGAAGAGAACTCTGAGTGTGATTTGGACCCTCATTACCAAATATCTAGCCTGCCCTTTAACAATCTCTTCCATATTCTCAACTTGTAAACAGGTATGAAAGTTCAGCCATGAGAATACTGAGTCTGAGAGACATAGATATCCCTACCAGCAAGGTTTAGAAATTTCCCGAGTTTATCCATGGTCAATATGCGGCAGTTTAGAAATCCTAACTCAGTGATGTGGTGATGTGTAATCTTTGCTTTCCTTTATGTCTCTTATGTTATCTCTGCATGTCGTCCAAGATTTCTGTATTTATTAGTTATTAATGATGTCCAATCTAGGCATATTTATGATGGTATCTGTGAATAAATGGGACCCATTTTTATGCCCACAGACACTTAGGAGTCCGTTAATAATGGCCACATTACTGCATTGAGCAGGCAGGATCGGGTGCATTTCTTCCTCTAGGTAAGAATTCAAACTTGTTCCTCTGATTTTAGTCCCTCAAAGGTCAGAAGTGGTCTAATCCACAGTCTGGACCTCCTATGTTTATCTCTTATATTCAGTTTCCACTGGTAGAGAAAGGGTGACTTACTCTTGATCACAATGCTATATTGAAATTTTTAAATTTAAAAGCATTCACTAATCATTAAGCACAGTGTCTGGCAAATAATCAGTGTTCAGTCTCAAGACAGAGAATAATAATTTATTAATAATATAATAAATAAATATATAAATTATAATACATAACAATAAATTATAATTTATAATTAAAATGTAATTTTAAATTATTATACATTATAATTTAATCCTTAAACTAAATGTTTTTTTTTATAAATCTTCAAGGTTCATAAATCTCCAAAATTCTGGGACAATCTTATAGAAGGCTTATCAAATAATCCTGTCTAAACAGGTATCTCACACTCTTTGTGAACATGGTCTGATATTCTTTTCCTGGGTGGAGAACTACAATAATCTAAAGTTAAATTATGAAAATAAAGGTCTTCTCTTAGTTATAGTTTATTAGTTTAATGTGGTGTCTCCTAACATAATCAGTCACAATCCACCTTAGAGAACAGAGAGGTAGAAACAATGTCCCTGAGCAGTCCAGTCTCTAAGAAAAACTTGTCACAATTCACATTTGAGAATTTAGAGAGATAGCACCAGTGCCCCTGAACAGTTCAGTCTCTAAGAAATACTTGCCATCCTGCTATTGACCTTGAATACAAAGGAAAGCAAAGATTCCCACCTTCAAGTATGTTGAAGTGATGTCACTTAGCATGTCAGGACATGCTGAAAAATGAGGAATAGCAGAGCTAGTATGTTGTAATTAAGAGACAGATTCTGTTTAAATACATGTTGTCATTCCTTTCACCGTTAACTGTATCAAGGATGGAACTTTGCACACTTAGATATTCTGACTTTGTACACTCCATCAACACTGAGACTTTGCACTGCTTCTTTACTACTGTGTATAGCACTTTCTGTAGTGCTTTGTACAGAGCAGGAATTAAGCTGCTGTTCAAAGTATTTTTCCAGGTTAAAAAACATGTAGAAGTAGACTATAGACCGAACATGAAGGCCACTCTGCACCTCTATTGCAGGCTACAACACCCAAAAGGAGAAAGAACAAAAGGGAATGCCCTGCTGAGAGGCAGGGTGGGGTGGTGGGGGATGGGGTGGGCATGGTGAAAGGGATACTGGGATCATTAATGGAGGTGAATGGGCACTGTTTGAGGGATGGGTTGCATGCATATGATGATGCGAACACAAAGGTTCGTAAGTGTGTAACTGTACATCACAGTGATTCTCTAATAAAAAATTAAAAAAAGAAAAGAAAATATCTTATAGACTGTGAAGATGTGATGTATTATTAGAACCTGAACGGTACATGATTCATGCATACATACATGTGAGTTGTAAACAAAATCTAGTTAAAAAATAACAACACTTTCATATAAAAATTGGGTTATTATAGAATGGTTCTTTGGGCACTTAACATTTCTCTCTCTGACTCCCAGAAGAAAGAGGAGCAGCATGAAGAGACAAAATGAGACCAGAGTTTCTGAATTCCTCCTCCAGGGTCTCCCTATACCACCAGAACAACAGGGCTGGTTCTTGACCCTCTTCCTGGTCATATACCTGACCACCGTGCTGGGGAACCTGCTCATCGTCCTGCTCATCAGGATAGACTCTCGCCTCCACACACCCATGTACTTCTTTCTCAGTGTCTTGGCCTTCAACGATGTTTTTTTATCATCTGTCACAGTGCCCAAAATGTTGGTGGACATGCAGAGTAATCACAAGTCCATCTCCTATTCAGGGTGCATTTCTCAGGTATATTTTTTAATACTTTTTGCTTGTACTGACAATTTTATTCTTGCAGTGATGGCATATGACAGGTATGTAGCCATCTGTCAGCCACTCCACTACACCATGATAATGAGGCAGGAGCGATGTATCTCATTAGTAGTTTGGTCCTGGACCATCAATTTTTCGCATGCACTGCTGCACACCCTCCTCTTGACCCGAGTCTCCTTCTGTGGTGATATTATCATCCCACACTTCTTCTGTGAACTCACTGCATTGCTGGAGGTATGCTGCTCAGATACTTCACTCAATAACCTGGTCATATTCATTGAGGGAGGAATGAGTGTATGCATTCCATTCACTTTTATCATGGGATCATATATCTGCATATGGGCCACTGTCCTGAAAAATCCTTCTTCTAAGAAATTCTTCAAAGTCCTTTCTACCTGTGGTTCTCATCTCCTTGTTGTGGCTTTATTCTATGGGACCATTGCAGAAGTGTACTTTTTTTCTTCGCCATCCATGTCTGGTAGTAAAGAAATATCTGCTTCTGTGATGTATATGATAATCACCCCCATGCTGAACCCTTTCATCTACAGTCTGAGAAACAGAGATATAAAACAAGCACTAATGTTGTTTGCTAATAAGATGACGTTCATTAAGTCTAAATGATGTAGAATACACATACAAAAAATAAGGAAGCTATTATACAAGAATATATGTTCTGAGAGCTCCGATAAACCTGTTTACACGCACACACATCTCAGAGAGATTGGTATTCTCACGTCCCACTCTGCTGACATAAAACAGGTTTTATTACCCAGACTGACCAGTAAAGAGAATGTTCAAAGAAGAGAGGCTTACAAAAATTCTGTTTTCAAATTTATTTTATTTTGAATTGCTATTATTAATGTTTAATGTTTACTTTGCATTTCCTCTTAAGTATGGATTTATACTCTTCCTCAGAATCTTGATATTCTCATCAGATATCTTTTTTGTCAGTTTATTCCCACCGACGAATAACTGGGATTCCCCAGCTTCCCAGAACTGGAGATTGCTCCTTCAATAATTGTACAGTTTGAAATAAATTCACTTTTTATTATATGTTTCAGGATACAATTTTGAAAACTTTCTGTTTCTATAATATTTCAGGTACTTCTTCAAAATTAATTCTGATGGGGGTGTCAGAAATGTTTTCTGTCTTGATACAGGTGGCAATTTAATGTATGCATTAAATGTCTAGAAATTAAACATGATATGCTTTTTATGTTTATGCGCTTTCTTTATAATCTGACACAACAGTGTAGAGACGAATTAGGAAGGCATTAGAACAATCCATAACTTTCTGATTGAAAGGTTATTATGAAATATCTATATATGTAAATTGCATAAATAATGGAACTTTTGTATGTTATGATAGACATATGTGACATGTAAAATATAAAAATCACCATCATCATCATCATTATCATCCCGTTGGTTGTCGATTTTCTCGAGCGATCTAAGTAACATCTTCATTCTTCCTAGCCCTGAGATTTTAGAAACCTCCCTTTACTAGTCCTTCTCCATGGTGCCACATTGGAGGCTCTTGCAGAGTTAGGGGAATGAGACCCATCATTGTTACTGGTTTTGGCATATGAATAAGCCACGGGGAGCTTGTCAGGATCTCCCATATGAGCAGGAAACTCTTGGTAGCTTCCCAGGTTCTCTGAGAGGGAGAACTAGGCTATAAGATGCTGCACGCTTCTGAAAGCTTGGCTTTATGGTCTCTGAATGTTAGCCATTGATGAGATAACATGGTGCCGGGGTAAATTTCTGGGTGTGACCGCCTAGCTACTGGAATTTAGCTTTTACAAAATGGAATCAAAGATGATTAGAAGATTTTTAGTTAGGAAAGACAGTGGAGGAGCACTGTACCAAAACTCATACTTAACTGCATGCATTTAAAAAAATTTGGTATTTTATACTTAGTGTACTATTGAACTAAAATAGTTATATCTAAAAATACTTTCTAAAGACATATCTAAAAATTGAAGTTACATCTCTACATTTCTCCACCAAGTACTACTAATAGTATTTCATCCAAGACTCCATGATTTCAATACTGACCTTTATTTTATCTCTTAAGAGATAAAATAATGCACACGAATAGATTGTAGACACATATGTGAGTATATTTGTGCATAAAATGTAAAGACATAAATAACAGATCTCTATAACATTTATACATACATAAAAAATGAATCCCACTGTAAGGTGACCAAATGTTTCCATTTATCCTACTTGATTGCTTTTCTCTCCTTTCTAATAATTTCTGGATTTCGCTTTCATTCTAAGGCATTTAAACAAAAGTTCTCTCTTCTAGCATCACTATCAAACATTAACAGAGATACCCTCTCCAAATCCATCACTCTAAAGTATTCTAGTTGACACAAATATGAGTGATAATTAAGACAATGGCCTGAATTACCAAGGCTGCTCTGAGCTGTTCAGAATCCAAATTACCTGCAAGAATGAATGAAGACAAATTTTTGTGGGACATGTATGGGACAAAACAGTGTAATGACGCTATACGCAATTGTAACTAATATAAAGATACAGTATAGTCTAGAGTGAAAATAGATCATTGAAAAATTCCACATTTATGACATTTTAACAAGACTTACATCTCTATTACATCTCTAAAAGAGCTCCTAAGAGCACAACAATCACCAAACACTGCAATTTTAAAAGTGTTTCTCTCTGTCCAGAGCAATGTTACAGTGAGTGGGGAGTTTGCTTTGCATGCATCTGACCTGAGTTTGATTCCCAACCAGACCACAAAATCCCAAGCACTACCTGGAATTACCCAAAGCACAGAGTCAGGAGTAAGTCTTTACCATAGCTGGGTGTGCTATGGTAAACAGAGCGAGGGACAGAGTGAGAAAGAAAGAGAGAGAGAGAGAGTGAGAGAGAGAGGCAAGCCCTATGCTATTTTCAATACACAAACAACAGTTCTATAAACAATTATAGACTATGTAAAAGGTGAAAGGTGAAAAGTGAAAGATCTACAAAGTGAATGATAATGACAGAAAAGCCAAAGAAGCTATATCACAAGATAAACTTTCAGTACAATATGGTGGCAAGAGAAAGTTATGAAAACCAGTTATAAAACTAGTAATAAAACCAGTTTTATAAAACCAGGTATAAAATTTACATAATTATAAGTATAGAAATCCATCAACATATACTTTATTAAAATATATGTAACCATTATAGAACAAATGGCAACAAATTCCCTCCTATTAATAATATCTCTAAATCCATGGACTCATCTTTTGATCAAAGACATAGTGGCTAGTTTGAAAAACAAAATCTAAGTGTCTGCTGCTTAAAAAAGGCACTTGAATTTTCATGATAAAACGCAGGCTCAGATTGGAGGATGGAAAACAATTTTACAGGAATGGTAAACCATAAAAAAAAGGACAGCCACACTTGTATCAAACTAAACAGCACTTAAATTAAAGTAGTAATGTTGCAATGGGAATTTGCTTAACAACTGAGACAATCCATGGCAGGGAAACAAAGAGGCTTATATTACATCAGTTGATCAGGCTGGTGGGTCTAGAGTAGGCAAACCTTCGACAAAGCTCAGGGGTTCAAGAGTCTGTTATATAATGTATTGCTGCAAACTCATCATTATTTTGCTTCACGTACAAGCAATGTGGGGGTAAACACACTTGACAGTATCTTGTCAGTATGATTTCAGAGTTTCTAAAATCAACATTTTCTTAACTTGGAACAAGGAAATCCATCACAAGTGTAGACAAGGTGGGCATCCAAAACTATCCACCCACGGGGACGGCAGGGTGGGGATAGTGGGAGGGATGCTGGGACCACTGGTGGTAGAAAATGGGCACTGGTTGAGGCAGGGGCACTCGACCACTGTATAACTGAAATGCAAGCGCAAAAGTTTGTAAGTCTGTAATGGTACCTCATGGTGATTCACTAATTAAAAAAATTTTTTTTTACAAAGGTAAAAAGTAAATAAACAAATAAATAAAATATATGTAACCGTTATAGGAACACAAAATTAAGTAAAACATTATTGACCTACATTGAGGGCTATATTTATGGCATTACAAAAATAGGAGTTTTAAACGCATTTACAACAATGGATGAATAATCTATAAGAAACTTAACAAGGAAATAATGGTCTTACTAGTGCATTAAAGAAATCTAACTACGGGGGCCGGAGTGATAGCACAGCGGGTAGGGCGTTTGCCTTGCACGCGGCCGACCCGGGTTCGATCCCCGGCATCCCATATGGTCCCCCCAGCACTGCCAGGAGTAATTCCTGAGTGCAAAGCCAGGAGTAGCCCCTGAGCATCGCTGGGTGTGACCCAAAAAGCAAAAAAAAAAAAAAAAAAAAAAAAAAAAAAAGAAATCTAACTAATATACTAAATGAATAGACTATTAAGGCAGAACATTTCATCAAAAAATTGGTGCTTTGGTGGTGGGCAAGGCATGACAAACTTTTCTCTAAAATAATGTCATGTAAGCATATAAAAATTCATTCTCTTGTTACCAAGGTTATGTCAATAAGTTTGTATATAGAAAGCAACAGACTAGGGACCAGCTGGTAGTACAGCTGATTAGGTGCTTGCCTTCATGCAGCTGAGCTGGGTTCAATGCTCAGCACTCCTAGTGGTCCACTGGGTACCACCAAGACTGATTCCCTGAGCCCTCAGCCTGGGATTAACCCCTGAACATTACTGGTGCGTCCCCCAAATGAAAACAAATAAAAACCACCGATTGGCATAAGAGATAAGACAGGGGGACAGGCACTAGCTTTGCAGACAGGTGACCCAGGTTTGATCCCTGGCACACATATGATCTCTGAAGTACCACCAGGAGATACTCCAGAGCACAGATTCAAGAGCAGGCCTGGAGCATCACCTAGCGTGGCCAATCCCACAAGCACAAAATTAAGCAACAGAATACACTGTCTTTTCATGGGTTTATGGAATAGTCACCAAGATAAAGCCTGTGATGGGACACAAAACAATTCTCAATACATATGAGAAAAGTGAAATCCAATCGGATAAATTTTCTGTACTGATAAATTTTCTGTACTGAATATTTGGTAAACCAAAAAACCAAATATTTTCACAAATCAAGCATAAAAGGTTGGTTAAAAAAAGGTTGGTTCAAAATAGTTGAGATAATATAACATGGTCCTAAACATGTATCAACTTGATTAAAATACAATGAGAAATTAAAAATATGCAAAAGCAAAGGAAAGTGAATGGATTATCTCCTTAATATCTTGGCAAAATTTGCTAGTACATGATAAGAACCTAGGAGAGCCTCTTCAACAAATGGGACAACAGGATGGCTGCATTTAAAAAAAAATTAGAAAGAGTCCTAGATGTGATCCCGGGGCCGCACGTGTGCAGCCTCACCGCAGCTTGATCCAATTTCTGGGAGTAATTTCCCTGGACTTAGTTGCTAAAATACAGAAATCCAAAAACTATTGTGGCCACGCAACCTCATATTTCTTCACCACAGGTCTGACTCTAATGGGGAGCTCCTAACAATAATAGTGAGTTTTTTGTTGAAATGTTGATTGTAACCAAAGTAATGAGAAAGTAAAGTGAAATTTATCAGTTACCCAGGCGGGGGATTGGGTGGGGAGAGGGGGAGGGTGGGAGGTATGAGAGGTATACTGGGATTTTTTTTTTGGCGGTGGAATATGGGCACTGGTGAGGGGATGGTTGTTTCAGCATTATATAACTGAGACTTAAGCCTGAAAGCATTGTAATTTTCCACATGGTGATTCAATTAAAAAAATTAAAAAGAATCTGAATCTCTCTCTACCATGCAGAGAACTTATTTTAAATGGACTAAAAACCTCTATATTTGACTCAAATCCAGAGTGCAAATCCAAGAAAACATGTTATAACTCTCTCACAAAACAACTTTACTCAAACTATTGGTCCAAAAAAATAGAATAACCACAAAGGAGAATATATCAAATTATGAACATTTTCCACTCTAAGGGAAATGACTAGAGGGATGTGGTGAAAAGAGAACCTCTATTCTCTGTTGTGGGGATGCTTGTCAGTCTCTATGGAAAGAAATATGGAAATTAATTTTGTTAAATTAGAATAGAACTCCCATGCAACTGAGCAATACCGCTTCTTGATTTCTATCCCTAAACTATAAAAACACGACTTTAAAAGGATATATGCACATTATAATCATTGCAGCATTTCGTACAATAGCCAAGATATAGAGTCAGCCCAAATGTCCAACTATAGATGAGTGAATCAAGAAATTGTGGGATATTTACATTATGGAATCTTGTGCAGCCGTAAGAAAAGATGAAATCATGCAATTACTTCCTAGTAATTGGATGGAACCGGAGGATAACATACTGAGCAAAATCCGTCAGAAGGAGATGAATGGATACAGATTAGTCTGTCTCATGTGGGTTATAATATTCCCAGAAATGAAACAAATAGCAGAAATGGAGAGATAGTTCACAGAACTGAGTTTAAGGGGACAGGGATGTATCTGAGTGAACTTTGAAATATTAGCATGGGAATGAGGGAGTTCTGGTGGTAGGTGTTGCCAACATATGGAAGCCACTCAAGCCCTGAGAACATATGATTGAAAAAGAATCTATCCTATGTATACCCAATGGGATACTAGACAGCTATGAGAAACAACCAAGTCTTGCATATTATTAGTACTTGAATGAAAATAGAGGGCATCATAATAAGGGTAAGTCATAGGCAAGACAAATAGCAAACGATTCCTCTCTTATTTGAAGTAAAGTTATACATACTAATAGAATTTTAAAATAAGCAGTGGTAACAGATGCTGATAATCTAGCTGCAGAAGTGAATTGACTAAGAAAGAGGTGGCTCTGCTGAGAATGGATGAGAGAGGATCTAGAGTCGGTGATTCAATGAGACTGGTTTCGGATGTGGTGTGGAAACAGTATCCCTGGAACAGTACTATTAAAAGTATTATAAATCACAGTACATACCTAAATTTAATTTTTCATTAATTATGAAGAAATAAAATTTTAATAGTTCATTAAGGTACACAAAAATAAACATTTGAAATAAAAATTTAGAAAATTATTTGCCACTGTGCACAAAGAATAAAATAGGTAGGAATATTTAAATAAGTTAATGTCTATTTGGAACAAATTGAATTTTAAACAATTCTTTCAGTGAATAAAAATGGAACGAATATAGGCATATCATTAAATACAGGATTTAAATTTAAAATACTTAGAAGACACGTGGCACAGAATCCTTTACTTCATGATAAGCACAGATTTCTAAAGATTTATTGTAAACTGTGTGCCAGCAATTCTATTATGGGCAGTTTTATTTCATGGGTCTAAATCATTTTAAAATTATTTTTAATATAAGAAAATACATTTAATTTCTTTAAAATGGAATATATTTTCTTATCTTCCAAATGCAGAAATCACTATTTATAAAAGAAAATTTTGAAAATGGGGTAAAATCGTCATTATGTAATTCTGAGTAATATTGTTAAAAACTTAAAGAGGGGCCTGGAGGAATAGCACAGCGAGTAGGGCATTTGCCTTGCACACAGCCGACCAGGGTTCAACTCCCAGCATCCCATGTGGTCCCCCGAGCACCGCCAGGAGTAATTACTGAGTGCAGAGCAAGGAGTAACCCCTGTGTAACACCAGCTGTGAACCAAAAAAACAAAAAATAAAATTAAAGAATAAGTCAAAAAAGGAGAGAGGCTACTTCTAAGTAATATATGAAATCAAGAATTTGTATTCAAAATATATAAAGAACTGTACGGTGTATTGTCTTTTAATAAAATTACTGAACTCTAACTTTCATGAAATGTACAAAAAATCAAGAACTCACATTAAAAAAACCTTTTTACATAGTCTAAGAGGGGCCAGAAATATATTACAGAAAAATGTCTCTAGACTTAATTACTAAAATACCAGAAATGCAAAACCACCTAGCTGCTGTTGCGGCCGCACGACCACATATGCTCTTCATTCTCAGCAATGGAAAATAAATTTATCAAATGATGCCTTCTTAGAAGGTTTGACTGTTGGGGGGAAATCCAAATAATAATATGAGTTATTTATTAAAATATTGAATGTAATCAAAGTAGAGAGAGAGTAAAATGAAAATCATTAGCCACACAGGTGGGGGGGTTGGATGGGAGGTATACTGGAGTTCTTGGTGATGGAACATGTGCACTGGTGAAGGGATGGAACTTTGATCATTGTATTACTGAGACTTAAACCTGAAAGCTTTGTAACTTTTTTCTTGGTGATTCAATAAAAAAAAAGAAAAGATAAAAAGGTAATGCATACATTAAGTAGCCATCTAGATCAAGACAGAAAACATTTCTAACACCTCCTCAGAATAAATTTTGAAGAAGTAACTAAAATATTATAGACAGAAAGTTTTCAACTTTGTGACCTGATACTTATTTAATAAAAAATTGAATTCATTTAAAACTGTACAATTATTGTAGGGACTATCTCCAGCTCTGGGGAGCTGGGGAATCCCAGTTATTCTTGGGTGGGGATGAACTGAAAAAAATGTCATCTGACGGCAATATAGAGATACTGAGGAAGGGTATGAATCCATACTTAAGAGGAAATGAAAAGGAGACATTAAAAATTTATAATGGGAGGTGTTGGAATGATAGCACAAAGGGTAGGGCGTAAGCCTAGAATGCACCTGAGCCGGTTTCGATTCCCAGCATCCCATATGGCCCACCCAAGCACCGCCAGGAGTAATTTCTGAGTGCAGAGAGAGGAGTAACCCCTGTGCAGTCCTGGGTGTGACCCAAAAAGTAAAAATAAATAAATAAATTAATTAATTATGGGAATTTTAGAAAAAATAAAATTGAAAACATTATTTATGTAAGCCTCTCTTCCTTTAACATTATGTATACTAGTCAGTCCGGTAAATAAAACCTGTTTTATGTCAGCAGCGTGGGACATGGAAATACCAAGCTCTCTGAGATGTGTGTGTGTAAACAGGGTTATCTGAGCTCTCAGGACCACGGTTCTTCTATAACAGCTTCCTTATTTATTTGTATATGTGTGTGTGTCTAGATATATTTGTTATCTCATTCAGACTACATTGTTTGACTTAAACAACATCACCTTATCAGCAAACAATATTAGGGCTTGTTTTATATCTCTGTTTCTCAGACTGTAGATGAAAGGGTTCAGCATGGGGGTGACTATCATATACATCACAGAAGCAGCTATTTCTTTAGCACTGGACATGGCTGGTGAGGAGAATAAGTACACTTCTGCAATGGTCCCATAGAATAAAGCCACAACCAGGAGATGGGAGCCACAGGTAGAAAGGACTTTGAAGAATTTCTTAGCTGATGGATTTTTCAGGACAGTGGCCCATATGCAGATATATGATCCCATGATAAAAGTGAATGGAATATATACAATTATTACTCCTTCAATGAATATGACCAGGTTATTGAGTGAAGTGTCTGAGCAGCTTACCTCCAGCAATGCTGTTAGTTCACAGAAGAAATGGGGGATGGTAATGTCACCACAGAAGGACACTTGGATCAAGAGCAGGGTATGGATCAGTGCGTGTGAAAAACTGATGATCCAGGACCAAGCTACTAATGAGATACACCGTGCCTGCCTCATATTATAGAAACAAAATTTTTACATGAAAGTGTTTTTTTAATGACTTTGTTCATAACTCACATGTATGTATGCATGAATCACCATGTACCATTCGGGTTCTAATAATACATCACATCTTCACAATTTATAAGATATTTTTCTAAATCAGCAAAAATACTTTGAACAACACTTAACTGCACAAAGCCCTACACATGAGTAAGCAAGCAATGCAAGTCTCAGTTTTGAAAGAGTGTACAAAATCATAATATCTAAGTGTGCGAAGTTCTATCATTGCTAGAGATACCGGTCAAAGGAATGACAACATCTGTCTAACCAGAATCTGTCTCTTAATTACAAAACACTGGCTCTCTTACTCCTCTTTTTTAACATTTCCTGACATGCTAAGTGACATCACTCCAATATAGTTGAAGGAGGGAATCTTTGCTGGCCTTTGTGTTCAAGATAAATAACAGGAAGGCAAGGTTTTCTTAAGACTGAGCTGCTCAGGACACTGCTTCTACCTCTCCGTGTTCTCTAAGGTGGATTGTGACTGATTGTGTGAGGAGACACAACAGTATACTAAGAAACTATAACAAACAGAGAGCCTTGATTTTCATAGGATTTTACTTTTGATTATTGTAGTCCTTCACCCAGGAAAAGAGGATCAGACCCTGTTCACAAAGAGTGTGAGATACCTGTTTAGACAGGCTTATTTGATAAGCCTTCTGTAAGTATTGTCCCAGAATTTGGAGATTTAGGAACCTTGGAGATTTATAACAAAAACATTTAGTTTGAGAAAAGATTATTATAATGTCTTGAGACTGAAATTGATTATTTGCCAGACACTGTGCTGAATGATTAGTGAATACTTTTCTATTTAAAAATCCCAATAAAGCATTGTGATTATGACTACATGTGTAAGTCACCCTTTTTTGACCACTAGAATCTGAATATAGTAGATCCAGACTGTGGATTAGACCATTTCTGACCTTTGAGATACTGGAATCAAAGAAACAGGTTTGTACATTTATCGGAAAGAAGAAATGTACCTGATCCTGCCTGCTCAATGCAATGATGTGGCCATCATTGACAGACTCCTATGTATCTGTATGCATAAAGATGAGACCCATTTACTCACAGATACCGCCAGAGAAATACTATACAAATCAGTTACTATTAGTAAATAATAAATACAGAAAGATTGAATGACATGGGGAGATAACATAAGAGACATGAAAGCAAAAATAGGACATCACACATCACTGAGTTAGGATTTCAAAACTCCCCCATGCTGACCATGGGTAAACTCAGGAAATTTTCAGGAAATTTCTCTACCTTGCTGGTGAACAAATCTATGTCTCACAGACTCGGTATTCTCATGACTGAACTTTGATACTTGTTTACAAGTTGAGAATGTTAAAAAGATTGTTGAAGGACAGGCTAGATATTTGGTAATGAGGGTCCAAATCACACTCAGAGTGCTCTGCACTTGCTCCTGGGACTTCCCTGATGTTTTCTGCACTGGTCAGGGAGAAAAGAATCTTTATGTAACATGCAGTTTTATTTCAAAATTGTTTTTAGATCTTGCCTTTCATCCTGTCTCTTTCTGTTATTTTTTATAACTTGTTTTTGAGTATTATTCTCTTACTATGTTTTGTATAACCCCAAATGATTGCAATCATTTTCTGTCGCCCCTTTATTCTGACTCATTTACAGTAGAAACAAGGGTCAGGAAGACTGGCTAATACTTGGAAACTTTTCACAAGTCGGGAGGAGAGGGCAGTTAGGATAGAGATGTGACCCTAGGACAATGATAGCTGGAAATGATCACTGTGGAAAGAACCGATTGCTCAAAGAAGATATATACATGATAATCATTCAGTACCTGTATTGCAAACTATAATATCCCAAAGAAAAGAAGGATAGTGAGAGAAAGATAGAGGAAGAGAGAAGAAAGGTGTCCGATGTACAGGCACACTGGGAGTGTGGGTGTCAGGATGGAAATGGGTCCCCAGTAGTCTATCTCATGATGGTTCAATGAAAAAAAAAAGAAAAACTTGTTTCTGAGCCACACTTAATGGTACTAAGAGTTTATTACTGGCTCTGTGATCAGGGGTCCATCCTGGTAGTGGCTGGGATACATTAGGCAATGCGGGGGGGATCAAAAAAGACATTTGAAAGACAAATATCTTATCTCTTACCCTATTTTTCAAGTGTCTTTATGTCTGTTCTTCTTACCGCTTCGTCAGATATATCATATAGATACAGACACCTGTTGAGGAAACATACACTTTATCATATTACACAAGCAAGAAATCATCACACAGCATATGCACATGGGATGCATCTACATAGTTCTATAAGCAGAGAGACAGAACTTTCTGTCCTTCTATTATAAGCTCACTCTGATATCTTCACTCTTGGTACATCAGGAGCCTTCTCATCCAGTTTGTATGTCTTCAGCTTCTGCAGTACTTTGGAGAAACAAAACAGTGGGATGGAAACTTCTGTGAGTCCATAATCTCTTGACCTTTCTCTGTCCGTCCTTGACTTAGAAGCCAATAAAGATACCAATTAAAAACCTCATAAAGGACTAGTCAAAGTCCCTAAGCTCCTGGTTAAAGAAAGGAAGGTAATTGCCACAGTCCAATTAGACTTTGGGGAGGTGGTTGGGCAGAGCTGCTCAGGCCACCTGAGAGAGTTTTCCAGGTATCAAGGGTCCCGGGAACAGAACTGCCTGCTAAGTTTCTACTGGACACAGGAATGGCTGAGACGTTTTCCAAACATCAATGAAACCAATACACATGTCTGACAGGGCTGGTTGTGGGTCTCTGCCAGACACTCCTGGCTGTCCCTTAAAAGGTAAGGTAACTTCCCTCTGCCTGTTTCAGAAGGCTAACAAATATGCTTTAGATAATGATTTCTGTGATTCTAAGTCCTTTATTACTGTTTTATTAGATCATGCAGGCTAAGAAACATAGGCACACAATATATGTCCACTGTCATAATAAACATTACATATTTTATCAAAAGATTCATTCAATAGCTTAGTCACTGCTATTGAATCAGAATTGATAGTTTTTGAATGGAGCTGCCAATTGATTAATATAGTCTTCCTTTGTTAACTGCTGAGTTACTTACTCTGTCCTCACATAACAACACAACTATGTGACACAACATCCAGTTAATCATCAGCACAATTACTACCCCTCCTGGGCTGGAGTGAGAGCACAGCGGGTAGGATGTTTGCCTTGCACGTGGCCGACCCAGGTTCGATTCCCAGCATCCTATATGGTCCCCTGAGCACCACCAAGAGAAATTCCTGAGTGCAGAGACAGGAGTAACCACTGTGAATCGCCGGCTGTGACCCAAAAAGAAAAAAAATCCCCTCCATATTTAACAAGTATTAACACACACCTCCTTGCCCGAGGCAGATCAGAGCATCACTCAGATGTCTCAGAAAGAGGTTCCAAGTACATGATTCTTCTCACACACTTCGTTCAACTCACTCCCATCACCAGATATTATGATACATTAATATTTCCTTCGGTGTAAGATAAATGTCTTTATTATAGATGCTTAAACAATGCACTTTAGGAGGAGTTATGGAATAAATTTTCCCCCTCAACTCTCTAATCAGGTAGCACCAGTTGTAATAATCTGGAACAATATTGGGGTGTCAGTTTCCAAATTGTGGCTGGTTTGGTCCAGAGAGAAGGTCCACTGAGTTCTCAACACTGATGCCCTTTCTTAGTGCCATTATTCATTTTTTTTAGTTGTTTTCAATGTTCCAACCCCATACCTTCAGGAGATTGCATTTGCTACCACCAGTGTCCCCAGTTTTCCTCCCTCGCCCCTCCATGCATGCCTCTATAGCAGGCACTTTTCTTCTCTCTTCTCTTTGTCTTTCCTTCTCTCTCTTTCCTTTTGAGCTCTGTGTTTTGCAATGTAAGTATTGAAAGACTATCATTTATATCAATTTACTACTTTCAATGCTCAATTATTGTTCAGAGTGATTATTACCAAAAATTATTGTCATACTGGCCTCTTCCCTATCCTAACTGCCCTTTCTCCCGCCACTCCCCTCCACTGCTCTTGTGGCAACCTTCCTACCATTGACCAGTCCTCCTAGCCCCAGTTTTCCCAGGCTTTAGATATTAGTCTCATACTATTTTGTTTTTTTTATATTCCACAAATGAACGCACTCATTCTATTTGACCATCTCTTTCTGATTCATTTTTCAGCATGATTCTCTCCATGTCTATCAATTTATAATCAAATTTCATGACTTCATTTTTCCTAACCAATGCACAGAATTCCATTGTGAAGATGTACCATTCTTTCTTTATCCAGTCGTCTGTTTTGGGGAATTCGGGTTCTTTTCATATTCTGGCTATTTCGAATAGTGTTGCAATGACCATAGAAGAGCACATGGTGTGTCTGTTGTGTGTTTTTGGACCCCCAGGGTCTATTCCAGAACATGTTATTGCTTGGTCAATTGGGAATTCAATTTCCACTTTATTTGAGTAATGTCCATATTGTTTTCCAAAAAGGTCAGACCAGGTGACATTCTCACCAACAATGAAAGAGTCCCTCTCTCCCCGCATCTGCACCAGCACTGGTTATTCTTGTACTTTACGATGTGTGCCCGTCTCTATGATGTGAGATGGTATCTTGTTGCTTTGATTTGCATCTACCTGATAATTATTGATGAAGAGCATTTTTCATGCTCATATATCTCTACCGGTGTCTTATATAGCTTTGATATTAACCCCTTATCAGATGGGTTTTGCATAGATAATTTTTCTCATTCCCTGGTTGTCTTTGTATCTTGGTCACTAATTGTTTTTTAGGGTTAAAGGCTTCTTATGTTAATGTAGTCCCATTTATCTTTGCTTCTATTTGCTTGGCAAGTGGTGTTTTAACTTTGAATATGCCTTTAGCTTCAATGTCATGGAGGGTTTTGCTTATGTTTTTTGCTGTTTGTGTGTGTGTGTAGTGTTTGTGTGTGTGTGTACCTTATGGATTTGGGTCTGGTGTCAGTTCTTTAACTCATTTTGATCTAACTTTTGTGAATGGCATTATATAGAGGTATGAGTTTTTTGTGTTTTTTTTTTTTCATTTGCACTAACATATGCCTCAGAGACATGGGTCCTACAAAAACAGGATGAGAACGCTATTTGGGTATCCCAAAGAGGAATAGAAAGAGCTATGCTTGGAATATCATGTTTCACTCAAGTGAGGAAAGGAATCCGGAGTTCCGACATCCGTCGATGTTCAAGAATCACGGACGCTGTCTCGTTTGCCAGGGCGTCGAAAATCAGATGGGCCGGTCATGTAATGGGATTCAGAGATGACCGCTGGACTAGAGCTGTTACCGACTGGATTCCACTGAATGTCAAAAGAACACGTGACTGCCCACCTATGATAAGGTCAGGCTTCTTCATCAAGACCCTGAATGGACTGTTTGAGGCTCTTTGTGTTCGTGGAGTGAGCAGATGCCTTTGGGCTACACTAGCATGAGGCATGGATGAATGGAGACGTTATTGGCACCCACTCGAGCAAAAAAGAGAACCCTTATTATCTGTTGTGGGGATGTTTGTCAGTCTCTATGGAAAGAAATATGGAAATTAATTTTGTTAAATAAGAATAGAACTTCCATGCAACTGAGCAATACCGCTTCTTGATTTCTATCCCTAAACTATGAACACACGACTTTAAAAGGATATATGCACATTATAATCATTGCAGCATTTCGTACATTAGCCAAGATATGGAGTCAGCCCAAATGTCCATCTATAGATGAGTGAACTAAGAAGCTGTGAGATATTTACTTTATGGAACCTTATGTAGCCATAAGAAAAGATGAAATCATGCAATTACTTCCTACTTGGATGGAACCGAAGGATATCATACTGAGCAAAATCCATCAGAAGGGGAAATTGGATACAGATTAGTCTGTCTCATGTGCGCTATAACATACCCAGAAATGAAACAAATAGCAGAAATGGAGAGATAGTTCACAGAACTGAGTTTAAGGGGACAGGGATGTATCTTAGTGAACTTTGAAATATTAGCATGGGAATGAAAGTGTTCTGGTGATAGTTGTTGCCAACACATGGAAGCTACTCAAGTCTTGAGAATATATGAGTGAAAAAGAATCTATCTTATGTATACCCGATGGAATACTAGTCAGCTATGAGGGACAACGTAGTCTTGCAGATTCTTAGTACTTGAATGGAAATGGAGGGTATCATAATAAGGGTAAGTCATAGGCAAGACAAATAGCAAATGATTCCTCTCTTATTTGAAGTAAATTTATACATGCTAACAGAATTTTAAAATAAGCAGTGGTAACAGATGTTGATAATCTAGCTGCAGAAGTGAATTGACTAAGAGTTGGCTCTGGTGAGAATGGATGAGAGAGGGGTCTAGAGTTGGTGGTTCAATGACACTCTGGTTTGGGTTGTTGTGTGGAAACATGTATCCCTGAAACATTAATATTAAAAGTATTATAAATCACAGTACATACCTAAATTTAATTTTTAATTAATGATGAAGAAATATTTTTTTAAATATTTTTACCAAGAGGTGGTAAAGCGATGTTGAAGTCTCCAAATATTATTGTGTTACTGTCAGTGTCTTTCTTCAAGTCTATGAGGAATCGCTTTAAGTATTTTGCTGGATCCTAGTTGGGTGTATATACATTTAGAAGAGTAAGTTCTTCATGGTGTTCAGATCCTTTGGTCATGAAGAAATATCCTTCATCGTATCTTGTAATCTTCTTCACTTTGAAGTCTATGTGGTCTGAATTCAATATGGCCACTTCCACTTTTTTTCTTTCATTCTTTTTTCTTTATTTAAAAAAAAAAATTTAATTTTATTCTTTTATTGAATCACCGTGCACTTCCACTTTTTTGAGGAAGCTGTCTGCTCGTAGAATTTTTAAAAATCCTTTCATTTTGAGTCTGAGTTCGCTCTGCCTGTTCAGATGTGTTTCTTGCAGGCAGCAGAATGTTGGGTTCAGTTTTCAGATCCATCCTGCCACTCTGTCTTTTCATTGGTGCATTTAGCCCATTGACATTGAGAGAGATTATTGTTATGGGGTTTTGTCACATGTTTCTGCCAAAGTTTGGTGTACTTGGGGGCCATGTCTTGTATTAAAGTAGCCCGTTTACTTGCTCTTATAGCCATGGTTTTGTGTCGATGAAGTTCCTGAGTTTTTGTTTGTCTGTGCAGGTCTGTGTTGTTCCTTCTGATGTGAATGAGAGTCTAGCTGGGGAAAGTATTCTAGGTAAGGCGTTTATTTCATTGAGTTTGTTCACTAATTCCCACCACTCTCTTTGGGCCCTTAGGGTTTCATTGGATAGGTTTGCTGGGAATCTTAAGAATGCCCCCTTATAAGAAATTTCTTTCTTTGATCTTGCTGTTTCCAGAATTTTATCTCTTTCTATGGTTTTCATCATTCTGATCAGGATGTATATTAATTTATTTTTATTTGGCGTCTTTAATTGGAACCCTTCTCGCCTCCTGGATCTGATCGCAAGTGGTCTTCACTCTGGGAATCTCTTGCAATTATGTCTTTCGCAGTTTCTTCTTCGTCAGGTTTTTCTTCCTGTCCTTCTTGGACTCCAATGATTCTTATGTTATTCCTCTTGGATTCGTCCAGATTTTTTGATATCTGTTGATTTATTTTGAGGTTCTTTCCATTTTCTGCTGTTGTCTGGAGAACCTTAGCACCTCATCTTGGAGCTCACTGATTCTGTCCTCAGCAGCTGTTACTCTGTTGCTGACACCTTCCACTGAGTTTTTCATTTCACCTACCAAATTTTTAGGTCTGTCACTTCTGCATATATATATATATATGCACATAAATTAAATTTTTCTTACCTCTGCTTTTGTATATTCTTGTATTTTATCATCAATGCATTCCATTGATTCTTTGAGCTCCTTATACATTCTTAGAAGTTCTATTTTAAATTCCTTATCTAAGAGGTAATAGGGTTCGATTTTTATTTATTTGGGCTAGCAACTTCAATCATTAGACTTGGTGAGGATCTGTGTTGTTTTACCTGTGGGCTTTTTGTTTTGGAGTTTTATGTAATATTATTGTATGTATCCACTATGTAGCCACTGCTACACTCCAGGCCTCTCTCCGGACACTTGGGCCGAAATTAATGCACGAGTGAAGCCCCTCAAAACCAGGTTAGCAGAACTCTGCGACCTTGAACTCTAGGTTCAACGAGACCTGGAAACAATATCCTCTGTCTGCCACCTCCAATCTCGAGGCCACGCGACACACCATAGAACACTTAATACCATCTATTCTTGCACCATATTTGATCGGGTTCAAATTTGGTGTGAACAATGGTAACACTTCTAACGGCGATTGGAGGCCACCCTAAAAGCCTCCACCCTCCTGGAGAGCCTGGCAAGCTACCGAGAGTATCCCGCATGCACGGCAGAGCCTAGCAAGCTACCCGTGGCATATTCGATTAGCCAAACAACAGTAACAACAATTGGCCTCAATCACCTATCACCGAAAGAGTTCCCAATATGGCAGCGTTAAGAAAGATGAGCAAGGAGAGGCTGAAAAAATCTCGGGGACAAACTAAACTGCCAAAATGAAGAAAGACTAAAATGATTGTCTGTACTTTCAATGCACATATGCTGGCATCAGAAGCATCCATCGAGGTACAAGCGCAGAAGATCATCTACGACATCATTGGTCTGACCGAAACAAGAAGACATCAATCACATCATGCAATTTTCGACACTGGAGAAGAATTGTTCCTTGGAACATGCAACAACAGAGGCATTGGTGGCGTTGGTGTCCTTGTCAACACGAACTTGGCCATGAGCATTGATTCATTCAAATGCCTAACAACCCAAATTGGACGATTACACTTAAATAGATGTGGCACACTGCTTTCAGTTTCTATCTTTATCGTCTACACACCAACTTCCAACTACGATGAAGAAGAAATTGAGAAGTTCTACATGGAACTGGAGAAGTACTATAAAGAAGACCACACCTTCTACAAGATCATTGTTGGTGATTTTGATGCCAAGATAAGTCCGAGAAGGTTGCCCGAAGAACTCCACATTGGGACCCATGGCCTAGAATGAAACGATCAGGGTGAGAGACTGTCTGAATTCATCATGTTGACCAAGACCATCAATGGTTACTCACAGTTCCAGAAGGCCGAATCTAAACGCTGGTCATGGGAATCTCCCGGTGGACAGTTCCACAATAAAATTGACCACATCATATTCAATCAAAGGTTTTGTCTGACCGATGTTGCTGTTGTCCCAAAATTCCAAACGGGATCGGACCACCGTCTCCTTCATGCAAAATTCTGCTTCACAGAGTGGGGAGAAAGGTCTGCAAAATTTAAGTTTAAGAAGGCAACTCCCACAATGACCACCAACTGGGAGCCCTTTGGTACTACTGCAGCAATGTGGGAAAATGCCGTCCTTGACAACATCAACAAGGAATTCAATCGACTGTTTCAGCACCTCCATGACTGTGTGGAGAATGCCAAGAGTGAGAAAGCCACAAACAGACGCCTGTCTTTGAAAACTCTTGAGCTCATTCGTCAACGTGGTTTGGTGCGAGCCTCAGGCAACCACAAGCTAACATCCGAGCTCACAAAGCTGTGCAGAAATGTGATAAATGAAGACCTCAAAGAGAGAAGAGCAGCAGTGTTATACATGCAGCAGAAGCCGGGAAAAGTATTAGCAATGCTTGCCTGTTCTTTGCCAACTACAAGACCAAGATGACTGCCCTCCGACATCCTGATGGATCTATCACATCTTCCAGAAAGGCGATGGAGAGGATTATTCATGACTTCTACTCGGATTTCCTTGACAGCCATGTCCACCTGCCCACATACCAAATTTCACAGGACGGATATGTCATTCCCAACATCCTTCCTTCTGAAATCTGACACGCCATTTCGTTGGTAAAGATGCATACAGTACCTGGTCTGGACGAGGTCAGACCTGAACACCTGAAGAATCTGCCACCAGTACTCATCAATACACTGGCTTGACTCTTCACATGCTAGCTCTCTGAATGCAAGGTTTCATCTCAGTCGAAAAACAGAAGGACTATTCTGTTGTACAAGAAGGGAGACATCCACGAAATAGGCAACTATCGCCCAATCTGCCGAAGGGGATTCAGCACGATAGATCATATCCACACAGTAACCAAACTCATTGAAGTTTCGCGAGAGTTCAAGATGCCGCTCTGTCTAACATTCATCGACTTAAAGAAGGCCTTTGATTATGTTGAGACTGAAGCAGTCATCGAAGCCCTAGCCAAACAGGCCGTTCAAACTAGTATATCAAAATCCTCCTTGAGCTGTAGTGTGGATTCCCCACCAGGATATCACCATTATACAAGGAAGTGATCATTGATGCAAAGAGAGGGGTGCTGCAGGGTGATATCATTTCATTAAAACTCTTCAGTGTCAACCATGAGAACATCACGCGATGACTGGAATGGGAAGGAATGGGAGTGAAGATAGATGGTCAGCAACTAAACCACCTCCGCTTCACTGATGACATCGTTCTCAAAAAACCAAACGTTAGCCAAGCGGCACAAATGCTGGCCGACTTCGACCACGAGTGTGGAAATGTCGGATTGCAGCTGAATCTCAACAAGACAATGCTCATGAAAAACAAACTTGTCCCTGAAGCTCCATTTGCTCTCAATGGAGCAAACATCTCCAAATGTAGTATCTATGTGTACCAGGGTGGAGAAATCAACATGAGGAACGACTTGATGCCAGAACTGTGCAGGAGGAAGACAGCAGCGTGGAATGACTTCAAGAGCGTTGAAGAAGTGGTTAAGAGAACGAAGAACCTCCGACTCCAGGCACATCTTTTTGATTCCACCATTCTTCCTGCACTAACATATGCCTCAGAAACCTGGGCCCTACGCAAACAGGATGAAAATGCTATTAGGGTATCCCAAAGAGGAATCAAAGGAGCTATGCTAGGAGTGTCACATCTCACTCAAGTGAGAGAAGGAATCCGCAGGTATTACCTCCGTCAATGGTCAAGAATCAGGGACACTGTCTTGTTTGCCAAGGCATCAAAAATCAGATGGGCCGGCCATGTAATGCAATTCAGAGATGACCACTAGACTAGAGCTGTTACCGACTGGATTCCATGGTACGTCAAAGACATCGTGGGCGCCCACCAACTAGATGGTCAGATTTCTTCATCAAATCCCTGAATGAACGATTTGAGGCTCATCCTATTCCTGGAGCAAGCAGATATCATTGGGCTGCACTAGCACATGACAGGGAAAAATCAAGACGTTACTGGCGCCGGCTCAAGCAATTCGTAGATCAAAGGGACAACAAGTGATATTGTATTTTACGGCCCCTACAATCAGACTGTCTTTGTGAATGGTGGTGGTTTATTAATAGCTATTGTGTGAGATCTGGGATAACTAGTGTCTCAAATGTCAGGCCCTGAGAAAGTTCTTCACGTGGGCGCATCATCTTCCGCATGGTTTCGTGGTTAGGGGTTTAGAGGGTGTTCTGGATGAGCAAATGAGGCAGTGATGATAGGGATTCACACACCTGGGAGAGGAAGGTGGCGGAACAGCGCTGGAGGGTCTGTGGCTGGGGGCAGGGTGCACGGCCCGCAGGATGCTGGAGGTATTTGGGTCTGGGTGCCCGACTGGGGCACAGGAACTGGGACTGGATCACTGGTCAGGGAACTTGGCTGCCCTGGGAGAGGAAGGTGAAGGCGCTGGAGGGGCAGGGACTGAAGCCAGGATGCAGGCCCCGCGGGATGCTGGGAATAATGGAACTCTTGTGTTTTACAATAGAAATATGAGACATATAAAACATAAAAATGGTCTGTGGCTCTGCTTTTGTTTCAGTACCATGCTTTTTTAATTGTTACCAATTTGTAGTAGAGTTTGAGGTTGGGGATGGTGATGCCTCCCATCGTCTTATTCCCAAGAATTGCTTTAGCTATTCGTGGACATTTGTTGTTCCATATGAATTTCAGGATTGCTTGATCCATTTATTTGAAGTATATCATGGGAATCCTTATAGGGATCACATCGAATTTGTATAATGCTTTGGGGAGAATTGCCATTTTGACAATGCTAATTCTTCCTATCCATGAGCAGGGGATATGTTTCCATTTCCTCATGTCCTCTTTTATTTCATGGAGTAGCATTTTGTAGTTTTCTTTGTAGAAAAGAACCTCCTCGGTTGTGCTGATTCCAAGGTCCTTGATTTTCTGGGGCACCATTGTGAATGGGATTTTTTTTATGTCACTTTCCTCTGTCTTTTTACTTGCATATAGGAAGGCTATGGATTTTAGGGTATTGATTTTATAGGCTGTGACTTTACTGTACATTCTATTGTTTCTAGAAATTTCTTCGTAGAAGTTTTAAGATTCTTTAGATATAGTATCATATAATCTGTGAATATTTGAGAGCTTGATTTCTTCCTTTCCTATCTGAATGCACTTAATGTCTTCTTATTTTCTAACTGCTATTGCAAGTACTACCAGTACTATATTGAACAGAAGTGGTGGGAGTTGACATCCTCATTTTGTCCTTGATCTTAGAGGGAAGGCCCTTAGTTTTACCCAATGAGGATAATGCTTGCCATAGGCTTGTGGTAGATGGCTTTGACTATCTTGAGCAACGTTCCATCTAAACCCATTTCAGTGAGAGTTTTCATCATAAACAGGTGTTGGATCTTATCAAATGCTTTCTCTGAATCTATTTATGTGATCATATGGTTTTTATTCTTACTTTTGTTGATATGTGGATTATGTTGATTGATTTGTGAATGTTATATCATTCTTGCATTTCCCGGATGAAACCCACTTGGTCGTGGTGTATAATATTTTTGATGACTTGTTGGATTCTATTTGCTAATATTTTTTGAGGATCTTTGCATCTGTGTTCATCAGGGATTTTTGCCTGTAGTTTTCCTTGTTAGTGGTGTCTTTGTTTGCTTTTGGTACTAGGGAGATATGTGTCTCATGCAGATCAATGGTACAGTGTGAAATATCCCTACACACAACCCCAAATGTATGAACATCTAATCTTTGATAAAGGAGCAAGAAATGTGAAGTGGAGCAAAGAAAGTGTCTTTAACAAATAGTACTGGCATAACTGGACAACCACATGCAAAAAAAATGTGCTTAGACATCGACTTAACACCATGCACAAAAATAAGATCAAAATGGATTAAAGACCTCAACATCAGACCAGAATCCATAAGATACATTGAAAACAAGTTTTCAGCAAAACTGTCCATGATATTGAAGCTAATGGTATCTTCAAACATGACACGTCACTGAGCAACCAAGTGGAAACAGATAAACAAATGAGACTATATTAAACTAAGAAGCTCCTGCACCACAAAATATACAGTGATCAAAATACAAAGAAAATCTACAGAATGGGAAAGAATATTCACCCAAAACCCATCTGATAAGTGGTTTATATCAAGAGTATACAAGGCACTGGTTTGAATCTGCAAGAATAAATCATCCAACCCCATCAGAAAATGGGGCAATTAAATGAACAGAAACTTTCTCAATGAAGCAATACGAATAGCTAAAAGGCATATGAAAAATACTCTTCATCACTAATCATCAGAGAGATGCAGATCGAAACAGCCATGAGATACCATCTCATACCACAGAGACTGGCACTTATCCAAAAGAACAAAAGCAACCGCTGTTGGCGTGGATGTGGGGTGAAAAGGCCTCTCCTACACTGCTGGTAGGAATGCCGACTGTTTGGAAAACCATATGGATGCTTCTAAAAAAATTAGAAATTGAGCTCACATTTGACTCAGAATACCTCTTCTGGGAATATATCCCGGAGACGCAAAAAAGTATAGTTGAAATGAAATCTGTATTCATATGTTCAATGCAACACTGTTTACAATAGCCAGAATCTGGATAAAAATCCGAGTGCCCGAGAACAGATGACTGGTTAAAAAACTTTCATACATCTACACAATGGAATACTATGCAACTGTAGGAAAACATGAGATCATGAAATTTGCATATAAGTGGATAAACATGGAGTGTATCATGGTAAATGAAATGAATCAGAAGGAGAGGTCCATACAGAGAAGGAATGCACTGATTTGTGGAATATAAGTTAGCATGATGTGAGAGTAGCATCTAGGATAGTAGAGACAAGGACCAAGAGGATTTCTCCACGTGTTAGAATCCAACCTCACATTCTGGGGGAAAATGCAGCTCAATATAGAAGGGACAACCAAGTAAAGGATGTTTGGAGGATCCGCTCAGGATGAGAGATGCGTGCTGAAAGTAGACTATAGACAGAATATGATGACCACTTAATACCTCTATTGAAAGCCACAATACCATAAAGGGAGAGAGAGTAAAAGGTAATGTGCCTGCCACAGAGGCAGGGTGGAAGATGGGTAGGCGTTGTAGGATATCATTGGTTTGTCCTTTCTCCCTTGCTACAGAGTTTAGGCTTATCTGGTAATAATCTCTAAACATTTTAAGACAACATTTGTATGTCCTATTCTCCTTGCCACAAGGAGCTTAGGTATATCGGGTCACACCCATCAAAGAGCTCCCCAGTCACTCCCATACCTTTGTATATCTGTAACCACTTCTCTATGCTCTCTTCCCAGCCAGTTAATCAGCTTTTCCCCTAATCAGACTCTGTAATATGTAAGGTCAGACCTTTCTAGGACACTGAACTTGTATTGTAAGTTAATATTGCCTTTCTCCTCTCCTTATGTCTTTTGA
The DNA here is from genome assembly GCF_027595985.1 of Sorex araneus. Taxonomy (NCBI): domain Eukaryota; kingdom Metazoa; phylum Chordata; class Mammalia; order Eulipotyphla; family Soricidae; genus Sorex; species Sorex araneus. The sequence continues at coordinate 10,558,609 of NC_073302.1, read as the reverse complement.
ATAGTTTTCTTTAATGCAATGTCCTTTTTCTGTGGACAAATAAAGACAGTTATTAATATGCTTTTGGAACATGGGATTTAATTGGCATCAAATATTATTCACTCCCGGGCATCTGCCTTCTCAACTTAAGCCTCAGCTGCCCTTACTTCCGAGCACCCCCAAAAGCAGGGTCCCGATGAGGGACGGGACGGACCCAGGACAAGCAGTGAGTTAAGTGCTACCTTGGCATCGAGATGGGCCTGGCCAAAGTTCCTAATGCTTAACTATAAGTTAAAAGCTTGGTCATAGACAAATTCTGTCAAGATCCAAAAGTAATGACGAGACTAGGACCCTGCTAGGGATAGGAAAGACTAATCTGGCCTGAGCACTGTAGTCTGAGATCGAGATGACTCCAGGAGAGCAATTCTATAAGCTTAATGCATCTCTTGCTATGTCTATACAAAATATTGATATTATGAATCCTTATATGTTAGTTGGACGAGGAGAGGAGAAACACACCCATGGGATTCTGCTCTTGGGTGGGTGTCCTGCTGAAAGAGAATCTGTCCTAGAAGCAGCATCCCCTGAGGAAAATAACTTCAACCCTATTGATTGTGACCACACCTATGTGTAAGCCCCAACCTCTCATGCTTCGGGATTTAACAAGGCTGAAATAGTGGGCTGGGGCCAGTTCCAGTGCCAGATCTGGAGAAGCTAGATCGAGATACAGATCCAGAGGAGAAGAAGAATAAAGTAGCATGGGGGAAGAAGAAGCAGGAGGAGACTCAGAAGAGAATGGAGATGGGAATGGAATAAACTGCAACTGAGACCAACCAGCCTGGCCCTCGTTGCTTCCTTCTCCTGCCTCATCATCGCCATCAACCTCCCCAGGGTTGGGGAAGCAGCTGGAAACTACCAAGCATGGGCATCCAGAGAGATAGAGCGCCGCGGCCCTGTGCCCATTGTGGTGCCCCCTTTCTTTTTTTGTGTGTTTTGTGGGAGGGATACTGGGAACATTGGTGGAGGAGAATGGGCACTGTTGGAGGGATGTGTACTCAATCATTGTATGACTGAAACATAAGCATGAAAGTTTGTAAGTCTGTAAATGTACCTTATGGTGAGTTATTTAAAAATACAAAATTTTAAAAAGTTAAAAAATAAAATAAAATGTGTGTAAAAATATCAAGTACTTAAGACCCAACTTAACGAAAGAGGCAAGGAACTAAACTAATATTTTAAAACACACATGAAAGAAGCGGAAATAAAGACCAAAATAAGTGGAAAAGCATACCATACCCATGGACTGAAGAATAAATATTGTCAAAAATAACCACCCTACCTAAAATACTATATGTATACATATAAATATTCAATGCGATATCTATCAAACTTCAAAAAAACTTTGAAAAGTCCATTATAAAGTTGGTATGGAGATATAAAAGGCCCAATTAGCCAAAATCATAGTGAAAAATTAGAAATTGAGAGGCTTCTCAATATTTACTTGAAACATATAAAACCATAGTGATCCAAATAGAGTGGTATGAGATTAAAGACTCTCTGACCATTGTTTAGGAATACATCTCCATAGACATCCCCATCCAAAGATAGATGGTCTTACCATTTTAGGCAAAGGAGCTGAGGTATACTTTGGAATAAAGAAAGTCCATGAACAAATGATGTTGGGAGAATTGGATAACCACGTGTAAGAGATGAAAGCTGGCATAAACTCATTTATGGCCATGATCCAGAGTCCTTCCATCTGCCTCAAGAGCTAGGAGAAGAGAAAACCTCCAGAACTCAATCAACTCCACGCTCACAGCCCATCTCCACAGGATCGCATGAGCCTCATCCCTGAGTGAATCTGCAGAAAACCTTACGCATGCGAGTTTTGCGAACAAAACCTCCAGGCTTACACAGAGTTGGGAATGGGTGACCTCCCCCCATCTCCCTGACAGTCATGCCCAAAAACTGCCTCTGGTGGCCTGTAAACTTGAAAACGGCCATGATCCAGAGATTCACAAATAAATCTTAGAAGAGAGCAAAATCTGCAGAGATGCCTCTGGACTCCAAAAGTAACATCCAGTTTTTTTAAATTAAATTAAATTAGCCTCAGCTGTATGACCCTATTTAAAATTTTAGAATTCCTGGAGCGCATAGACACAAATACCGTTGCCTAACCTCTCATATTCCACACCACTGCTGTACCAAGTGTAGGATACCACATTTTATAGGGTATCAAGTAGAAGGCAACCAACATAAGTTTAAAAAGAAAAAATTAGAAGACCCCAGCCCCAGCAGAGGCGCGCAAGGGGTGCAGCCAAAAGCGCCTCCCCTCCCCCCATCCCCGGAAACCTCAGGAGCACAGCAAAAGGAATTAGATGGCAGCAGCATGGACATAAGCGGCCCCTCTACCGACAGTACAGCTGCGTGCTGGGAGTGGCCTCTGGGCTCCAGGAAACTTCAGGAGCTCGGCAGAGGAAATTAGATGGAAGCAATACGGACAAAAGCAGCGCCTCCCACTGACAGGTACAGCAGCATGCTGGGCGTGTCCTCAGAGGCATTATTTTCCCCTGTCCCAGCACATTGGACTCACAGCTCAACCTCCATTACCTAATTCTAAAGTGGACATCCTGACTATCCCAAACACATTAAGCCAGAGACAACTAGCCTAGTCAAATCAAAGTATACTGAAAAAATGACCGCCATTGACCAAGTTCATCCATTATCCTTTCTCAAAGCAAGAGAGGAATAGGGATAGTGAACTGGAAGGTCCCACCTCCATATCACCACAAAAACATGAAGAAATAGCACAAATCCCCACCACGAGGAGAAGATGAAAAAAAAGAGTCCAGAAGCTTCAACATGGTTACCCACAAATCCGATCTCTCTGAAAAAGTATTCAGTGATGAAATGTTGAAGATGATCAATGAACTCAAAGAAATGGTGGAACACACATCCAGCAAATTAAAGAGGACATGAAAGAAACAGTGGAACGGACATCCAAGAAAATACAAGAAGAAATGAGAGCAGAAATAAAAACCTACAAACAGAAATGTCACAAATAAAGGAGTCAGTAGATGAAATAAAAACTCAGTGGGTGGGGCTGGAGTGATAGTACAGCAGGTAGGGCATTTGCCTTGCAAGTGGCTGACCCAGGTTCGATTCCCAGCATTCCATATAGTCCCCTGAGCATCACCAATAGTAATTCCTGAGTGCAGAGCCAGGAGTAAGCCCTGTTCAATGCTGTGTGTGACCCAAAAAGAAAAAAAATTTTAAAAAAGGGGCATATGCTGCCTGAGCCTATGTGCTGCTTGTGCCCATGTGGCCGAGCACATGCAGTGCCTGAACCCTGTGTCGCCTGCATCTCTCCTCTTGAGATGTGTACTTTCATGCTTTTGTGTCTAAAGCTCGGATGTGTGTAAGGGCTCTCTCGACCCTTGGAGAAGTCCGAGTTCTCTCTTGAGTGTGTTATTCTTACTATTCTCTCTCCCACTTATCCCTTCCTCCTTCCCTCAAAAACCTCTAAATAAAATCTGTTTACTTAAAAAACAAAACAAAAGAAAAAAAAAACCTCAGTGGGTGCCCTCAACAGTAGAATGACTACAGCTGAAGACAGAATCAGTGAGCTTGAAGATGGGCTGCAGAAAGCTTACAAACAACAAACATTGGGATAAGACCTCAAAATAGCTTAGGGTGAATCACAGTCCTAGGGGATGAACTCAAGAGGAACAACATAAGAATCACTGGAGTACCAGAAGAAGAGGGAGGCAACCCCAATGAAAAAGAAACAGTATAAGATATCATCACTGAGAAGTTCCCAGAACTTCAGAGAAGCTGAGACGTTCCCAGAGAATGCAGGCATCCAGATCCAAGGAGCTCGAAGGGTGACAGCTAAAAGAAACCCTAATAAAAAGTCTCCAAGACATATCCTAGTTGGAATGATGGATACCACGGATAGACACAATACTGCAAGCAGCAATGTCAAAGAAGGAAATCACATACAAAGGCACACCCTTTAGATTTACAAAAAAACCTATCAGAGGAAACTGTCCAAGCCCGAAGACAATGGTGGGATAAAGGAAAAAAAAAACAGTGAAATGAACACCTCACCAATAATACTTTATTTGGCTAAACTTACACTCAAACTCAAAGGAATGATACACTATTTCATGGATAAACAACAGCTCAGGTACTTCATAGTCTGAAAACCGAACTTAAAAGAAGGACTAATAGGGCTACTGTAAGAAAAAAACCTAAAGCCTCTTCAACAAATGGTGCTGGAAAACGGGACAGCTACATGCAAAAAAAAAATGGGCTCAGACCTCTACCTAACACCATGTACAAAAGTCAGGTAAAAATGGATTAAAGACCTCAACATCAGACCAGAATCCATATGGTACGTGGAAGACGAGGTTGACAAAACCCTCCACAATATTGGAGCTAAAGGTATTTTCAAAGATGACATGCCACTGGCCAAGCAAGTGAAAACAGATAAAAACAAATGGGACTATCTTAAATTATGCAGCTTCTACACCTCAAAAAAAAAGTGACCAAAATATAAAGACAGTCTACAGAAAGGGCAACGATATTCACCCAATACCCATCTGATAAAAGGTTGATATCAAGGCACTGGTTAAACTGTACAAGAAGAAAACATCCAACCCCATCAGAAAATGGGGGTGGGAGGTGGAAATGAACAAAAATTTTCTCAAAGAAGAAATCAGATCATTACAACATGCCAGTGAACCAAAAGCTTACATTTGGTAGGTTGGGAACAACTGTAAAGGTGATTAGATGATTCCCCAAAAACCTCTGTCCCTCTTGGAGAGCCCAGCAAGCTACCGAGAGTATCCCGCCCACACGGTAGAGCCTGACAGCTACCTGTGGCATACTTGATATGCCAAAAACAGTAACAATGATGGACCTCATTCCCCTGACCCTGAAAGAGCCCCCAATACACCATTGGGCTACACTAGCAAGCGACAGGGATGAATGGAGTCATTACTAGCGCCCACGTGAGCAAGTCGATGAACAACAGGGTAACAGTGATAGTAACAGTGACAATAACTGGGGGCAGGGGTGAATTGAGCAAATTGTGTTGAAGGAAAACTTGAGAATGATTATGTGCTTGGAACCTTTTTCTGAGAAGTCTGAATGAAGCCCTGATCTGCCTCTGACAATAAGGTATGTGTTAATACTTGTTAAATATGGAAGGATGCTCTTGTGCTGATAATTTGCCAAATGTTTATATCATATAGTAGTGCTCTTGTGTGAAGAGAGCAAAAGTAACTCAGCAGCTAACAAATGAAGACTAAATTAATCAATTGGCAGCTCCATTTTATCACGATCAAGTCTGAATCAATAGCAGTGATTAAGCTATTGAATGATCTTTTGCTAAAATATGTGAAGTTTATTATAACAGTGTATATATATTGTGTGCCTATGTTACATAGCTTACATGATCTAATAAAACAGTAATAAAAGATTTATAATGACAGAAATCAGTACCTAAAGTCCACTTCTCTCAGCCTTCTGAAATAAGGCTGAGGAGAGTTCTATCACTATTTCTATCATCTTGTTATTCATCGATTGTTCGAGCGGGCACCAGTAACGTCTTCCTTCATCCCTGCCACATGCCAGTGCAACCCAGATGCGTCTGTTCACTCAAGAAACAGGAAGAACACATTGTTGTTACTGGTACTGTTTTGGCATATCAAATACATCATGGGTAGCTTGCCAGGCTCTGCTGTGCAGGCAGGATAGCTCTGGCAAGAGCCTAGCTTGCCAGGCTCTCCAAGAGGGATGGAGGCTTTTGGCTCCAGGAGATTCTGCCTTGAGGGAAGTTACTTTCCCTATTTAGGGTCAACTAGGAGTGTCTGGTAGAGACCTACCACCAGCCCTGTCAGACATGTGCATTGGCTTCATTGGTGTTTGGAAAGCATCCCAGCCATTCCTATGTCCAGAAGGAACTTAGCATGTAGTTCCATTCCAGGGGCCCTTGATACCTGGAAAACTCTCTTAGGTCAACAGCACCTCTGCGCAACCACCTCTCCAAGGTTAAATTGGGCTGTGGCAATTACCTTCTTTTCTTTAATCAGGAGCTCAGGGACTTTGACTTAGTCCACTATGAGGTTTATAAAGTGGTTTCTTTATTGACCTCTAGGTCAAGGACAGACATAGAAAGCTCAGGAGATTATGGGCTCACAGAAGTTTCCATCCCACTGTTTTATTCCTCCTAAGTACCGCAGAAGCTGAAGACTTGCTGACTGGATGAGAAGGTTCTAGACCTACCAAGAGTGAAGATATCAGAGTGAGCTTCCAATTGTAAGACAGAAAGTTCTGGTACTGTGTGCATAGAAGGATGTACATGAATCCCATGTGCATATGCTGTGTGATGGATTCTTGCTTGCATAAAATGATAAAATGTGTGTTTCCTCAACAGGTGTCTGTATCTATATGATATCTCTAAGGATTCATTTTGAAAAACAGATATAGTGGGTCCTGAAAAAGAGGTAAGATATATGTATTGCAAATATGTGGTTTGATCTGCAGCACTGCCTAATCATTCCCAGCCACCACCAGGAGGGACTCCTGATCACAGAACCAATAATAAGCTCTTAGTACCATTGATTGTGGCTCAAAAACAAGTTTTTCTTTGTTTTCATTGAACCATCATGAGATACAGCACGGATGTCCCCATTTCCATCCTGCCACCCATACTTCCCAGTATGGATGTATAGCAGATACCATTCTTCTCTCTTTCTCTCACTATCCTTCTTTCCTTTTGGGTATTATAGTTTTAAATACAGGTACTGAATAATTTGCACCTATTTATCACCTTTCAGCAATCAGTTCTTTCCACAGTGATCATTTCCAACTATCATTGTCTTAGTGATCACATATTTATCCTAACTGCCCTCTCCCTCCAATGTGGCAAGTGTACCACTAGGGACCAGACTTCCTGACCCCTGTTCCTACTGCAAATGAGTTCAAATGCAGGGCATCCTAAAATTGTTTTGGGATATAAAAAACAGAGTATTGGGGCTGGAGCTATAGTACAGTGGGTAGGGCGTTTGACTTGCACGCTGCTGACCTGGGTTCGATTCCCAGGATCCCATATGGTCCCCTTAGCACCACCGGGAGTTAATTTCTGAGAACAGAGCCAGGAATAACCCCTGTGTGTCTCCGGGTGTGACCCAAAAAGGGAAATATAACATAGTATGAGATGAATACTCAAGAACGAGTTTAAAAAACCAGAGAGCCTGAGAGCAAAGGCAAGATCTAAAAAGTTATAACTAAAACTACATGTGACTGAAAGATTCTTTTCTCTATGACAAGTGAACACAGCATCAGGGGATTCCGAGGAAGCAGATATAGAGCCCTCTTAGGGTGATTTGAACCCTCATACCAAATATCTAGCCTGCCCTTGTTCAATCTCTTCCATATTCTCAACTTGTAAACAGGTATCAAAACTGAGTCATGAGATTGCTGAATATGAAGAGACATAGATATGGTCACTAGCAAGAAGGAGAAATTTCCTGAGTTTCCCCATAGTCAGCATGGGGGAGTTTTGAAATCCTAACTCAGTGATGCGGTGATGTGTAATATTTGCTTTTCTTTTTTATGTCTCTATGTTATCTCTGCAAACCATCCAAGCTTTCTGCTTTTATTAGTTATTAATGATGTTTGATAAATACAGTATTTCTCTGATGGGATCTGTGAGTAAATGGGACCCATCTTTATGCCTACAGACACTCAGGAGTCTGTCAGTGATGGCCACATTCCTGCATTGAACAGGCAGGATCAGGTGCCTTTCTTCCTCTAGGTAAGTATGCAGACTTGTTCCTTTGATTTCAGGATCTCAATGGGTTAGAAATGGTCTAATCCACATTCTGAAATGCTATATTTATCTCTTTTGCTTAGGTTCCACTGGTAAAGAAAAGGTGACTTAGTCTCAATCACAATGCTATATTGAGATGCTAAATTCAAAAGTAATCAATAATCATTCAGCCCTGTGTCTGGCAAATAATCAATGTTGTGTCTAGAAGAGGGACTCTAATAATCTTTCCTCAAACTAAATGTTTTTGTCATAAACCTTCAAGGTTCATAAATCTCCAAATTCTGGGACAATACTTACAGAAGTCTTATGAAATAAGCCTGTCTAAACAGGTATCTCACACTCTTTGTGAACATGGTCTGTTCCTCTTTTCCTGGGTGAAGGGCTACAATTGTCAAAAGTTAAATCCTGACCTCACAATACCACTTTTTGTATTATATCCCCAGAGAGCAAAAAAGCACAGTAGAAATGAAATCCGTACCTATATGTTCATTGCAGCACTGTTCCCAATAGCCAAAATCTACAAACAGCCCATGTGCCCAAGAACAGACAACTGGTTAAAGAAACTTTGGTACATCTACACAATGCAATACTATGTAGCTGTTAGGTGAGATGAAGTCATGAAATTTGCTTATATTGGATAGACATGAATAATATCATGCTATGTGAAATGAGTCGGAAAGAGAGGGACAGATATAGAAGGACTGCACTCATTTGTGGAGTTTAAATAACATAACATGAGAGTAACACCTACGGACAGTAGGGTAGGAAGATTGCTCTATAGTTTGAAGCCTGTTTCGTGAGTGGGCAGAGAGAGGATAGCTGGAATGGAGAAGGGATCACTAGAAAATGATGGTTGGAGGATCGGGAGTGATGGGAGTTATGTGCCGGAAGTAGATGAAAGACCAAACATGATGACGTCTCAATATCTGCATTGCAAACCATAATGCCCAATAGTCGAGAGAGAGTATGGGAAATATTGTCTGCCATGGAAGCAGTGGGAGGGTGGGAAAGGTGGTGGTATACTGGGGATATTGGTGGTGGAGAATGTGCACTGGTGGAGGGATGGGTGTTTGATCATTGTGTGATTGTAACTCAGACATGAAAGCTTGTAACTATATCTCACTGTGAATCAATAAAAAATTTTTTTAAAAGTTAAATCCTATGAAAATCAAGGTTCTCTGTTTTTTGTAGTTAATTAGTTTATTGTGGTGTCTCCTCACATAATCAGTCACAATCTACCTTAAGGAACACAGAGAGATCGAACCAGTGTCCCTGAGTAGTTCAGTCTCTAAGAAATACTTGCCATCTTGCTCTTTACCTTGAATACAAAAACCAGCAAAGATTACCTCCTTCAACTATGGTGGAGTGTTGTCAGTGATATACTGATACAGTGAAGAAAAGTACTTTGCAAATTGTGAAAAATGTTATGTATTTTTAGAACCCGAATGTTACGTGGTGATTCATGAATACATACATGTAAGTTTTGACCAAAGACTAGTCAAAAAATAACAACTCTTTCATATAAAAATTATGTTGCTATAATATGGCTATTCAGGTTCTGAATATTTCCTTCTTTTTGACTCCCAGAAAAAAGAAGAGCATCATGAAGAAACAGAATGAGACCAGAGTTTCTGAATTCCTACTCCAAGGTCTCCCTATACCACCAGAACAACAGGGCTGGTTCATGATGCTCTTCCTGGTCATATACCTGACCACCATACTGGGGAACCTGCTCATCGTCCTACTCATCAGGATAGACTCTCGTCTCCACACCCCCATGTACTTCTTCCTCAGTGTCTTGGCCTTCAATGACGTATTTTTATCAACTGTCACAGTTCCCAAGATGTTGGTGGACATGCAGAGTAATCACAAGTCCATCCCCTACACAGGGTGCATTTCTCAGTTATACTTTTTACTATTTTTTGCTTGTACTGATAATTTTATTCTTGCAGTGATGGCCTATGACAGGTATGTAGCCATCTGTCAGCCACTCCACTACACCATGATCATGAGGCAGGCACGGTGTATCTCATTAGTTGCTTGGTCCTGGATCTTCAGTTCCTCACACGCACTGATACACACCCTGCTCTCGTCCCAAGTGTCCTTCTGTGGTGATATTACCATCCGCCATTTCTTCTGTGAAGAAACTAGGTTGCTGGACCTAACCTGCTCAGACACTTCACTCATTAATCTGGTCATATTCATTGAGGGAGGAATGATTGTAGGTATTCCATTCACTTTTGTCATGGTATCATATATCTGCATATGGGCCACTGTCCTGAAAAATCCTTCTGCTAAGAAATTTTTCAAAGTCCTTTCTACCTGTGGTTCCCATCTCGTCGTTGTGGCTTTATTCTATGGGACCATTGCAGATGTGTACTTTTTTTCTTCGCCATCCATGTCTAGTAGTAAAGAAATGGCTGCTTCTGTGATGTATATGATAATCACCCCCATGCTGAACCCTTTCATCTACAGTCTGAGAAACAGAGATATAAAACAAGCACTAAAGTTGTTTGCTAATAAGGTGATGTTCTGCAAGTCAAACAGCTTAGTCTGAATGAGATAACAAATATACCTGTTTACACACACATATCTCAAAGACGTTGGTATTCTCATGTCTCACTCTGCTGACATAAAACCGGTTTTATTAACCAGACTGACCAGTAAAAAGAGTGCTAAAGGAAAAAAGCTTACAGAAATCATGTTTTCAGTTTTTTTTATTTTGACATTCCCATCATAAATTTTTAATGTTTACTTTTCATTTCCTCTTAAGTATGGATTCATACCCTTCCTCAGAATCTCCATATCGCTGTCAGATGACTTTTGAATCAGTTCATCCCCACCCAAGAATAACGGTGACTTCCCAGCTTCCCAAAACTGGAAATGGCTCTACAATAATTGTATAGTTTTAAATGAATTTATTTTTTATTAAATAAGTTTTAGGATGCGATTTTGAAAACTTTTGTTCTTATAGTATTTCAGATACTGATGGTGTCAGAAAAGTTTTCTGTCTTGACCCAGGTGACTAATGTATGCATTACTTGTCTAGATATTGAACATGATATGCCTTTAGGTTTATGCACTTTCTTTATGCTCTGGCACAACAGGATAAAGATGAATTAGGAAGGAATTAAAACAACCCATAACTTTCTGATTGAAAGGTTATTATGAAATATCTACATATATATGTAAATTACATAGATAATGGAAGTTTTGTATTTTACAATAAACATATTGTACTTTTGTTTGTAAGATATAAAAATAATGTACACAAAATGTAGACACATATATGAGTATATTCATGCATAACCATGTATAGATATAAATTACGGTCTTTATATCATTAATACATAGATTAAAAAAATGATTCCCATTGTCGTGGTGATCAAATGTTTCAATTTATCCACTTGAGTCTTTTTCTCTCCTTTCTAATAATTTCCAGTCTTGCTTTCTTTTCTTTTTTTTTAATTTATTTTATTGAATCACCATGTGGAAAGTTACAAAGTTCTCAGGCTTATGTCTCAGTTATACAGTGCATAAACACCCGTCCTTTCACCAGTGCCCATATTCCACCACCAAAATAACCCGGTATACATCACACACCCCCTACCCCCCTCCCCGCATAACTGATAAATTTCACTTCCTTTTCTCTTTACCTTGATTACATTCCATATTTCAACACAAAACTCACTATTGTTGTTGGAGTTTCAACACAGAACTCACTATTCTTGTTGGAATTTATCCCCCAAGAATATAGCCCTATTGACAAGGAAATATTTGATAATTAGTTTTCCACTGATGAGAATGAAGGGATGAAAAGTTGCGCGGCCGCTACTGCTTAGTTTACAATTTCTGTATTTTAGTAATTAAATCCAGGGAGATTTAAGTTGCAAATTGAATCATTTCTCTTCCTGGTGCAGCATGGAGCAAAAGCTTAGTTCACAGTCTGGATACATGGTTGCAAGCACTCGCTGGAACCACAAGTCATATAGCTGGCTCTGCATCCTGCTCGTTCCGCAGCCAAGCGGCTGTGCAAAGGCATGGCCACCCGGGTCGATTCTGGGCCTGATCCTGAGCTCCGGCCCCGGCCCAAGACTGCCCAGGCATCCCGCTGTTTCAAGTTCAAAGGACATTTCCCCCGCCCCACCCCCCGCGCCACCAAGTTCATACCTGCTCAAAAGTCCCATAAAATGTCGGACACCACACCTCCTCCTCCTGGAGGGAAGAAAAACCAAGGAAGAAGGATATTTCCTTCGTTAGCTGGCGTGGGGCAAAAGCTTAGTTCACAGTCTGGATACTTGGTTGCAAGCACTCACTGGAACCCCAAGTCATATACCTGCCTCTGGATCCTGCTCGTTCCACAGCCAAGCGGCTGTCCAGTTTTGCTTTCATTCTTAGTCATTGAAACAAAAGTTCTCTCTCTTCTTGCATCACTATCAAATATTAACAGGGAGACCCTCTCCAAATCCATCACTCCAAAGAATGCAAGTTGGCACAAGTGTGAGTGATAATTTAGACTACGGTCATAATTTAGTGATAATTTAGCAAGGCCAGTCTGAGCTGTACAGAAACTAACTTACCTGCAAGAATAAATGAAGACAAAATTTTGAGGGACATATGAGGGACAAAACTGTGTAATGATACCATATGCACTAGTAACTAATATAAAGATACAAGATAGTCTAGAGTGAAAACAGATCATTGAAAAATTCCATATTTATGACAGGTTAACAACACCTATATAGCTAAAGGAGCTCCTAAGATCACAACAATCACCAAACACTGCAATTTTAAAACTGTTTCTCATTGTCCAGAGCAATGTTACAGTGAGTGTGGACCTTTCTTTGCGTGCATCTGACCTGGGTTTGATTCCCAGCCAGACTACAATATCCCAAGCACTACCTGGAATTACCCAAAGCAAAGAGTCAGGAGTAAGTGTTTACCATAGTTGGGTGTGCCAAAACCAAAGAGAGTGAGGCAGAGGGTGAGAAAGAAAGAGAGAGAAAGAAAGAAAGGCAAGCTATAGGCTCTTTACAATAAACAAAAAACATATCTATAAACAATTATAGACTCAGTGAAAGGTGAAAGGTGAAAAGTGAAAGATCTACAAAGTGAATGACAATGAAAGAAAAGCCAAAGAATCTATCACGTGTATCACTTGTCATCCCGTTGTTCATCGATTTGCTCGAGAGGGTGCCAGTAACATCTCCATTAGATTCATCCTTGTCGCATGCTAGTGTAGCCCAATGGTGTCTGCTCACTCCAAGAATACAAAGAGGGCCTCTTCTGCTGTTCCCCTGCTGGGAGGTCAGACCCCGTTCCCTGTGCAGCCCCAGGGCGTGGCCTCAGGGCAATTGCCAGTGCCTGAGAGCTGCCACCAGCGATGAATTTTCAAAACGCGAGGCCCGAGGACCTGATGAACATGCAGCACTGTACCCTGCTGGGTCTGCCTGTGAACTACCAGATGAATTACTACTTCTACCACGGCCTCCCCTGGCCCCAGCTCTCCTACACCACTGAGGATGAGAACGGCAAGATCGTGGGAAGAGGTCCTGGAAGACGTGCCCCATGGACACTTCACCTCCCTGGCCATGACGCGTTCCCACCGGCGCCCTGGCCAGGCCCAGAAGCTGATGGACCAGGCCTCGCGGGCCCTGAGAGAGAACTCCAACGCCAAATACGCGTCTCTGCATGTCAGGATGAGTAACCGGGCCGCCCTGCACCTCTATTCCAACACCCTCAACATTCAGATTGGCGAGGTGGAGCCTAAGTACCATGCCGATGGGGAAGATAACGTTTGCAGTGAAGCAGGACCTCACTCAAGGTTTTGACAAAGAAGTCTGACCATCTCATAGGTGGGCAGCCATGCATTCTTTTGATGTCCCGTGGAATCCAGTCGGTAACAGCTCTAGTCCAGTAGTTGTCTCTGAATTGCATTACGTGTTCAGCCATCTGATTTTTGACGCCTTGGCAAACGTGACAGCATCCCTGATTCTTGATCATCGGCAGAGGTTGAAACTTCAGGTTCCTTCTCTCACTTGAGTGAAATGTGGTATTCAAACCATAGCTTTTTCGATTCCTCTTTGGGAGACTCAAATAGAGTTCTCATCCTGTTTTCGTAGGGCCCAGGTCTCTGAGGTGTATGTTAGTGTAGGAAGAATGGTGAAGTTGAAAAGATGTGCCCAGAGCCAGAGGTTCTTCATCCTCTCATCCTCAGCTTCGATGCTCTTGAAGGCATTCCAAGCTGCTCTCTTACGCCTGCATAGTTCAGGTGCCAGGTTGTTTGTCATGTTGAGTTCTCAACATAGGTACACATAACTACTGATTTCGGAGATGTTTGTTCCATTGAGGGCAAATAGAATGTCAGGAACTAATTCGTTTCTCGTGAACATTGTCTTCCTGAGATTCAGCTACAGTCTGACCTTTCCACACTCATGGTTGAAGTCGGCCAGCCTTCATGCCACTTGGTTAATATTTGATCTTATTAGACTGATGTCATCAGTGAAGTGGAGGTGATGTAGTTGCCAACCGTCTATCTTCACTCCCATTCTTTCCCATTCCAGTGATCACATGACATTCTCAAGGGGCGCACTGAAGAGTTTCGGTGAAATGGTATCACCCTGCCGAACCCCACTCTTTATGTTGATGATCACTTCCTTGTATAATGGTGAGATCCTGGTGGTGAATCTGTAATATGGCTCACAGAGGATCTTGATGTACTGAGTTTGAATGCCCTGTTTGGCTAGGGCTTCAATGACTGCTTCAGTTTCAACAGAATTAAAGGTCTTCTTTAAATCAATGAACGTCAGACAGAGCGGCATCTTGAACTCTTGCGAAACCTCAGTGAGCTTGGTAACCATGTGGATATGGTCAATCATGCAGAATCCTTTGTGCAACCCGACTTGCTTGCATGTTTGTCCTTCGTCTAGTGTTCTGTCGATCCTATTCAGGATGACTCGAGTGAGTAACTTGTAGACGATGGACAACTGGCAGATTGGGCAATAGTTGCTGATGTCATGGATGTCTCCCTTCTTGTACAACAAACAGGATGGTCCTGATGGTTTTCCATTGGGATGGAAACTTGCATTCAGACAGGTAGTGTGTAAAGAGCCAGTGTATTGATGACTACTGGCAGCAGATTCTTCAGGTGTTCGGGTCTGACCTTGTCTGGACCTGGTGCTATACGCTTCTTTACCAACAAAATGGCATGTAGGATTTCGGGAGGGAGAACGAACACCGGGAACAACATATCCATCCTGAGGAATTTGGTATGTGGCGAGGTGGACGTGGCTATCAAAGAGATCAGAGTAGAAGTCGTGGATAACCTTTTCCATTGCCCTTCTGGAAGATGTGATAGGTCCATCAGGACATCAAAGGGCAGTCATCTTGGTCTTATAGTTGGTGAAGGATAGGTGGGCCAACATTGCTGCTCTTCTCTCTTTGAGGTCTTCCTTTATCACTTCTCTGCACAGCTTTGCAAGCTCGAATATTAGCTTGAGATTGTCTGAGGCTCGGGCCAAACCACATTGGCAAATGAGCTCGAGCATTTCCAAAGACAGGCGTCTTTTTGTGTCTCTCTCTCAGCGTTCCTCACACAATCCTGGAGGTGCTGAAACAGTCGATAGTATTCTTTGTACTTGTTGTCAACCACAGCATCTTCCTATATTGCTGCAATAGTGCTAAAGAACTCCCAGTTGATGGTCATTCTGGGAGTTCTCTTCTTAAACTTTGTAGCCCTTTCTCCCCAGTCGTGAAGTAGAATTTCGCACAAAGGAGACGGTGGTCTGATTCCGTTTGGAAATTTTGGACAACAGCGACATCGGTCAGGCAAAACCTTCGATCATGACGCAGGAATGATGTATTTCATTAGTGTCTTGGTCCTGGATCATAAGTTTTTCACACACACTGATCCACACCCTCCTCTTCTCGCAAATGTCCTTCTGTGATGTGAATTTGCTAAATTGCTGGAGATTAGATGTTCATACACTTCACTCAATAAACTGGCCATATTAGCAGAGGCAGCTGTGATTTTAAGTCTTCCATTCATTTGTATCATAGGCTCTTATATCTGCATATGGGCCACTGTTCTAAAAAATCCGTCTGCTAAGAAATTCTTTAAAGTCCTTTCTACCTGTGGTTCCTATCTCCTCAGTGTAGGTTTATTCTGTGGGATCGTTTCAGAAGTGTACTTATTCTTCTTACCAGCTATGTCCAGTGCTAAAGAAATAGCTGCTTCTGTGATGTATGTGATAGTTACCCCTTGCTGAACCCTTTTATCTATAGCTTGAGAAATAGATATATAAAAAAGCACTAAACTTCTTTGCTGTTCCATTTGTCTGTGGCTCTCCCTTTGTTCCAGTAGCATCCTGTTTAGTTGCTACTACTTTGTAGTAAAGTTTGAGGTTGGGGAAGGTGATGCTTCCCATCGCCTTTTTCCCAAGAATTGTTTTAGCTGTCCATGGGCGTTTGTTGTTCCCTATGAATTCAGGATTGCTTGATCCATTTCTTTGAAGAATTTCATGGCTATCCTTATAAGGATCGCATTGAATCTGTATAATGCTTTGAAGAGTATTGCCATTTGGACAATGTTGATTCTCCTTATCCATGAGCAGAGGACATGTTTCCATTATCTCACGTCCTCTTTTATTTCATGAAGTAGCATTTTATAGTTTTCTTTGTAGAGGTCCTTTACTTCCTTAGTTAAACTGATTCCGAGGTACTTGATTTTCTGAGGCATGATTGTGAACGGGATTGCTTTTTTCATGTCCCTTCACTCTGTCTTATTGTTTGCGTTCATTTCATCACTCCATTTTTTGATCGGGTTGGCAGTTTTATTCTTGTGAAGTTCAACCAGTGCATTGCATATCTTTGATATCAACCCTTTATTGGATGGGTACTGCGTAAATATTCTTTCGCATTCTGTAGATTGTCTTTGTATTTTATTCACCGTTTCTTTGAGGTGCAGAAGCTTCGTAGTTTGAGATAGTCCCATTTATTTATCTCTGTTTTCATTTGCTTGTCCATTGTCATGTCAGCTTTGAAGATATCATTGGCTTCAATGTCGTGGAGGGTTTTGCCAACCTTGTATTCAATGTACCTTACGGATTCTGGTCTGATGTTGAGGTCTTTAATCCATTTTGATCTGACTTTTGTACATCGTGATAGGTGGAGGTCTAAACCCATTTTTTTGCATGTAGTGATAAGTATTGCCTGCACAATTTGTTAAAAATGTTTCCTTGCTCCACTTCACATTTCTTGCTCCTTTATCAAAAATTAGATGATCATATATTTGGGCTTATGTGTCAGAGTATTCAACCCATGCTGTTTTAATGACTACCTCTTTGTGGAAGAGTTTGAGTTTGGGGAGGTTGATTCCTCCCATTTTCTTTTTACCAAGAATTGCTTTAGCTATTCGTGGGGGCTTATTGTTCCATATGAATTTCAGGAGCACTTGCTCCATTTCTTTGAAGAATGTCAAGGGTATCCCTATAGGATTCGCATTGAATTTGTACAATGCTTTGTGGAGAATTGCCATTTTGACAATATTAATTCTTCCAATCCATGAGCAGGGGATGTCTTTCCATTTCCTCATGTCCTCTTTTATTACCTGAAGTAGCATTTTGTAGTTTTCATTATACAAGTCCTTTTCCACTTTAGTAAAGCTGATTCAGAGTTACTTGATTTTTTGAGGCACAATTGTGAATGGGATTGCTTTCCTCATGTCACTTTCTCTTCTCTCATTATTTGCATATAGGAAAGCTATGGACTTTTGGGTATTGATTTTATAGCCTGCAACTTTACTATATGAGTCAATTGTTTCTAGGAGTTTCTTGCTAGAGGTTTTAGGGTTTTCTAAATATAGTATCATATCATCTGCGAATAGTGAGAGCTTGATTTCTTCCTTTCCTACCTGAATGCCCTTAATATCTTTTTCTTGCCTAATCGCTATTGCAAGTACTTCCAGTACTATACAGAAGTGGAGAGAGTGGGCATCCTTGTCTCATCCCTGTTCTCATAGGGAAGGCTCTTAGTTTTTTCCCATTGAGGAGGATATTTGCTGTAGGCTTGTGATAAACGGCTTTGACTATATCGAGGAAGGTTCCTTCTATACCTATTTTGGCAAGAGCATCATAAACGGGTGCTGGATCTTGTCAAATGCTTTCTCTGAATCTATTGATATGATTATATGATTTTTATCTTTTCTGTTGTTGATATGACGGATTATGTTGATTGATTTCCAGATGTTAACTCATCCTTGCATCCCCTGGATGAATGCCACTTGGTCGTGGTGTATGATCTTTTTGATGAATTGTTGAATTCTATTTGCTAATGTTTGTTGAGGATCTTCGCATCTGTGTTCATCAGGGATATTTTCCAATAGTTTTCTTTTTTTATGGTGTCTTTGTTTGCTTTTGGTATTAGGAGATATGAGCCTCATAGAAACTATTTGGGAGGGTTTCTGTTTCTTCAATTTCCTGGAAAAGCTTGAGAAAACTGGCAATAGGTCCTTTTTAAATGTTTGGAAGAACTCGCAAGTGAATCCGTCTGGATCCGGGTTTTGTTTTTGGGAAGACTTTTGATTACCGTTTCGATTTACTTGATATTAATAGGATTATTCAGGTAGTCCAGGTCTTCTTGTTTCAGCTTTGGGAGATTATAGGAGCCCAGGAATTTATCCATTTCTTCTAGGTTCTCTTGTTTCGTGGCATATAGATTTTCAACGTAGTCTCATGATCTTTTGAATTCCTTTGGTTTCTGTTTTGATGTTTCCCCTTTTCATTTCTGATTTGGCTGATAAGGGTTCTCTCTCTCTTTCTTTGCGAGTCTTGCTACTGGTTTATCAATCTTGTTTATTTTCTCGAAGAAGCAACTCTTGGTTTCATTGATCTTTCGAATTGTCTTTTGGGTTTCCATTTTGTTAATTTCTGCTCTAAGTTTTATTATCTCTTTCCTTCTGCCTGGTTAGGGCTTCTTCTGTTGGTCCTTTTCTAAGGTCTTGAGCTGTGATGTCAAGTTATTTATGTATGCCCTTTTTCTTTCCTGAGATATGCTTGCAGAGCTATAAATTTTCCCCTTACTATGACTTTAGCTGCGTCCCACAGGTTCTGGTAGCTTGTGTCTTCATTCTCATTTGTTTCCAGGTACCTTTTGATTTCTTCCTTGATTTCCTTCCTGGTCCACTCATTGTTCAGTATTGAGCTATTTAATTTCCAGGTCTTTGATTTGGTTTTCTGCATCTGTCCATGACTAACTTCTATCTTCAGTGCATCATGGTCTGAAAATATAGCTGGTACAATGTCTATCTTGTTGATTCTGTTCAGGTTTGTTTTATGGCCCAGCGTATGGTCTATTCTGGAAAATGTTCCATGTGCACTGGAAAAGAATGTGTATTCCTATTTTCGGGGGATATATAGCCCTGTATAGATCTATTAGCCCTCTCTCTTCTATTTCTTCCTTCAAAGCCAGTATTTCCTTGGTGAGTTTTAATATTTTTGATCTGTCCAGAGGTGATAGGGCAGTGTTGAAATCTTCAACTACTATTGTGTTGCTCACAATGTCCTTCTTTAGGTCTCTTAGCAGCTGTTGTACGTATTTAGCTGGTCCCTCATTGGGTGCATACACGTTTAGGTGTGTGATTTCTTCCTGCTGTACATATCCTGTGATTAATAAAAAGTGGCCTTCACTATCCCTTCTAATCTTTTCCAACCTGAAGTCTATGTTGTCTAATACTAGTAAAGCCACCCAGCCTTTGTGAGGGAATTATTTGCTTGCAGGATTGTTTTCCATCCTTTGACTTTGAGTCTGTGTTTGTTCTGGCTATTCAGATGTGTTTCTTGCAGGCGGCAGAATGTTGGGTTCAGTCTCTGAATCCATTTTGCCAATCTGTTTCTCTTAGTTGGTGAATTAAGACCATTAACATTGAGAGAGATTATTGTCAGGGGGGTTTGTGCCATCATTCTGTAAGGGTTTGTTGTGCTTGTAGGGGTTTTTCTTGTCTTACAGTAGCCCCTTTATACTTTCTTTTAGGTTTGGTTTACAGTCTATAATGTTCCTGAGTTGTTTATCCGCAAAATAGTGTAGTATTCCTTCAAGTTTTAATGAGAGTTTGGCCGGATAAAATATTCTTGGTGAAGCATTCATTTCATTGAATTTTTTTACTATATCCCACCACTGCCTTTGAACTTGAAGGGTTTACTCTGATATGTCTGCTGTGAAACTAAGGGGTGCTCCTTTGTATGTGATTTGCTTCTTCGACCTTGATGCTCGCAGTATTGTGTCTCTATCCATGACGTCCATCATCCTAAATATGATATGTCTTGGAGTTTTTCTGTTAGGGTCTCTTTTAGCTGGCACCCTTCTGGCTCCTTGAATCTGGATGTCTGCATTGTCCAGCTCTGGGAACTTTTCAGCAATGATTTTTTTGACTGTGGCTTTTTCGTTGAGGTTGGTTCCCTGTCCTTCTGGTACTCCAATGATTCTAATGTTGTTCCTTTGAACTCATCCCCTAGGACTCTGATTCTCCCTAGAGCTATTTTGAGGTCTCTCCCCATTTACTGTTGTTGCCTGTAGGCTGCCTGCAGCTCATCTTCAAGCTCACTGATTCTGTCTTCTGCTGTATTCATTCTATTGTTGAGGGCACCTAGTGAGCTTTTTGATTCATCTACCGAATCCTTTATTTGTGACATTTCCTTTTGCAAGTTTTTTAAATTTCTGCTCTTATTTCTTGCCAAAATTTCTCTGCTGTCTGTTGTATCGTTTTTTTCAGGTCCTCCTTCAACTTGTCAATCTTTCCATTGAGTTCATTGAACATCTTCAGGATTTCACCTCTGAGTTCTTTATCATAGAGCTCAAGTTTGTAAAAAATGTCTATTGAGGCTTCTCGACTCCTTTCATCATCTTCTCTTTGTGGCGGGGATTTTCGCTGTTTCTTTTTATTTATTTATTTATTTATTTATTATTTATTTTTATATTTTTATTAGTTTATTTTTAATTAGACAGTCATCGTGAAGGTACAGTTACAGATCCATACATCTTTGTGCTCATGTTTCCCCCATACAAAGTTCGATAACCCATCCCTTCACCAGTGCCCATTCTCCACCACCAGTAAACCCAACATCCCTCCCCCCCTCCCTAGTCCCATCTCCCCCCACCCCACCCTGCCACTATGGCAGGGAATTCCCTTTTGTTCTCTCTCTCTGATTAGGTGTTGTGGTTTGCAATAAAGGTGTTGAGTGGCCATTGTGTTCAGTCTCTAGTCTGTATTCTGCCCACATCACCCTTCCCCCACATGACCTCCAACCACATTTTACTTGGTGGTCCCTTCCCTGAGTTACCCAGAATGAGAGACCAGCCTCCAAGCCATAGAAACAATCTTCTGGTACTTATTTCTACTATTCCTGGGCGTTAGTCTTATAGTCTATTATTCTATATTCCACAGATGAGTGCAATCTTTCTATGTCTGTCTCTCTCTTTCTGACTCATTTCACTTAGCATGATACTTTCCATGTTGATCCACTTATATGCAAACGTCATGACCTCATTTTTTCTAACAGCTGCATAGTATTCCATTGTATAGATGTACCAGAGTTTCTTCAACCAGTCATCTGTTCTAGGGCACTCCGTTTCTTTCCAGATTCTGGCTATTGTAAACAGTGCTGCGATGAACATATAAGTGCATATGTCACTTCGACTATACTTTTTTTATATTGTTGTGGTGGTATCGAAGAGTTCACCTCTGGTTGCGAAAAAGGATTCTGAATGGGCTTGGTCAGTGGTGATCAATTTCTTCTGTACCACCTCTAGAACATGTCCCTCTCTGATGTTCCTCTATTCTTTACGCGAGGCTTCAAGTGATGCTTTTTGAGAATGGGCTCCTTTAGCTGTCCTTGAAGAGCTGCTTATATTCATTGGTACTTTTGAAAACTGGAGTTAGCTAACAACTATTTGCGAACTATTTTTGGGACAGCTAAGATGATACTCGGGGATGTAGGTGATGAGCACTGAGATGTACCGAATGATTCCTTGGTATTTTGAAAATATGTGCGGCTGCGTGAGCGTTGGCTGGCTCAGAGGAGGCCACACCCACTTTTGGTTGAGGCCACGCCCACTACCGCAATGTGGCTGGGTGGCCACAGGGACAGAGCGAACTAGCACAGCTGCGCTGGCTGGTAGCAAGGGGCTAAGTGGCCGGTGCTCAGGCAGGGTGGGAATCGGGGCCTGAAAGGAGATGGCGCCGGGTGGGGGGGAGTTGCAGGCACAGAGGAGATGGCACCTATTCCAGTCCACTAAGCCGCAAGAGGGAGCGAACCGGCGAGAGAGGCTACTTCTAATTAATATATATAATCAAGATTTTGTATCCAAAATATATAAAGAACTGTATGGTTTATTGTCTTTTACTAAAATTTCTGAACCCTCACCTTCATAAAATGTACAAAAAATCAAGAACTCACATTAAAAAATTGGTTTTAAATAATCTAAAGTGGCCAGAAATACATTACAGAGAGTGGGCGCTTGCCATGCTTTGAGATTGCCATGAGTAAATCCTGAGCTTAGAGCTATGAGTATGCCCTGAGCACCCTGGGTTGTGGCTACCAAATAAATAAAAATTTTAAATAGGCAAATGATTGAAAAAGATGTTTGGCATAGACAGATAGGTATTCAGTACATTAGTTATCGAGTAATGTTAGCAAAGTTATGACGCTATCACTCCACACGTACTGTAATGTTACAATCATAAACTCAGGTTGATCACACCTATGAGAGTCTTGATTTCAACAACAGTGACCTTCAACATTTTTCTGACAGTATTCAAATTCTTATTTGATATTTGCAAGGATGGAGAATGATATGATGAATATGAAAAATGGAGGAAGTCCTTCAAAATTCTGATCATCCCCGCCCCTGCGCCCATCCCGCCTCCCAGACCCGAACCCTTCTAGCATCCCAGGATGCATCCTGCCCACCCACAGTGTCATCTCTCCAGCGCCGTGGCTTGCTCTCTCTCTCAGGTGTGTGACCCGCCCTGGGTGGCCCATTTACAGCGCGGCAGAAGGCGTGGCCTCCACAGTAGGGGGTGTGGCCTCATGTGGTCCTTTGACATCCTTTTCTAGCCAAAGTGCTATGGCAAGAACTTCCACTACTATATTGAATAGAAGTGGTGAGAGTGGGCAACTTTGTCTTGTACCTGATCTCAGAGGGAATACTCTCAGCTTGTGGTAGATGCTTTGACTAGATTGAGGAAAGTTCCTTCCACTCCCATTTTGCTGAGAGTTTTTATCATAAATGGCTACTCGATCTTGTCAAATGTCTTTTCTGCATTTATTGATATGATCATATGGCTTTTATATTTTCTTTTATTGATATGATGTATTAAGTTGTTTGATTTGCGAATGTTAAACCATCCTTGCAAACCCAGGATGAATCATATTTAGTCATGGTGTACGATCTTTTTGATCTGTCATTGGACTCCATTTGCTAGTACTTTGTTGAGGATCTTTGCATCTGTATTCATCAGGGATATTGGTCTGTAATTCTCTTTTTCTGTAATGACTGTCTGTTATTGGTAGAAGGGTGATATTTGTCTCATAGAAACTGTCTGGAAGTGTTTCTATTTTTTCAATTTCTTAGAAAATCTTGAACAGGATTGGGAGTAGGTTCTTTTTGATGGTATGGAAGAATTCACTAGTAAATCCATCTGGGCCAGGGATTTTGTTTTTGGGAGACTTTTGGTTATTATTTCAATTTCCTTGATATTGATAGGTCTGTTAATGTATTCCAAGCCTGGGTCAGTTTTGGGAGATTATAGGAGTTCAGGAATTTGTCCATGTCAAGTTTGTCTAGTTATGTAGCATGAAGCTTTTAAAAATAATCTTATTATACTTTGAATTTCTGTGGGTTCTGTTTCACTGTCACCCTTTTCATTTCTGATTCTGTTTATTCGGGGTCTCTCTTTCTTATTCCTTGTGAGTCTTGCTGGTGGTTTATCAATCTTGTTTATTTTCTCAAAGAACAAGCTCATGGTTTCACTGATATTTCAAGTTGTTTATTGGGTTTCCATGTCATTAATATCTGCTCTAAGTTTCATTATTTCTTTCCTTCTGTCTTGTTTGGGCCTCTCTTGTTGGTCATTCTCCAAGATTTTAAACTGTGAGTTTAGATTATTTATGTGGGTGCAATCTTCCTTTCTGAGTTTGTAGAGCTATAAACATTTCCTTTTAACACTGCTTTTGCTGTGTCCCTTAAGTTCTAGTAGCTCGTGTCTTCATTCACATTCACTTGCTTTTGATTCCCTCTTTGATTTCCTTTCTAAGCCACTCAGTATTCAAGAGTATTATTAACACTCATTATTAAACAGTAGTGAGCTGTTTAATTTCAAGGTATTTGATTTGAATTTCTGTTTCTGCGGGTGATTTATTTCGATTTTCAGTGCATCATGATCTGAAAAGATCCTTGATACAATTTCTATCCTCTTAATTTTATAGAGGTATGTTTTGTAGCCCAGTATGTGGTCTATCTTGGAGAATGTGCCATGGGCACTTGAGAAGAATATGTATTCAGCTTTTTGGGGTGAAGTATCATATATATGTCTACTAGACCCCTGTCTTCCATGTCTTCCCTCAGATACAGTATATCCTTGCTGAGCGTGAGTCTTCTTGATTTACCAAGAGGTGATACAGTGATGTTGAAGTTTCCAACTATTATTGTGTTGCTGTCAGTGTCTTTCTTCAAGTCTATGAGGAAGTGCTTTAAGTATTTTGCTGGTTCCTCGTTAGGTGCATATGCATTTAGGAGAGTGAGTTCTTCCTGGTGTTCAGATCCTTTGATCATTAAGAAATGTCCTTCATCGTATCTTGTAACCTTCTTCAGTCTGAAGTCTATGTGGTCTGATATCAATATGGCCACTTTTACTTTTTTGAGGGAGCTCTTTGCTTGTAGGATTGTTTTACATCCTTTCATTTTGAGTCTGAGTTGGCTCTGCCTGTTCAGATGTTTTTCTTGCAGCAGAATGTTGGGTTCAGTTTTCAGATCCATCCTGCCACTCTGTCTTCATTGGTGCATTTAGCCCATTGACATTGAGAGAGATTATTGTTATGGGGTTTTGTCACATCTTTCTACCAAAGTTTGGTGTACTTGGGGGGTTTGTCTTGTCTTAAAGTAGCCCGTTTAGTTGCTCTTATAGCCATGGTTTTGAGGCGATGAAATTCCTGAGTTTTTGTTTTTCTGTGCAGGTCTGTGTTGTTCCTTCTGATATGAAAGAGAGTCTAGCTGGGGAAGTATTCTAGGCAAGGCGTTTATTTAATTGAATTTGTTCACTATATCCCACCACTCTCTTTGGGCCCTTAGGGTTTCATCGGATAGGTCTGCTGGGAATGTTAAGAATGCCACGCCCACTACCGAGGAAATTCCACCCCCTCCTGGCCATACTGGGTGAGTTAGGCTGGCCCACCTGGAAGAAGGAGGAAGCGGGCAGGTCTGCAGTGGCCGCTGAGGGCAGGGTTCCCTCTACTTGTGTGCTTTAGAATGCATGATCTAATAAAATTTGAATAAAATGTTCATAATTACAAACAATACTTCAGGGCGAGGTTGAGCAGAGACTGGAGGGACAGAGCTGCACAGGCTACCTGAGTGTCCCTGGTATAAGGGTCCCTGGAATTGACTTCTTGCTCAGCTGGGCTGAGCGAAACTGGACTAGATGTGGGACTCTGCCATACACCTATGGTTGTCCCTAAATAAATAAAGCCTTGTTTCAGACACTATAACATTCAAATAATGATTTCTGTAATTTCAATCCTTTATTTTTGTTTTAGTAGATCATGCATGCTAAGGCATACACAGGCACACAATACATGTATGTCCACCATTATAATTAACTTCACCTATTAGAACAAAAGATTCATACAACTTAGCCACTGGTAATGAATCAGAGTTGGTAGTGATTGAATGAATCTGCAAATTGATTTAATTAATTCTTTATTTATTAATTGTTTTTATGGAAAGAGGGAGATAACACAGGCAAAGGATTTTTTAAGTTTGACTTTGTATTGAATAGCAGTGAATTGCAAAGTTGCAAAGTAATTAGTGATTAAGTTTAAGGATTACAATGCTCCAACACCAATCCCTTCCTAAGCTTTTCCCCTTCCCTCACCGACATCCCTAGTTTCTCTCCACCTCCCCTGCTTCTATGGCAGATATTTTTTAAAAAGTTTTTAAAAATATCTGTCTCCAAAAGAACAGCAACAGACTTACAAAATTTTATGCTTGTGTTTCAGTCATACAATGAGTCACCGAAGGTACAGCAAGAGACTTACAAAATTTCGTGCTTGTGTTTCAGTCATACAATGATTGAGTACCTATCCCTCCAAAAGTGCCCATTTTCCACCACCAATTGTCCCAGCATTCCCCCCCGCCTCCCCCCTAGCCCTTTCCCCCCTTGCCCCCTGCCTCTGTGGCAGGGCATTCCCTTTGTTCTCTCACTCCTTTTGGGTGTTGTGGTTTGTAATAGCGGCATTGAGTGTCCATTGTGTTTAATCTATAGTCTACATTCCGCATGTATCTCCCAACCCAAGTGGGTCCTCCAAACAACCATTACTTGGTGGTCCCTTCTCTATCTGAGCTGTCTTTACCCCCAGCATGTGAGGCTGGCTTCCAAGCCGTGGAGCAATCCTCCTGGTCCTAATCTCTACTATTCTTGGGTGTTAGTTTCTGTTCTGTTACTTTATATTGCACAAATGAGTGCAATCTTTCTATGTCTATCCCTCTCTTTCTGACTCATTTAACTTAACATAATACTGTCCATGTTGATTCACTTATATGCAAATTTCATGACTTCATCTTTTCTAACAGCTGCATAGTATTTCATTGTGTAGATGTACCAAGTTTTTTTTCTTATCAGCCATCTGTTCTTGAGCACTCGGGATTTTTCCAAATTTTAGCTATTATAAACAGTGTAGCAATGCATATACAAGTGCAGATGTCATTTCTACTATACTTTTTTGCCTCTCCTGGATATATTCACAGAAGTAGAATTGCTGGGTCAAATGGGAGCTCAATTTCTAAATTTTTGAGAATGAGACAAAGGATTTTACTTAGATCAACCCTTTGTTCCATTTTATTTTTGTAGACACAGACCAATTATGAAGATAATTTAATTCAAATAATTCTGTCAAATAACTAATTCTACCAAATTTTAATCCATAAAGGGAACTAAAAGAAGAAATTATCTAGAAAACAATAATAAATAATTTTTCTACCAGCTTCAGCTATATTTGGACTATTTTTTAAATCTTGGACAAAATTTGTCAGTGAAGCCATTTATTAGAAAATTTCCTGCAAGAATATTTTAAATTACTTCAATTGTTGTAGAATTATCTAGTTAATTATATCACATTCTATTATTCTGTCACTGTCATCCCATTGCTCATCGATTTTTTCGAGCGGGCACTAGTAACATCTCTCATTGTGAGACTTGTTGTTACTGTTTTTGGCACATCAAATATGCCATGGGTATCTTGCCAGGCTCTGCAGTGCAGGTGCGATACTCTCGGTAGATTGCCGGGCTCTCCAAGAGGGACTGAGGAATCAAACACGGGTCGGCCGCGTGAAAGGTGAATGCTGTACCGCTGTGCTATCGCTCCAGCCGTGTTTTTCCTTTATGATCTTATTTATAAATAGTTCACACCAGGGCTGGAGCGACAGCACAGCGGTAGGGCGTTTGTCTTTCATGCGGCCGACCCGGTTTCGATTCCTCCGCCCCTCTCTGAGAGCCCAGCAAGCTACAGAGAGTATCTTGCCCACATGGCAGAGCCTGGCAAGCTACCCGTGGCATATTGGATATGCCAAAAACAATAACAACTAAATCTCACAATGAGAGATGTTACTGGTGCCCGCTAGAATAAATCGATGAGCAACAGGATGACAGTGACAGTTCACACCAGAAGCTGCAGGTTTTTTACTTAGCTAATAACTTTTAGCTATGTTTATATCACTTAAAATTTATTGGATTATGATTAATAAAGTTACTCAGAGTTGAATTTTAGACACACAATATTTCAGTATCAATCTCACCGATATTGTCAGCATCCCTCCACCAGTTCTCCTAGCATCTGTCCATGGCCCCGCATCCCAGCCTGTGATCTTGATAGACACCTTTATAAGATCACCTGTTAAATTTGGGGCCTTAACACCACTAATGTACCTGAATCCCCTTGAACTCTGCCTTCCCATCCTTCGCACTTATTCCCCCATCCCTTCACTCTACTTCTTTTCTTCTCTCTCTATTCTGTGTCCAAAGGTGACCTAGGCAGTCCCCCTTGAAAATATTGCATTTTCATCTTGTTATTCTAGATACCACTAATCTAGATACAACTTAAAATTGATATCATCCCGTGTTCATATTTCTTCTTCTGGCTTACTTCATCTCACAGGGTATCTTCCAGTTCCATCCGTGTTGCAGCGAATTGCATGATTTCATCATTCCTTGCAGCGGTGGAGTATTCCATTGTTGGAATATACCACATTCAAATATACCATATGGAATGTGGTGTATTCCATATACCACATCTTCACGATCCACTTATTTGTTAATGGAATCTCTGTTGATTCCAAATCCTAGCTATTGCACAGAGTGCTTCAATGAATAAAGGTGAGCATGCATTCATTTGAATAAATGTTTTTCTATCCTGGGGATATAAAACACAAAGTGGAGCTGCTGGATAATGACCTTTCACTTCTGACTTTACTGAGAAACCTACATACTGTTTTCCGTAACATTCCCACCAAGAGTGGATGAGGGTTCTTTTTTCACTACATTCCTGCCAACACAGATTGTTCCCAGTATTTTTGAAACATGCCATTTTTACTGGTTTTAGACGATATCTCATTGTCGTTTTGACTTGAATTTCCCTAATAATAAGTGATGATGCATAGTTTTTTATGTGCCTGTCAGACATTAGCTGACCCTTTTCTGAGAAGTTTTTTCCCATTTTATTCCATTTTTTAATGAGGTTCTTAGATTACCTATTACTTGACCACTAACCTGCTGAGTTGTTTCTAAAAGACTGCTACTAATAACATATCTGCTGCTCATGTTATTTTCCTTATCATGATATTGTTATTCAAGTGTGCCCAGAAAATTGTCAGCTAGTTATTAGGTTGGGTTAACTGAGATTTAAGGCTGTCAACTGTTTGAGAAATCTGGGTGTCGCATCCCACCTGTCTCTTATAGAAGAAGTGTATGGTAGTAATGTTTTCACAAGGATGCTGGTGTGTCTCTAAGGTTTTGGATTAAGGGGATAGATTGATGACTGACAGGGCCAATCCCTGTCCTAAGGGAAGATGCAGTGGCACAGGAAAGAAGGTGGGGTCGTCAGGCTTGCAGGCAAGTGGCTGTCTGGGGTTTTAGGGCAGGGAAGGGGCAGGTCTGGCTCAGAAGGAACCCACTTAAGTTTAAGAGATAGACTGATGTCAAGCACTGAGTTTCATGGCAGTAATTACAGGTATTAAAAATGTGCAACGTGACGAATTTTGGATATATGCTCATTCATCAAAGGACTGGTTCAATCACACTGGAGATAGAGGCTCCAACTTGAAAAGCACCTTGTTCTTCTTTGGAATCCTGTTCAGCAAGGTCTTTCTACCCTCACATTTGCCAGGCATCCACTCATATTTTATTTATTAAACAAAGTAATTTTCCCTAAAACTTGTATTAATGGAATAACAGTAGTACATGCTATGGAATGCCTAAGTTTTTTACTGGTGTGTTATTTTGAGATCCATCATACTGGATGGGAAACCATTCAAAGGTTTCCCATTTTAAAGAAATAAAATATATTTTCTTATTTAGAAATAATTGAAGAAATGATTTAGGCCCATGATTTACAAGCTGGCCAAAATAGAATTCCTGGCACACAACTTTAAATAAATCTTTAGAAACCAGTGCTTATCATGAATTGAAGGATTTCATGCCACGTATCTTATAAGTATTTTAAAATTAAATCTTGTATTTAATCATATGCCTATATGCTTTCAATTTTTATTCATTGAAATAAATGTCCAAAATTTAATTTGTTCCATGAGTCATTAAATTATTTAATTATTTCTATCTATTTAATTTAATTTAATTTATTTATTTCTAGCTATTTGGACTCTGCGCCAGGCTGTTTTCACTCAGGGCGCCCCAGAGGGGGTGAGTGAGAGCCCTCCCCTCCTGAACAGACCCAGCCCTGGCAGCCGACCTCCACAACCCAACCACTGCCATGTTCCAGGCCAATGTGGAAACATGCTCTGGCCAAGCTTCGTGTGTGAGTGAACATATTTCTTAGCCCACACATCCTAAGACACTCCCTACTCATTTTCCATAAGTTACACAACCATATTTGATTGGAGGCAGGATGGCTCCAATGCCACTGGAACCCTCGTGCTCTCCATTAGACAATGCGCAGCTCAGCACACCAGGCATCGACCTCAAGGAGATCAACCTGAGGCAGCGAATGTCCCAGGTGCTGCCCAGAGACAAAGACAGGTGCGTGTTTGTCAGTGTGCAGTTCGTTACAACATGCCAGTCAAACAAAAGCTTACATTTCGTAGACTGGGAACACCTGTAAAGATGATTAGAGACCACCTCAAAAGCCTCCGTAACTCTCGAAGATCCCAGCAAGCTCCCAAGAGTATCCTTCCCGCATGGCAGAGCCTGGCAAGCTACTCTTGGTGTACTTAATATGCCCAAAACAGTAAGAACAATGGTCCTCATTCCCCTGATCCTGAAAGAGCCCCCAAAGGCCATTGGGCTACACTAGAACGGGTCAGGGACGAATGAAGATGTTACTGGCACACACTAGAGCAAACTGATGAACAACAGGATGACAGTGATACAGTGGTACAGTGATTTTATTCTTTCTGCACATGTGAAAATAAATATATTTTCTAAAATTTTTCTTTCAAACATTCACTTTTTGCGTACATGAAAGAACTATTTAAAAATATTTCTTCATTTCTTCATAAATGTACATCAACATTTTTTCAGTTTGGGGATATCACTATGAAAAAGACTAAACAAGCAATATGTTTGATATTTATAAGCCATAGCATCACTGTCAATGTATCACTGCCATCCCTTTCCTCATCGATTTGCTTGAGTGGGCACCAGTAACGTCTCCATTGTGAGACTTGTTGTTACTGTTTTTGGCATATCGAATGTGCCACAGGTATCTTGCCAGGCTCTGCTATGCTGGAGGGATACTCCCGGTAGCTTGTTTGGCTCTCCGAAAGGGGTGGAGGAATAGAACATAGGTCAGCCTTGTACAAGGCTAACGCCCTACCTGCTGCACTATGGCTTGAACCCAAGCTATAGTATAATTTATATTTTTATATACATTTCCCCGAAAGCTCAGCCTGAGCATCACGCATGAGCAAAGTCAACGGAACCCAAATAATACGGAACTTTGTAATCTTGGACTCTGGGCTCAACAGGACTCGGGAGCAGAGATCCTCTGCCTACTTCCTCCAATCTCCGGTGACCTGGGGGTCGCGTCTGTAAACCACCTCCTGCTGGCGCCAGATAATTTCCTCATTGCCACCAGCCGGAACTCACGGCTACTCCTCCTGGAAGGGAGCATGAAATGAGGCCCCCATAACAATCCCTCGTACCGAACCAGGGGTGCCCAAGATGGGGACTGGTGAGAGCCCTCCGCACCCCTAGGGACCCAAGGCTGGCAGCTGACCTCCATTACCCAACTGCCACCACTCTCCAGGTGGCTTTCTACATGCTGGGCCTGAGCCTCACACATGAGTGAACATATTCCTGGACACATCATCATAAAGGGAAATAGATATGTATGCCTCTTGGAGAGCCCAGTAGGGTACCAAAAGTATCCCGCCCAGACAGAAGAGCCCGGAAAGCTCTCTATGGCGTATTCGATATGTCAAATAGAGTAACAATAACAGGTCTCATTCCCCTGATCCTAAAAAGAGCATCCCATCATTGGGAAAAACAAATAAGGAGAGGCTGCTAAAAATCTCAGGGCTGGAACAAATGGAGATGTTAGTAGTGCCTGCTCTAGAAAATCGATGAACAATGGGATGACAGTGACACAGTGAATTTATTAAATATCAAATTTAATCACTTGTATCACTTGTAGTCCCATTGATCTTTGATTTGCTCGAGCGGGGGCCAGTAACGTCTCCATTTGTCCCTGTCGTGAGCTAGTGCAGCCAATGATACCTGCTTGCTCCAGGAACAGGAAGAGCCTCAAATCGTTCATTCAGAGATTTGACGAAGAAATCTGAACATCTAGTTGTTGGGTGGCCACGAGGTCTTCTGACGTCCCGTGGAATCCAGTCAGTAACAGCTCTAGTCCGACGGTCATCTCTGAATCGCATTACATGACAGGCCCATCTGATTTTTGATGCCTTGAAAAAAGAGACAGCATCCCTGATTTCTGACCATCAACGGAGGTCAGAACTCCAGATTCCTCCTCTCACTTGAGTGAGACATGATATTCCCAGCATGGCCCTTTTGGATTCCTCTTTGGGATACCCTAATAGAATTCTCATCCTATTTGTGTAGGGCCCAGTTCTCTGAGGCATATATTAGTGCAGGAAGAACGGTGGAATCGAAAAGATGTGCCTGGAGTTTGAGGTTCTTCGTTCTCTTAACCACCTCTTTGACACTCTTGAATGCATTCCACGCTGCTCTCTTCCTCCTGCACAGTTCTGGCACCAACTCTTTCCTCATGTTGATTTCTCAACCCAGGTAAACTTATCTGCTGCATTCGGAGATGTTAATTCCATCAAGAGCAAATGGAGCTTCAGGGACCAGTTAGTTTTTCATGAACATCGTCTTGTTGAGATTCAGCTGCAATCCGACCTTTCCACACTCGTGGTCGAAGTCGGTCAGCATTTGTGTTGCTTGGCTAATGTTTGATGTTATGAGAATGATGTCATCAGCGAAGCGGAGGTGGTGTAATTGCTGACCATCTATCTTCACTCCCATTCCTTCCCATTCCAGTCGTCGCATGATGTTCTCAAGAGTGGCACTGAAGAGTTTCTGTGAAATGGTATCACCCTGCCGCACCCCTCTCTTTACATCAATGATCACTTCCTTGTAGAATGGTGAGATCCTAGTGGTGAATCCACAATACAGCTCATAGAGGATTTTGATATACTGAGTTTGAACACCGTGTTTGGCCAGGGCTTCAATGACTGCCTCAGTCTCAACAGAATCGAAGGCCTTTTTTAAGTCGGTGAACGTTAGACAGAGAGGCATCTTGAACTCTCGTGAAACTTCAATGAGTTTGGTCACTGTGTGGAGATGGTCTATCATGCTGAATCCCCTTAGGAACTTACTTGCTTGCACGGTTGTCCTTTGTCTAGTGTTTTGCCTATTCTATTCAGGATGACAGAAGTGAACAACTTGTAGACAACAGACTGCAGGCAGTTTGGCGATAGTTGCGGATGTCGTGGATTCTCCCTTCTTGTACAACAGAACGGTATTACTGGTTTTCCACTGGGACAGAACTTTGCATTCAGACAGGTAGCATGTGAAGAGTCGGGCCAGTGTATTGACTAGTACTGGCAGTAGATTCTTCAGGTGTTCGGGTCTGACCTTGTCTGGACCAGGTGCTGTTCCTGTCTTTACCAGTGAAATGGCGTGTCAGATTTCAGAAGGGAGAACGTTGGGAACGACATATCCATCCTGCGGAATTTGGTATGTGGGCAGGTGGACATGGCTATCAAAGAGATCCGAATAGAAGTTGTGCATACTTTTTTCTCCATTGCTTTTCTGGAGGATGTGATAGATCCATTGGGACGTCGGAGGGCAGTCATCTTGGTCTTGTAGTTGGCGAAGGACAGGCGAGTGTTATGAATACTTTTCCCGGCTTCTGCTGCACTGGCCAACACTGCTGCTCTTCTCTCTTTGAGGTCTTCCTTTATTGCATCTCTGCACAGCTTTGTGAGCTCGGACGTTAGCTTGTGGTTTCCTGAGGCTCGTTCCAAACCACGTTGATGAATAAGCTTGAGAGTTTCTGAAGACAGGTGTCTGTTTGTGGCTTTCTCACTCTCGGCATTCTTCGCACAGACATGGAGCTGTGAACCAGTCGATTGTATTCCTTGTCGATGTTGTCAAGGACGGCATCTTTTCATGTTGATGCAATAGTGCCAAAGAGCTCCTAGTTGGTGGTCATTCTGGGAGTTGTCTTCTTAGACTTAAATTTTGCAGACTTTTCTCCCTGCTCTGTGAAGTAGAATTTCGCACGAAGGAGATGGTGGCCCAATCCCATTTGGAATTTTGGGACAACAGCGACATCGGTCAGGCAAAACCTTCGATTGAATACGATGTGGTTAATTTCATTGTGGAACTGTCCACCGGGAGATTCCCATGGCCAGCGTTTAGATTCAGCCTTCTGGAACTGTGAGTTACCATGGACGGTCTTGGTTGATATGATGAATTCAGTCTCTCACCCTGATCGTTCCATTCTAGGCCATGTGTCCCAATGTGGAGTTCTTCGGGCGACCTTCTCAGACCTATCTTGGCATTAAAATCACCAACAATGATCTTGTAGAAGGTGTGGTCTTCTTTATAGAACTTCTCCAGTTCCATGTAGAACCTCTCAATTTCTTCTTCATCATAGTTGAAAGTTGGCGCGTAGACGATGAATATAGAAACTGAAGGCAGTGACCGATATCTATTCAAGCATAATCGTCCAATTTGGGTTGTTAGGCATTTGAATGAATCGATGCTCATGGCCAAGTTTGTGTTGACAAGGACACCAACGCCATCAACACCTCTGTTATATGTTCCATGGAACATTTCTTCTCCAGTGTCGAAAATGGCGTGATGTGATTGATGTCTTCTCATTTCAGTCAGACTAATGATGTCGTACTTGATCTTCTACGCTTGCACCATCAGGTCCTCGATGGATGCTTCTGATGCCAGTGTCTGTGCATTGAAAGTACAGACAATCATTTTAGTCTTTCTTCATTTTGGCAGTCTAGTTCGTCCCCGAGATTTTTTTCAGCCTCTCTTTGCTCATCTTTCTTAATGCTGCTGTATTGGGGGCTCTTTCGGTGACAGGTGAAAGAGGCCAATTGTTTTTACTGTTGTTGGTATATTGAATATGCGACGGGTAGCTTGCTAGGCTCTGCCGTGCGGGAGAGATACTCTCAGTAGCTTGCCGGGCTCTCCGAGAGAGACGGAGGGTTTTAGGGCAGCCTCCAATCGCCCTTAGAGGTGTTACCATGGTTCACACCAAATTTGAACCCTATCAAATATTGTGTGGGAATAATAGGTATTAAGTGTTTTAATGCGCGAAGCGGCCGCGCGGTCCGAAGAGCAACCTGGAGGGTGGTGGTGACTGGGTAGTGGATGTAGTGGGGGTCGGCCAGTGAGGTATTTATCTTGGGTAGGGTGGGGCGTCTGGATTGGACCCCTGCATCAGATGCCGGAGATTGGAGGAGGCAGACAGAGGATCTTGTTTCCAGGTCTCCTTGAACCTAGAGCTAAGGTTGCAAAGTTCTGCTCACTTGGCTTTGCGGGGCTTCACTCGTGTGTGAGGTTCCGCCCAAGTGTCCAGAGAGCAACCTGGAGGGTGGCAGTGGCTGGGTTGTGGATAAAATTTAAATGCTAAATTTAATATTAAATTTAAATACTAAATTTAACAATAAATTTAAATATTAAATTAATATAAAATACTAAATTTAAATTTAAGTTTGAACTGGAGTGATAGTACAGCGGGTAGGACGTTCGCCTTGCATGTGGCCAAGCCTGGTTGGATTCCTCTGTCCCTCTAGGAGAGCCTGGCAAGCTACTGAGAATATCTCGCCCGCACGGCAAGCTACCATGGCAGATTTGATATGACAAAATCAGTAACAAGAACTCTCACTTGGATAAACGTATCTGGTGCCCGCTCGTGCAAATCGATGAGCAATCGGATGACAGTGACAGTGATATAGTGAAATTTAGGTATGTACTGTTATCTATAATACTCTTAATGTTCTAGGGATACATGTTTCCACACCACATCCCAAACCAGAGTGTCATGAAAGCACCGACTCCAGATCCTTTCTCACCCATTCTCACCAGAGCCACCTCTTAGTCAATTCACTTCTACAGCTAGATTATCAGGATCTATCACCACTGCTTACTTTAAATTCTGTTATTATGTATAACCTCATTTCAAGTAAGAGAGGAATCGTTTGCTATTTGTCTTATCTTTGACTTACTCTTTGTTATGATACACTCTATTTCCATTCAAGTACTAATAATCTTCAGGATTTCATTGTTTCTCATAGCTGACTAGTATTCTATTTGTTATACGTAGGTAGATACTTTTTCAAGTATTGAATTGCTTCTATATCTTCGCAACTATGAACTGCACTGCAAAGAACATTGAAGTGCAAGCATATTTTCAAATGAAAGATTTTAGATTGTTAGAGGCAGATGCCAGGATGTGTAATCTATGAGTGAGATGGAAGTTCAAATCTCAATGTTTTGAAGTCTCCATACTATTTTCTACAGAGACTTAAGAAAAGGACGTGCTTACCAATAGTAGATGAAGGTTCCTTTTCCCTCACCATCACCAGAGCTGTTATTTCTAGTCTTTGGATGTATGTCAGTTTCACTGGTGTGAGATGATATCTTCTTGACATTTTGTTTTGCATTTTACTCCCAATAAGTGACAAAAGACATTTTTATGTATGCCTGTTAGCCATGTATATATTCTGAGAAAGCATCTGCTCTGTTTTTTTCCAGTAATTGGTGGGGTTCTTTTTCATTATGTTTTCTGAATGCTTTATATATCTTGAGGTTTTGTTTTGCTTTATAATTGTTAACTATAGTTTTATGCATATATAATTTTACCTACATACACACCACCAGAATGCACCACATTCCCCTGCCAATATTTCGAAGTTCACTCAGATATATCCCTATCACCTTAAAGTCAGTTCTGTGAACTATCTCACCATTTCTGCTAATTTTTTCATTTCTGGGTATCTTATAACCCACATGAGAGAGATCACTCTGTATCCATCATTCCCTTCTTATGGACATTGCTCAGTATGACACCATCTAGCTCCATCCATGTAGTAAGTAATTGCATGATTTCATCTTTTCTTAGAGCTGCACAAGTTTCCATAATGTAAATATCCCACAGCTTCATCAATAGTTGGACATTTGGGCTGACTCCACATCTTGGCTATTGTACGAAAGGCTGCAATGATTATGATGTGTAAATATCATTTTAAATTTGTGTTTTTATAGTTTTGGGATAGATGCCAAGAAGCGGTATTGCTCAGTTGCATGGAAGTTCTATTCTTATTGAACAAAAAGAAAATTTTCATATTTCTTAACAATGAGATTGAACAATAAAATCACCACAAAAGAGAATGGGGTTCTCTTTTCACCACATCCCTCTAGTCATTTCTCTTGGAATGAAAGAGAATCAAAATATGATGTGGTTTCCTTTGTCTTTATCAGTTCTGTTATTTATTATTATTATTATTATTATTATTAGTATCAGAAGACCTCGTGGACGCCCACCAACTAGATGGTCAGATTTCTTCATCAGATCCCTGAATGAATGATTTGAGGCTCTTCCTGTTCCTGGAGCGAGCAGATATCATTGGGCTGCACTAGCTCGCGACAGGGACAAATGGAGACGTTACTGGTGCCCGCTCTAGCAAATTGAAGATCAATGGGACTACGAGTGATACAAGTGATTATTATTATTATTATTATTATTATTATTATTGCTTTTGGGTCCCACTTGGCAATGCACAGGGTTTACTCCTGGCCCATACACTCAGGAATTACTCCTGGCAGTGCTCAGGGGACCATATGGGATGCTGGCAATTGAATATGAGTCGGCCTCGTGCAAGGCAAAAACCCTACCGGTGTGCTATTGCCCCAGCCCCTATCAGCTCTATTTTTTGACCAATGGTTTGAATCAAGGTGTTTCTTGAGATAGTATCAGGGAGAGTTGTGACATGTTTTTCTTGATTTTTCTCTCTCGATTTCAGTCAAATATCAAGGTCTTTAATCCATTTAAAATAAATTCTCTGCATGGTAGAGAGGCATTCAGATTCTTTTTATTTTTTTTTAAATGCAGCTATCCTGTTGTCCAGACTGGATCGATAGCACAGCAGGTAGGGCGTTTGCCTTGCACACAGCTGCCCCAGGTTTGGTTCCTCTGTCCCTCTTGGAGAGCCCGAAAAGCTACCCAGAGTAAGCCGCCCACATGGCAGAGCCTGGAGGCTACCCATGGAGTATTCGATATGCCAAAAACAGTAACAACAAGTTTACCAATGGAGATGGTACTGGTGCCCGCTCAAGCAAATCTTGTTGTCCCATTTGTTGAAGAGGCTCTCCTAGTTCCTTATCATGTACCTAGCAAATTTTGCCAAGATATTAAGGTGATAATCCATTTACTTTCCTTTGGTTTTGCATGTTTTTAATTTATCATTGTATTTTAATTGTCAATTAATGTTCAGGATCATGTTATGTCATCTCCACTATTTTGATCTTTTAACCAACCTTTTATGATTGATTTGTGGTTTCATCAGTACAGAAAATTTGCCTGATTTGAGTTCACCTTTTTTTTTCTTTTTTTTTTTTTTTTTTGCTTTTTGGGTCACACCCGGCAATGCTCCTGGCTTTGCACTCAGGAATTACTCCTGGTGGTGCTTAGGGAACAATATGGGATGCTGGGAATCGAACTTAGGTGGCTGCGTGCAAGGCAAACGCCGTACCCGCTGTGTGATCACTCCAGCCCCGAGTTCACTTTTTTTATATTTATTGAGAATTGTTTTGTGTCCCAACATAGGTTTTATCTTGTGACTATTCCATAACCCCATGGAAAGGTGTATTTTGTCGCTTAATTTTGTGTGCATGGAATTTGCCACACTAGGTGATGCTCCGGGCCTATTCCTGACTCTGTGCTCTGGAATATCCTCTGGTACTCAGGTGTCGGGGTCCTGGCCAGTCGAACCCGGCACTCTGGAGTATGAGCCCCGAAGTCACCGGACTTATTCCCTGTAGTAGAGGGAGTCAGAAGGGGAGAAGCCTCTGCCCTGGCCGTCCAAGATTCCTACTGCAGAGAAAGAAGCCGACCAAGGAGGTTACCGAGCAGAGCGGGGAAGCCTGGTGGTCAAGCAGACTCTGTTTATTAATTTTTACGCAGGGGGTTTTATTCCCACAATCTGGAGGGGGGCGCATTCCATGCATGTATCACGTTTATCTCTTGGAGCTCAGTACAGATGCCAGTTAATAGTTTGTATTCCCCACCTCATGGCCATGTTAACTTGTTCAGCTAAAGGTTAACTGTCACACCCCTCATCCCTTTGTCTTCTCAACCAGAGTGCTTGTGTGTGGAATGCAGGAATGTATGGAATGCAGGGTCCTTGAGCCCCTGCAAACATGGCCCGCTCTAGCTTTCAGGGGCCGGGGTTTAATCTAAGTCTCAGGACAGCTACTGAGACCCCAACACTCAGGGATCAAATGTGGCCCGCTGTATGCAAAGCGATACTTAACCCTCTCTATTATTTCCTTTTTTTTTTTTTTTTGCTTTTTTGGGTCACACCCAGCGATGCTCAGGGGTTACTCCTGGCTTTGCACTCAGGAATTACTCCTGGCGGTGCTTGGGGGACCATATGGGATGCCTGCCGGGGATCGAACGCGGGTCGGCCATGTGCAAGGCAAATGCCCTACCTGCTGTGCTATCGCTCCGGCCCCTCTATTATTTCTTATGCCAACCTGTTGTTTGTGTTTGTGTTTGTTTTTGTTTTGGGGACACACCAGTAATGTTCACGGGTTAATCTAAAACTGAGAGCTCAGGAATCAGACTTGGTGGTACTTAGTGGACCATTTGGAATCCTTGGAATTGAACCCAGCTCAGCCACATGAAGACAAGCACCGAACCAGCTGTACTATCAGTCTGTTCACTAGTCTCTTGCTTTTTAAATAAAAACTTGACCTGACTTTGGTAGCAAGAGAATAAATTCTTATATGCTTATATCCTATTGTTTCAGAGAAAATGTTTTCATGTCTCGCTCACCACCAAAGCACCATTTTTGGGATGAAATATTCTGCATCAATAGTCTATCCATTTAATATGTTAGTAAGATCTCTTTAATGCATCACTAAGATCATTATTTTCTTGTTAAGTTTACTCTGGATTATTCATCCATTGTTTTAAATGCATTTAAAATTCCTGCTTTTGTGTTGCTATAAATATTCCTCTCAATGTAGGTCAATAATTGTTTATTTTGTTTTGTTTTTGTATACTGATTACCATGTATTTTAGTAAACTGTATGTTGATGGATTTCCGTATTTATAATTACCTAGTTTCCATAACTTTCTCATGCTACTATGTTGTGTTGAAAATTTATCTTATGCAATAGCTTTTTTAGCTTTTCTTTCATTCTCATTCACTTTGTAGACCTTTCACTTTTCACCTTTCACCTTTCACTGAGTCTATGATTGTTTATAGAACAGTGTTTTGTTTCTTGTAAATAGCATATAGCATGCCTCTCTCTCACGCTCTCTTTCTTTCTCACTCTCTCTCTCTCTTTGGTTATGGAACACCTAGCTATATTAAGGACTTACTGCCAACTCTGTGCATTGTGATAATTCCAGGTAGTGCTTGGGATATTGCAGTCTGGCTGGGAAGCAAACCCAGGTCAGATGCATGCAAAGCAAGCTCTCCACTCGCTGTAATATTGATATGGACAATGAAAAACAGTTTTAAAATTGCAGTGTTTTGTGATTGTTGTGTTCTTAGGAGCTCCTTTATCTATATAGGTGTTGTTAAAATGTCATAAATATGGAATTTTTCAATGATCTGTTTTCACTCTAGACTATGTTGTACCCCTATATTAGTTGCTAGTGCATATGGTGTCATTACACAGTTTTGTCCCTCAAAAATTTGTCTTCTTTCATTCTTGCAGGTAGTTAGTTTCTGAACAGCTCAGAGTGTCCTTGCTAACTCAGACCATAGTTTTAATTATCACTCACACTTGCGCCAACTTGCGTACTTTAGAGTGAAGGATTTGGAGAGGGTATCCCTGTTAATGTTTGATAGTGATGCAAGAAGAGAGAGAACTTTAGTTTAAATGACTTAGGATGAAAGTTAAAACTGGAAATTATTAGAAATGAGAGAAAAACAATTAGTGGACAAATGGAGACATCTGGTCACCACGAAATGGGACTCATTTTTTATCTATGTAT
Source organism: Sorex araneus (assembly GCF_027595985.1). Taxonomy (NCBI): domain Eukaryota; kingdom Metazoa; phylum Chordata; class Mammalia; order Eulipotyphla; family Soricidae; genus Sorex; species Sorex araneus. The sequence goes on along the minus strand of NC_073302.1, from coordinate 10,517,569 downwards.
AAATGATATGAAGACTGTAATTTATAACTTTACATGGTTTTGCATGAATATACTCACATATGTGTCTACATTTTATTTGTGTACATTATTTTTATATTTTACATGTCACATGTATTTATGTAAATACAAAAGTTTCATTATTCATGAAATTTACATATATATGTAGATATTTCATCATGAACCTTTCAATCAGAAAGTTATGGGTTGTTTTAATTCCTTCCTAATTCATCTTTATACTGTTATGTCGGAGCATAAAGAAAGTGCATAAACCTAAAAAGCAAATCATGTTCAATATTTAGACAAGTAATGCATGCATGGATGCTCTCCGCCCAGATGAGACCCGGAGCAGTCGCACGCAAATGGCTCCTCTGCTCCTAAAAGACCATGATCCCGGAGGCCTACTAACTACTTTCGGCACCCAGTGTCTTCTTACAGAAATGCCTCTAGACTGTGAACTGAGCTGCAACCCCATGCCACCCAGGGAGGGGAAAGGTTTTTCTCTCTCGGCCTTTCCTTTCCTTGGTGGCAGCGGCAGTGGTGGAGGCAGTAGCTGCATGGCGACTGCCATCGTACAGAGCCCCCTAACCGGAGGTACTAGCTCACAGTGATGCAATTTCTGGCAGAAATGTCTCTGGACTTAATTACTAAAATACCAGAAATCCAAAACCGCGCAGCTGCTGTTGCGGCCACATGACCTCATATGCTCTTCATTCTCAGCAATGGAAAATAAATTTATCAAATGATGCCTTTTTAGAAGGTCTGATTGTTGGGGGGAAATCCAAATAATACCATGAGTTATTTATTGAAATATTGAATGTAATAAACGTATATAGAGAGTAAAGACTAGATTTTTAGCCGCACAAGAGGGGGTTGGATGGGAGGTATTCTGGAGTTCTTGGTGGTGGAACATGTGCACTGGTGAAGGGATGGAACTTTGATCATTGTATTACTGAGACTTAAACCTGAAAGCTTTGTAACTTTTTTTCTTGGTGATTCAATAAAAAAAAAGAAAAGAAAAAAAGAAAAAAAAGTAATGCATACATTAAGTAGCCATCTAGATCAAGACAGAAAAATTTCTAACACCTCCTCAGAATAAATTTGAAGAAGCAACTAAAATATTATAGAGAGAAAGTTTTCAAATTTGTGACCTGATACATATTTAATAAAAAATTGAATTTATTTAAAACTGTCCAATTATTGTTGTGACTATCTCCAGCTCTGGGGAGCTGGGAAATCCCAGTTATACTTGGGTGGGAATGAACTGAAAAAATGTCATCTGAGGGCAATATAGAGATACTGAGGAAGGGTATGAATCCATACTTAGGAGAAAATGAGAAGGAGACATTAAAAATTTATAATGGGAGGTGTTGGAACGATAGCACAAAGGGTAGGGCGTAAGCCTAGCACACAGTTGAGTCAGGTTTGATTCCCAGCATCCCATATGGTCCTCCCAAGCATCGCCAGGAGTAATTTCTGAGTGCAGAGAGAGGAGTAACCCCTGTGCAGTGCCGGGTGTGACCCAAAAAGCAAAAATAAATAAATAAATTTATAATAGGAATGTTAGAATAAAATAAAATTGAAAACATTATTTATGTAAGCCTCTCTTCCTTTAACATTATTTTTATTGGTCAGTCCGGTTAATAAACATGTTTTATGTCAGCAGCATGGGATATGGAAATACCAAGCTCTCTGAGATGTTTGTGTATACACAGGTTTATCTGAGCTCTCAGAACAACAGTTCTTCTATAGTAGCTTCTTTATTTATTTATATATATATATGTCTATATATTTGTTACCTCATTCAGACTAAGTTGTTTGACTTAAAGAACATCATCTTATCAGCAAACAACAAGAGGGCTTGTTTTATATCTCTGTTTCTCAGGCTGTAGATGAAAGGGTTCAGCATGGGTGTGACTATCATATACATCACAGAAGCAGCTATTTCTTTAGCACTGGACATGGATGGCGAGGGGAATAAGTACACTTCTGCAATGGTTCCATAGAATAAAGCTACAACGAGGAGATGGGAACCACAGGTAGAAAGGACTTTGAAGAATTTCTTAGCAGAAGGATTTTTTAGGACAGTGGCCCATATACAGATATATGATACCATGATAAAAGTGAATGGAATACCTACAATCATTCCTCCCTCAATGAGTAAGACCAGGTTATTGAGTGAAGTGTCTGAGCAGCTTACCTCCAGCAATGCAGTTAGTTCACAGAAGAAATGGGGGATGGTAATGTCACCACAGAAGGACACTTGGATCAAGAGCAGGGTGTGGATCAGTGCATGTGAAAAACTGAAAATCCAGGACCAAGCTACTAATGAGATACACCGTCCTTTCCTCATAATTATGTTGTAGTGGAGTGGCTGACAGATGGCTACATACCTGTCATAGGCCATTGCTACAAGAATAGAATTGTCAGTACAAGCAAAAAATATTAAAAAATATACCTGAGAAACGCATCCTGAATAGGAGATGGACTTGTGATTACTCTGCATGTCCACCAACATCTTTGGAACCGTGACAGAAGAGAAAGACACGTCATTGAAGGCCAAGACACTGAGAAAGAAGTACATGGGGGTGTGGAGGCGAAAGTCTATCCTGATGAGTAGGACGATGAGCAGGTTCCCCAGTACGGTGGTCAGGTATATGACCAGGAAGAGAGTCAAGAACCAGTCCTGTTGTTCTGGTGGTATAGGGAGACCCTGGAGGAGGAATTCAGAAACTCTGGTCTCATTCTGTCTCTTCATGATGCTCCTCTTTCCTCTGGGAGTCAGAGAGAGAAATATTAAGAACCCGAATAGTCATATTATAAAAGCAACATTTTTACATGAAAATGTTATTTCTTAATGAGTTTGTTCATAACCCACATGTATGTATACATGAATCACCATGTAACATTCGGGTTCTAATAATACATCACATCTTCACAATTTATAAGATATTTTTCTTAATCATCAAAAATAGTTTGAAGAACAGCTTAACTCACGCTCTGCACAAAGCCCTACACATGAGTAGGCAAGCAATGCAAGTCTCAGTTTTGAAAGAGTGTACAAAATCATAATATCTAAGTGTGCGAAGTTCCATCATTGCTACAGATGCTGGTGAAAGGAATGACAATATGTGCCTAACCAGAATCTGTCTCATAATTACAAAACACTGGATTCCCTAGTCCTATTTTTTTAACTTGTCCTGACATGCTAAGTGACATCACTCCAATATAGTTGAAGGAAGGAATCTTTGATCACCTTTGTGTTCAAGATAAATAACAGGAAGGCAAGGTTTTCTTAAGACTGAGCTGCTCAGGACACTGCTTCTACCTCTTCGTGTTCTCTAAGGTGTATTGTGACTGATTGCGTGAGGAGACACCACAATAAACTAAGAAACTATAACAAACAGAGAGCCTTGATTTTCATAGAATTTAACTTTTGATTATTATAGTCCTTCACCCATGAAAATTGGATCAGAGCCTGTTCACAAAGAGTGTGAGACACCTGTTTAGACAGGCTTATTTCATAAGCCTTCTATAAGTATTGTCCCAGAATTTGGAGATTTATGAACTCTAGAGAATTGTGTAAAAAGCATTTAGTTTGAGGAAAGATTATTATAATGTTTGAGACTGAACATTGATTATTTGCCAGACACTGTGCTGAATGATTAGCGAATACTTTTCTATTTAAAAATCTCAATATAGCATTGTGATCATGACAAGACGTGTAAGTCACCCTTTCTTGACCACTAGAACCTGAATATAAGAGAAAAAATATAGTAGGTCCAGACTGTGGATTAGACCATTTCTGACCTTTGAGATACTGGAATCAAAGGAACATGTTTGTACACTTATTTGGAGGAAGGAATGTACCTGATCCTGCCTGCTCAATGCAGTGATGTAGCCATCATTGACAGACTCCTAAGTGTCTGTATGCATAAAGATGAGCCCCATTTACTAACAGATACCACCAGAGAAATACTACATAAATTTGATACCATTAGTAAATAATAAATACAGAAAGATTGAATGACATGAGGAGATCACATAAGAGACATAAAAGCAAAGATAGCACATCACCACATCAGTGACTTAGGGTTTGAAACTCCCCCATGCTGACCATGAGCAAACTCAGGAAATTTCTCTACCTTGCTGCTGAACAAATCTATGTCTCTCATACTTGGTTTTCTCATGACTGAATTTTGATACTTGTTTTCAAGTTGAGAATGTTGAAGAGATTGTTCAAGGACAGGCTAGATATTTGGCAATGAGGGTCCAAATCACACTCAGAGTGCTCTGCACTTGCTCCTGGAACTTCCCTGATGTTTTCCGCACTAATCAGGGAGAAAAGAATCTTTATGTAACAAGTAGTTTTATTTCTAAATTTTTTAGATCTTCCCTTTCATCCTGTCTCTTTCTGTTATTTTTTATAACTTGTTTCTGAGTATTATTCTTTTACTATGTTTTGTATATCCCCAAATAATTGCAATCATTTTCTCTCTGCCCCTTTGTTCTGACTCATTTACAGTAGAAACAAGAGTCAGGAAGTCTGGCTCATACTTGGAAACTTTACACAAGTTGGAAGGAGAAGGCAGTTAGGATAGAGATGTGACCACTAGGACAATGATAGCTGGAAATGATCATGTGAAAAGAACTGATTGCTCAAAGAAGATATATACATGATAAACATTCAGTACCTGTATTGCAAACTATAATATCCCAAAGAAAAGAAGGATAGTGAGAGAAAGATAGAGGAAGAGAGAAGAAAGGCATCTGATGTGGAGGCACACTGGGACTGTGGGTGTCAGGATGGAAAAGGGGACATCAGTAGGCTATATCATGATGTTCAGTGAAAATAAAAAGAAAAACTTGTTTCTGAGCCACACTTAATGGTACTAAGATTTTATTACTGGCTCTGTGATCAGGGGTCCCTCCTGGTAGTGGCTGGGATACATTAGGCAATGCGGGGGGATCAAACCAGATATTTGAAAGACAAATATCTTATCTCTTACCCTATTTTTTAAGTGTCTATATGTCTGTTCTTCCTACTGCATCATAAGAGATATCACATAGATACAGACACTTGTTGAGGAAACATATGCTTTGTCATATTACACAAGCAAGAAATCATCACACAGCATATGCACATGGGATGCATCTACATAGTTCTATAAGCAGAGAGACAGAACTTCCTGTCCTACTATTATAAGCTCACTCTGATATCTTCACTCTTTGTAGGTCAGGAGCCTTCTCATCCAGTTTGTATGTCTTCAGCTTCTGCAGTACTTTGGAGAAACAAAACAGTGGGAAGGAAACTTCTGTGAGTCCATAATCTCTTGACCTTTCTCTGTCCGTCCTTGACTTACAAGCCAATAAAGATACCATTTAAAAACCTCATAAAGGACTAAGTCGAAGTCCCTAAGCTCCTGGTTAAGGAAAGGAAGGTAATTGCCACAGTCCAATTAGACTTTGGGAAGGTGGTTGGGCAGAACTGCTCAGGTCACCTGAGAGAGTTTTTCAGGTATCAAGGGTCCCTGGAATGGAACTGCCTGCTAAGTTTCTACTGGACACAGGAATGGCTGAGATGTTTTCCAAACACCAATAAAACCAATACACATGTCTGACAGGGCTGGTTGTGGGTCTCTGCCAGACACTCCTGGCTGTCCCTAAAAAGGTAAGGTAACTTCCCTCTGCCTTGTTTCAAGAGGCTAAGAGAAATATGCTTTAGATAATGATTTCTGTGATTCTAAGTCTTTTTTTACTGTTTTATTAGATCATGCAAGATAATAAACATAGGCACACAATATATGTCCACTGTTATAAACTTTACATATTTTATCAAAAGATTCATTCAATAGCTTAGTCAGTGATATTGAATCAGAATTGATAGTTTTTTTTAATTAATTAATTAATTAATTAATTAATTTATTTTTAATTAGAGAATCACCGTGAGGGTACAGTTACAGATTTATACACTTTTGTGCTTATACTTCCCTCATACAAAGTTTGGGAACCCATCCCTTCACCAGTGCCCATTCTCCACCACCCGTAAACCCAGTGTCCCTCCCACCCTCCCCAATCCCATCTCCCCCCCACCCCACCCTGCCACTGTGGCAAGGCATTCCCTTCTGTTTTCTCTCTCTAATTAGCTGTTGTGGTTTGCAATAAAGGTGTTGAGTGGCCGCTGTGCTCAGTCTCTAGCCCTCATTCAGCCCGCAACTCCCTTCCCCCACATGGCCTTCGACTACAATGTAGTTGGTGATCGCTTCTCTGAGTTGACCTTTCCCCGGAACGTGAGGCCAGCCTCGAAGCCATGGAGTCAACCTCCTGGTACTTATTTCTACAGTTCTTGGGTGTTAGTCTCCCACTCTGTTATTCTATATACCCTAGATGAGTGCAATCTTTCTATGTCTGTCTCTCTCTTTCTGACTCATTTCACTCAGCATGAAACTTTTCATGCCCATCCACTTAACTACAAAATTCTTGACCTCCTTTTTTCTAACAGCTGCATAGTATTCCATTGTATAGATGTACCAAAGTTTCCTCAACCAGTCATCCGTTCTGGGGCATTCGGGTTTTTTCCAGATTCTGGCTATTGTAAACAGTGCTGCGATGAACATACATGTGCAGATGTTGTTTCGATTGTACTTTTTTGCCTCTCTGGGATATATTCCCAGCAGTGGTATTGCTGGGTCAAATGGGAATTCAATATCTAATTTTTTGAGAGTCGTCCAAATTGTTTTCCAGAAGGGCTGAACCAGTCGGCATTCCCACCAGCAGTGAAGAAGGGTCCCTTTCTCCCCACATCCTCTCCAACAGCGGTTGCTTTTGTTCTTTTGGAGGTGTGCTAGTCTCTGTGGTGTGAGGTGGTATCTCTGGTTGTTTTGATCTGCATCTCTCTGATGATTAGTGATGTAGAGCACTTTTTCATGTGCCTTTTGGTCATTCGTATTTCTTCCTTGGTAAAGTTTCTGTTCATTTCTTTGCCCCATTTTTTGATGGGGTTGGATGTTTTCTTCTTGTAGAGCTCAACCAGTGCTTTATATACCATTGATATCAACCCCTTATCTGATGGGTATTGTGTAAATATCTTTCCCATTCTGTGGATAGTCTTTGTATTCTGGTCACTGTATCTCTTGCGGTGCAGAAGCTTTTTAGTTTAATGTAGTCCCATTTGTTGATCTCTGTTTTTACTAGATTGCTTAGTTCCGTGTCACCTTTGAAGATACCTTTATCTTCAATATCGTGGAGGGTTTCGCCGACCTTGTCTTCAATGTACCTTATGGTTTGTGGTCTAATGTTGAGGTCTTTAATCCATTTTGATCTGACTTTTGTGCATGGTGTCAGGTCAAGGTCTAAACCCATTTTTTTGCATGTGGTTGTCCAGTTGTGCCAGCACCATTTGTTAAAGAGGCTTTCCTTGCTCCACTTCACATCTCTTGCTCCCTTATCAAAGATTAGATGGTCATACATTTGGGGTTGTGTGTAGGGATATTCCACCCTGTTCCATTGGTCTACGGCTCTGCCTTTGTTCCAGTACCATGCTGTTTTAATTGTTACTGCTTTGTAGTAAAGTTTGAGGTTGGGGATGGTGATGCCTCCCATCATCTTTTTCCCAAGAATTGTTTTAGCTATCCTTGGACGTTTGTTATTCCATATGAATTTTAGGATTGCTTGATCCATTTCTTTGAAGAATGTCATGGGTGTATTTATAGGGACCGCATTGAATCTGTATAATGCTTTAGGGAGTATTGCCATTTTGACAACATTGATTCTCCCTATCCACGAGCAGGGTATATGTTTCCATTTCCTCATGTCCTCTTTGATTTCATGGAGTAGCGTTATGTAGTTTTCTTTGTAAAGGTCTTTTACTTCCTTGGTTAAGCTGATTCCGAGGTACCTGATTTTCTGGGGCACGATTGTGAATGGGATTGCTTTTTTCATGTCCCTTTCCTCTGCCTCATTGTTTGCATATATGAAGGCCATGGATTTTTGGGTATTGATTTTGTAGCCTGCAACTTTACTGTATAAGTCTATTGTTTCTAAGAGTTTCTTAGTAGAGGTTTTAGGCTTCTCTAGATATAGTATCATGTCGTCTGCAAATAGTGAGAGTTTGATTTCTTCCCTTCCTATCTGGATGCCCTTAATCTCTTTTTCTTGTCTAATAGCTATCGCAAGTACTTCCAGTACTATATTGAAGAGGAGTGGTGAGAGTGGGCATCCTTGTCTTGTGCCTGATCTCAGAGGAAAGGCCCTTAGTTTTTCCCCGTTGAGGATAATGCTTGCCGTAGGCTTGTGATAGATGGCTTCGACTATCTTGAGGAAAGTTCCTCCAAACCCCATTTTGGCGAGGGTTTTCATCATGAAAGGATGTTGGATCTTGTCAAATGCTTTCTCTGCATCTACTGATATGATCATATGGTTTTTATCTTTACTTTTGTTGATATGCTGGATTATGTTGATTGATTTCCGAATGTTAAACCATCCTTGCATCCCTGGGATGAATCCCACTTGGTCGTGATGTATGATCTTTTTGATGAGTTGTTGGATCCTATTTGCTAGTATTTTGTTGAGGATCTTCGCATCGGTGTTCATCAGGGAAATTGGTCTGTAATTTTCTTTCTTAGTGGTGTCTTTGTTTGCTTTTGGTATTAGGGAGATATGTGCTTCATAGAAACTGTTTGGGAGAGTTCCTGTTTTTTCAATTTCCTGGAAAAGTTTGAGGAAAACAGGCAATAGGTCTTCTTTAAATGTTTGGAAGAATTCGCCAGTGAAACCATCTGGGCCTGGGCTTTTGTTTTTGGGGAGGTTTTTGATTACCGTTTCAATTTCCTTAACATTGATGGGTCTATTCAGGTATTCCAGGTCTTCTTTCTTCAGTCTTGGGAGATTGTAGGAATCAAGGAATCCATCCATTTCTTTTAGGTTCTCCTTTTTTGTGGCGTAAAGACTTTCAAAGTAGTCTCTAATGATCTTTTGAATCTCACTGGTTTCTGTTATGATGTCCCCCTTTTCATTTCTGATTCGATTTATTAGAGTTTTCTCTCTTTCTTTCTTTGTGAGACTTGCTAGCGGTTTATCAATCTTATTTATTTTCTCAAAGAACCAACTCTTTGTTTCATTGATCTTTCGGATTGTTTTTTTGGTTTCGATGTCATTAATTTCTGCTCTAATTTTTATTATTTCTTTCCTTGGGTCTGGTTTGGGGTCCTTTTTCTGTTCCTTTTCTAGGGTCTTGAGTCCTGAAGTCAAGCTATCTATGTGGGTCCTTTCTTCCTTCCTGAGGAATGCTTGGAGAGCTATAAATTTTCCCCTTAACACGGCTTTAGCTGCATCCCATAGGTTTTGGTAGCTCGTGTCTTCTTTCTCATTTGTTTCTAAGTATCTTTTGATTTCTTCCTTGATTTCCTTCTTGACCCACTCATTGTTCAACGTGGAATTCTTTAATTTCCAGGTGTTTGATTTTCCGTATTTGTGGGTGGTTAGCTTCTATCTTCAGCGCACCGTGGTCTGAAAAGATGGTTGATACAATTTCTATTTTTCCGATTCGATTGAGGTATGTTCTGGGGCCCAGTACATGGTCTATTTTTGAAAATGTTCCATGTGCACTGGAAAAGAATGTGTATTCTTTCTTTTTGGGGTGTAAGGCCCTGTATAGGTCTATTAGGCCTCTCTCTTCAATTTCTTCATTCAGGGTCAGTGTTTCCTTGTTGAGTTTTGTTCTTGTGGATCTATCTAGAGGTGATAAGGCCATATTGAAGTCTCCGACTACAATTGTGCTGTTAGTGATGTCCTCTTTGAAGTCTGTTAGGAGTCGTTTTAAATATTTAGCCGGTCGTTTGTTAGGAGCATATACGTTTAAGAGTGTGATTTCTTCCTGTTGTACATATCCCTTGATAAACAGAAAATGACCTTCGCTGTCCCTTTTGATCTTTTTCATCCTGAAATCTATGTTGTCGGATACCAGGATGGCTACTCCAGCTTTTTTAAGGGGGTTGTTTGATTGGAGGATTGTTTTCCATCCTTTGACTTTGAGTCTATGTTTACTCTGTTTGTTCAGGTGTGTTTCTTGCAGGCAACAGAATGTTGGGTTTAATTTCCGGATCCATTTAGCCACTCTGTGTCTCTTGATAGGTGCATTTAGGCCATTGACATTGAGAGAGATTATTGTGATGTGGTTTTGTGTCATCTTTCTGTGGGATTTGTTGTTCTTATGGGGCTCCTCCTTGTCTTACAGTAGCCCCTTTAGACCTTCTTTCAAGATTGATTTTGAGTCTATGAAGGACCTGAGCTGTTGTTTATCCGAGAAGTAGTGTATGGTTCCTTCGAGTTTGAGTGAGAGTTTAGCCGGATAAAGTATTCTTGGTGAGGCATTCATTTCGTTGAGTTTTTTCACTATGTCCCACCATTGTCTTCGGGCTCGGAGGGTTTCTTCTGACAGATCGGCCGTAAATCTGAGGGGTGCTCCTTTGTATGTGATTTCCCTCTTTGACCTTGCTACTTGTAGAATTGTGTCTCTATCTACAGCATCCGCCATTCTGACTATGATATGCCTTGGAGTCTTTTTATTTGGGTCTCTTTTTGCTGGCACTCTTCGGACTTCTTGTATCTGGACGCCTGCCTTCTCCAGCTCTGGGAATTTCTTAGTGATGATGTCTTTGACTATGTTTTTTTCATTGGGGTTACTTCCCTGTGGTTCTGGTACTCCAATGATTCTTATTTTGTTCCTCTTGAAGTCATCCCCCAGGGCTCTGATTCGCTCTAAAGCCATTTTGAGGTCTTTGGCCATTATTTGTTGCTGTCTGTAAGCTTTCTGCAGCTCATCCTCAAGCTCGCTGATTCTGTCTTCGGCTGTAGTCATTCTGCTGTTGAGGGCATCTAGTGAGATTTTTATTTCATCTACCGATTGCTTTATTTGTGAGATTTCCGTTCGAAGGTTTGAAATTTCTGCTCTCATTTCTGCTCTCATTTCTTCCTGTATTTTCTTGGTAGACCGTTCCAGCACTTGATTCATCTCCTCCCTTAATTTATTGGATGTCTGTTCCATAGTTGCTTGGAGTAAGTCGACTCTCCTCCATATTTCCTCTCTGAATTGTTTATCTGAGAGGTCGTAGATGTTGGGAGACTCTTTTGAGGTTTCTAGTATCTTTTCTTCTCCCTCTCTTCGTGGAGGGGATTTTCGCTGTTTCTTCATATTGTCACGGAAGTGCAGAGTTGGAACCTTGTAGTTATTTATTCCTCTTCCTTTTTGTGGGAAGAAGGGGCTCCGATTGTGCTAAACTTCCCTTATTCACTGATAGCTTTTATACTGTCAGCCTAAGCTAATGGCTATTTTGCGTAAATATTTGAGATCGCAAAAGTGAGTTTTCAAAGGAATACACAGTACGGATTGAGCTGAGGTAGCAAAGAATAACTGCGGCCGCGTTAGCGTTGTCCGCTCTGAGAGGAGGCGACGCCCACTTTAGACCACGCCCACTAAGACACAGGCCACGCCCCCAGTGTCTTCCTGTTGATGGGGGGGACGTGCGCAATTACAAGCCGGTTCGGGAGACGGGGTGCGCCGGGCGAGCAGGGAGTGACTTCAGAAACTCGGGAGACTCAGACGGCAGCGGGAAGTGGGGGAAAGGGAGGGCCTCAGGGAGTTCTTTGAAGGAATGAATTCTATCAATTGTGGCCAAAGGAGAAGGCATGGAATGGTAAAAAAAAAAATAACTGCGGTCGCGTTAGCGTTGGCCGCTCCGGAAAGAGGCCACGCCCACTTTTAGGCCACGCCCCCTGAGATGAGGACACGCCCCTAAGCAGCAGAGTGGGGATTGGTCAGGATCCGGCGGCGGCGGAAAGGTGCCAGGCAGGGGCTTCAGGAGAAGCCCGGAGCCGCGGGGGGCAGGGGGGGGAGGGGGCTTCTCCGCGCTGAGGCAGGCTCTCCAAGGGATTGCCTATTTACCTGCAGGATGGAGATTGGTCAGGATCCGACGGCGGCGGCGGAAAGGTGCCAGGCAGGGGCTTCAGGAGAAGCCCCGAGCCGCGGTGGGCAGGGGGCGGGGAGGGGGCAGAATTGATAGTTTTTGAATGGAGCTGCCAATTGATTAATATAGTCTTCCTTTGTTAACTGCTGAGTAACTTACTCTGTCCTCACACAACAGCACAATTATGTGACACAATATTCAGTTAATCATCAGCACAATAACATCCCTTCAGGGGCAAGAGTGAGAGCACAGCGGGTAGGACGTTTGCCTTGCATGTTGCCGAGCCAGGTTCGATTCCCAGCATCCCATATGGTCCCCTGAGCACCACCAAGAGTAATTCCTGAGTGCAGAGACAGGAGTAACCACTGTGCATCGCCGGGTGTGACTTAAAAATAAAAAAATCCCCTCCATGTTTAACAAGTATTAACACGCACCTCCTTGCCTGAGGCATATCAGAGCTTTATTAAGACTTCTCAGAAAGAGGTTCCAAGTACACTATTCTTCTCACACTCTTTGTTCAACTTACTCCTATGAGCAGTTATTATGATACATTAATATGCCTTTCAGTGTAAAAGAAATCTCTTTATTATATCTGCTTAAACAATGCACTTTAGGAGAAGTTATGGAATAAATTTCCCCCCTCAACTCTCCAATCAGGTAGCACCAGTTGGAAGAATCAGGAGCAATATTGGGGTGTCAGTTTCCAAATTGTGGATGGTTTGGTCCAGAGAGAAGGTCCATTGAGTTCTCAACACTGATGCCCTTTCTTAGTGCCATTTATTTCATTTCTTTTAGTTGTTTTCAATGTTCCAACCCCATACCTTCAGGAGATTGCATTTCCTACCACCAATATCCCCAGTTTCCCTCCCTCGCCTCTCCCTGCATGCCTCTATGGCAGGCACTTTTCTTCTCTCTTCTCTTTGTCTTTCCTTCTCTCTCTTTCCTTTTGAGCACTGTGTTTTGCAATGTAGGTATTGAAAGACCATCATTTATATCCATTTACTACTTTCAATGTTCAATTCTTGTTCAGAGTGATCATTACCAAAAATTATTGTCATACTGGTCCCTTCCCTATCCTAACTGCCTTTTCTCCCGCCACTCCCCTCCACTGCTCTTGTGGCAACCTTCCTACCATTGACCAGTCCTCCTCGCCCCAGTTTTCCCCTGTCTTAGAAATTCGTCTCATACTAATTTGCTTTTTCATATATTCCACAAATGAACACACTCATTCTATCTGATCATCTCTTTCTGATTCATATTTTCAGCATGATTCTCTCCATGTCCATTAATTTATAATCAAATTTCATGACTTCATTTTTCCTAACCAATGCACAGAATTCCATTGTGAAGATGTACCATTCTTTCTTTATCCAGTCATCTGTTTTGGGGAATTCAGGCTATTTCCATATTCTGGCTATTTTGAATAGTGTTGCAATGACCATAGAAGTGCACATGGTTTGTCTCTTGTGTGTTTTTGGACCCCCAGGGCCTATTCCAGAACATGTTATTGCTTGGTCAATTGGGAATTCAATTCCTAGTTTATTTGAGTATTGTCCATATTTTCCAAAAAGTTCAGACCAGGTGACATTCTCACCAACAATGAAAGAGTCCCTCTCTCCCCGCATCTGCACCAGTACTGGTTGTTCTTGTACTTTACGATGTGTACCAGTCTCTATGGTGTGAGGTGATATCTCATTGTTATTTTGATTTTCGTCTTTCTGTTAATTGTTGATGAAGAGCATTTTTCATGCTTACATAACTCTACCAGTGTCTTATATAGCTTTGATAATAACCCTTTTTCAGATGGGTCTAGCATAGAAAATTTTTCTCATTCCTTGTGTTGCCTTTGTAACTTGGTCACTAGTTTTTTTTTAGGGTTAAAGGCTTCTTAGGTTAATGTAGTCCCATTTATCTTTGCTTCTACTTGCTTTCCAAGTGGTGTTTCAACTTGAAGATGCTTTTAGCTTCAATGTCATGGAGGGTTTTGCCTATGTATTTTGTTGTTCATGTGTGTTTGTATGTGTGTGTGTGTGTGTATTCCTTATGGATTCGGGTCTGGTGTTAGTTCTTTAACTCATTTTGATCTAACTTTTGTGAATGGCATTATATAGAGGTATGAGGTGTTTTTTTTCACATTTGCACTACCGTACGCCTCTGAGACCTGTGTCCTACAAAAACAGGATGAGAACACAATTCGGGTATCCCAAAGAGGAATAGAAAGAGCTATGCTTGCAATATCACGTTTCACTCAAGTGAGGGAATGAATCTGGAGTTCCGACCTCCGTCGGTGATCAAGAATCAGGGACGTTGTCTCATTTGCCAAGGCATTGAAAATCAGATGGGTCAGTCATGTAATGGGATTCAGAGACGACCGCTGGACTAGAGCTGTTAGCCACTGGATTCCATGGGACGTCAAAAGAACGCATGACCGCCCACCTTCGATATGGTCAGGCTTCTTCATCAAGACCCTGAATGAACTGTTTGAGGCTCTTTGTGTTCCTGGAGTGAGCAGATGCCATTGGGCTATACTAGCATGAGTCAGGGATAAATGGAGACGTTACTGGCGCCCACTTGAGCAAAAAAGAGAACCCTTATTATCTGTTGTGGGGATGTTTATAAGCCTTTATGGAAAGAAATATGGAAATTAATTTTGTTAAATAAGAATAGAACTCCCATGCAACTGAGCAATACCGCTTCTTGATTTCTATCCCTAAACTATAAAAACACGACTTTAAAAGGATATATGCACATTATAATCATTGCAGCATTTCGTACAATAGCTAAGATATGGAGTCAGCCCAAATGTCCAACTATAGATGAGTGAATCAAGAAACTGTGAGAGAGAGAAGCGGCAGGCATTCTGGTGAGCAACGCGGCTCAGACAATGCTCTGGACCCGAACCGGGGCCAGCAACACTGGGGGGCCGGAGGGAGGAGGTGCCGCCAGCACACCTTCTCCAGATGGAATCCTGGAGATACTGAGCAGCAACTAACACGGCTCCAGGATTCGGGACTGGGACAGATTCGAGCCGCGGGGGCCACTGGAGTGGGGTGGCGCCAGCCCAAAACTCTGAGTGGTCCCGGCTGCTGGAAGTCACGCCCTCGACCCACCCTCGGCGCCATCTTGATGCCACAATCCACAGAGAAGCAGCAGGCATTCTGGTGAGCAACGCAGCCCGGACAATGCTCCGGACCCGAATCGGGGCCAGCAACACCGGGGGGCCGGAGGGAGGAGGTGCCGCCAGCACACCTTCTCCAGATGGAACCCTGGCGACACTGAGCAGCAACTAACACGGCTCCAGGATTCGGGACTGGGACAGATCCGGCCGCGCGACCTTTTCTAAAACCTGAAAACATACAATCTTTGAATGGAAAACTAATTATCAAATGCCTCCTTATTAGGGTTATCTTGTTTGGGGATATAACTCCCACAACAATAGTGAGTTTTGTGTTGAAATATGGAATCTAATCAAGGTGTAGAGAAAATAAATTTAGGTTCATCAGTTATACAGTTGGGGTGGGGGGCGGGGGGTATACCGGGGATTTTGGTGGTGGAATATGGGCACTGGTGAAGGGATGGTGTTTGAATACGGTATAACTGAGACATAAACCTGAGAACTCTGTAACTTTCCACATGGTGATAAAATTTTTAAAAAAATAAAAATTTTAAAAAAAAAGAAACTGTGAGATATTTACATTATGGAATCTTATGCAGCCGTAAGAAAATATGAAATCAAGCAATTACTTCCTACTTGGATGGAACTGGAGGATATCATACTGAGCAAAATCCATCAGAAGGGGATAATCGGATTCAGAGTGGTCTGTCTCATGTGGGTTATAACATAACCAGAAATAAAACAAATAGCAGAAATGGAGAGATAGTTCACAGAACTCAGTCTAAGGGGACAGGGATGTATCTGAGTGAACTTTGAAATATTAGCATGGGAATGAGGGAGTTCTGGTGGTAGGTGTTGCCAACATATGGAAGCCACTCAAGCCTTGAGAATATATGAGCGAAAAAGAATCTATCTTATGTATACCCGATGGAATACTAGTCAGCTATGAGGGACAACGTAGTCTTGCATATTCTTAGCACTTAAATGGAAATAGAGGGTATCATAATAAGGGTAAGTCATAGGCAAGACAAATAGCAAATAATTCCTCTCTTATTTGAAGTAAAGTTATACATACTAACAGAATATTAAAATGATCAGCGGTAACAGATGCTGATAATCTAGCTGCAGAAGTGAATTGACTAAGAGTTGGCTCTGGTGAGAATGGATGAGAGAGGGTCTAGAGTTGGTGGTTCAATGACACTCTGGTTTGGGATGTGGTGTTGAAATATGTATCCCTGGAACATTACTAAGAAAAGTATTATAAATCACAGTATATACCTAAATTTAATTTTAATTAATGATGAAGAAATACATTTTTAATACTTCATTCAGGTACACAAAAAATAAACATTTGAAAGAAAAATTTAAAAAAATATTTATTTGCAACTGTACACAAAGAATAAAATAGCTAGGAATATTTAAATAATTTAATGACTTTAACAACTTAAATTTTAAACATTTCTTTCAATGAATGAATATTGAAAGAATATAGGCATATAATTAAATACAGGATTAAGTTTAAAATACTTAGAAGATACATGGCATAGAATCCTTTACTTCATGATAAGTACAGATTTCTAAAGATTGATTGTACGCTGTGTGCTAGCAATTCTATTATGGGTAGTTTGTAATTCATGGGTCCAAATCTTTTTTAATTATTTCTAATATAGAAAATACATTTATTTCCTTAAAATGGAATATATTAATAATTGTGAGATTGTAACCCAAACATGAAAGCTTGTAACCATCTAACAGTGATTCAAAAAAAAATTTAAATAAATAAATAATAATAAAATGGAATATATTTTCTTATAGAAATGCAGAAATCACTCTAAAAGAAAGTTTTGAAAATATGCTGAAAAAATTGTCATCCTGTCATTCTGAGTAATATTGTTGAAAAATTAAAGAGGGTATTGGAGCGACAGCACAGCAGGTAAGTCGTTTGCCTTGCACACAGCCGACCAGTGTTCGATTCCCAGCATCTCATATGGTCCTCCAGCACGGCCAGGAGTAATTCCTGAGTGCAAATCAAGGAGTAATCCCTGTGCAACACCGGTTGTGATGCAAATAAACAATAAATAAATAAATAAGTCAAAAAAGGAGAGAGGCTACTTCTAAGTAATATATAAAATCAAGAATTTGTATCCAAAATATATAAAGAACTGTACGGTGTATTGTCTTTTAATAAAATTACTTAACTCTAACCTTCATAAAATGCACAAAAATTTCAAGAACTCACAATAAAAAAATGCTTTTAAATGGTCTAAAAGGGGCCATAAATACATTACAGAGAGTGGGCACTTGCCATACTTTGAGATTGCCATGAGTAAACTCTGAGCTCAGAGCTATGAGTATGCCCTGAGCACCCTGGGTTTGGGCTGCCAAATAAATAAAAAATTTAAATAGGCAAAATATTGGAAAAGATGTTTGGTATAGACAGATAGGTATTCAGTACATTAGTTATCGAGTACTGATAGCAAAATTATCAAGCTATCACTCCACACTTACTGTAACGTTACAATCATAGAGTCAGCTTGATCACACCTATGAGAGTGTTGATTTCAATAACAGTGACCTTCAACATTTATCTGAGGGCATTCAAATTCTTATTTGATGTTTGGAAGGATGGAGAATGATATGATGAATATGAAAAATGAAGGAAGTCCTTTAAAATTCTGATCATCTCCGCACCTGCGCCCATCCCACCACCCAGACCCGAACCCTTGTAGCATCCCAGGATCGCATCCTGCCCACCCATAGTGTCGCTCTCCAGCACCACGGCTTGCTCTCTCTCAGGTGTGTGACCCGCCCTGGGTCGCCCATTTACAGTGCTGGCAGGAGGCGTGGGCTTCACAGTAGGGGGCGTGGCCTCCTGGGGGTCCTTTGATATCCTTTTCTTGACTAAGTGCTATGGCGAGTACTTCCAGTACTATATTGAATAAAGGTAGTGAGAGTGGGCAACTTTGTCTTGTACCCGATCTTAGAGGGAAGACTCTCAGCTTTTCCCCACTGAGAATAATGCTTGCTGTGGGCTTGTGGTAGATGGCTTTGACTAGATTGAGGAAAGTTCCTTCAACTTCCATTTTGCTGAAAGTTTTTATCATTAATGGGTACTGGATCTTGTCAAATACCTTCTCTGCATCTATTGATACAATCATATTATTTTTATCTTTCCTTTTATTGATATGGTGTATTATGTTGATTGATTTGCGAATGTTAAACCATCCTTGCATACCCAGGATGAATCCTATTTGGTCATGGTGTACGATCTTTTTGATCCATCATTGGACTCCATTTGCTAGCATATTATCAAGGACCTTTGCATCTGTATTCTTAGGGATACTGGTCTGTAATTCTCTTTTTCTGTGATATCTATCTGTTATTGGTAGGAGGGTGATATTTGTCTCATAGAAACTGTTTGGAAGTGTTTCTGTTTTTTCAATTTCTTAGAAAATCTTGAACAGGATTGGGAGTAGGTCCTTTTTGAAGGTATGG
Source organism: Sorex araneus (assembly GCF_027595985.1). Taxonomy (NCBI): domain Eukaryota; kingdom Metazoa; phylum Chordata; class Mammalia; order Eulipotyphla; family Soricidae; genus Sorex; species Sorex araneus. The sequence goes on along the minus strand of NC_073302.1, from coordinate 10,498,999 downwards.
AAGAATTCACTAGTAAATCCATCTGGGCCAGGGCTTTTGTTTTTTGGGAGACTTTTGGTTATTACTTCAATTTCCTTGATAGGGATAGGTCTGTTATGGTATTCCAAGCCTGGGTCAGCTTCGGGAGATTATAGGAGTTCAGGAATTGGTCCATGTCCTCAAGTTGTCTAGTTATGTAGCATGAAGCTTTTTAAAATAATCTTATTATACTTTTAATTTCTGTGGGTTCTCTTGTGATGTCACCCTTTTAGTTTCTGATTCTGTTTATTCGGGGTCTCTCTTTCTTATTCCTTGTGAGTCTTGCTAGTGGTTTATCAATCTTATTTATTTTCTCAAAGAACCAGATCTTGGTTTCACTGATCTTTCAAATTGTGTTTTGGGTTTTCATGTATTTAATTTCTTCTCAAGTTTTATTATTTCGTTTCTCCTTTTTTGTTTGGGCTCCTCTTGTTGATCATTCTCCAAGGTCTTAAATGTGAAGTTAGATTATTTTTGTGGGCTCAATATTCCTTCTTGAGCTTGTAGAGCTACAAACATTTCCTCTCAACACTGCTTTTGTTGTGTCCCATAAGGTCTGGTAGCTCGTGTCTTCATTCATGTTCATTTTCTTTGGATTCGCTCTTTGATTTCCTTTCTAAGTCACTCATTATTCAGTAGTGAGCTGTTTAATTTCAAGGTGTTTGGTTTGAATTTCTGTTTTTGCCGGGGATTTACTTCAATTTTCAGTGCATCATGATCTGAAAAGATCCTTGATACAATTTCTATCCTCTTAATTTTATGGAGGTATGTTTTGTAGCCTAGTATGTGTTCTATCTTGGAGAATGTGCCAAGGGCACTTGAGAAGAATGTGTATCAAGCTTTTTGGGTGAAATGTCCTACATATGTCTACTAGACCCCTGTCTTCCATTTCTCCTTCAGATACAGTATATCTTTGCTGGGCTTGAGTATTATTCATCTACCAAGTGGTGGATCTGATCTTTTTGTACATCCACGACATCGGCAACTATCGCCCAATCTGCCTGCAGTCTGTCTTCTACAAGATGTTCACTAATGTCATCCTGAATAGAATAGGCAGAACACTAGACAAAGGACAACCATGCAAGCAAGCTGGGTTCCGAAGGGGATTCAGCACGATAGACCATATCCACACAGTGACCATACTCATTGAAGTTTCACGAGAGTTCAAGATGCCGCTCTGTCTAACGTTCATTGACTTAAAGAAGGCCTTCGATTCTGTTAAGACTGAAGCGGTCATCGAAGCCCTAGCCAAACAGGGCATTCAAACTAGTATATCAAAGTCCTCCTCGGGCTGTAGTGTGGATTCCCCACCAGGATCTCACCATTATACCAGGAAGTGATCATTGATGCAAAGAGAGTGGTGCTGCAGGGTGATACCATTTCACTGAAACTCTTCAGTACCACCCTTGAGATCATCATGTGATGACTGGAATGGTAAGAAATGGGAGTGAAGATAGATGGTCAGCAACTGCACCACCTCCGCTTCACTGATGACATCGTTCTCATAACACCAAATATTAGCCAAGTGGCACAAATGCTGGCCAACTTCGACCACGAGTTTGGAAAGGTCGAATTGCAGCTGAATCCAACAAGACGATGCTCATGAAAAAAGAACTGGTCCCTGAAGCTCCATTTGCTCTCAATGGAACAAACATCTCCAAATGTAGTAGCCATGGGTACCAGGGTTGAGAAATCAACATGAGGAACGAAATGGTGCCAGAATTGCGCAGGAGGAAGAAAGCAATGTGGAATGACTTCAAGAGCGTTGAAGAAGTGGTTAAGAGACCGAAGAACCTCCGACTCTGAGCACATCTTTTTGATTCCACCATTCTTCCTGCACTAACATATGCCTCAGAAACCTGGGCCCTACGCAAACAGGATGAGAATGCTATTAGTGTATCCCAAACAAGAATCGAAAGAGCTGTGCTAGGTGTGTCACGTCTCACTCAAGCGAGAGAAGGAATCTGCAGTTCTTACATCAGTCGATGGTCAAGAATCAGGGACACTGTCTTGTTTACCTAGGCATCAAAAATCAGATGGGCCTGTCATGTAATGCAATTCAGAGATGACCGCTAGACTAGAGCTGTTACCAACTGGATTTCATGGTACATCAAAGACCTCGTGGGTGCCCACCAACTAGATGGTCAGATTTCTTCATCAAATCCCTGAATGAACGATTTGAGGCTCGTCCTATTCCTGGAGCAAGAAGATATCATTGGGCTGCACGAGCACACGACAGGGACAAATCGAGATGTTACTGGGGCCCGCTCAAGCAAATCATAGGTCAAAGGGACAACAAGTGAAATTGTCTTTTTCGACCCCTATAATCAGGTTGTCTTTGTGAGTGGAGGTGACTTATTAATAGCTATTGTGTGAGATCTGGGATAACTAGTGTCTCAAATGTCAGGCCCTGAGAAAGTTCTTTCCGTGGACGCATCATCATCTCATGATTTTGTGGTTAGAAGTTTAGAGGGTGTTCTGGATGAGCAAATGAGGTGGTGATGATAGGGATTCACACACCTGAAGAGGAAGGTGGCGGGACAGCACTGGAGGGTCTGTGGCTGGGGGCAGGGTGCACGGCCCGAAGGATGCTGGAGGTGTTTGGGTCTGGGTGCCTGACTGTGGCACAGGAACTGGGACTGGATAACTGGTCAGGGAACTTGGCGCCCTGGGAGAGGAAGGTGAAGGCGCTGGAGGGGCAGGGACTGAAGCCAGGATGCAGGCCCCGCGGGATGCTGGGAAAAATGGAACTTTTGTGTTTTACAATAGAAATATGAGACATATAAAACATAAAAATGGTCTGTGGCTCTGCTTTTGTTTCAGTACCATGCTTTTTTAATTGTTACCAATTTGTAGTAGAGTTTGACGTTGGGGATGGTGATGCCTGCCATCCTCTATTTCCCAAGAATTGCTTTAGCTATTAGTGGGCGTTTGTTGTTCCATATGAATTTCAGGATTGCTTGATCCATTTACTTGAAGAATTTCATGTGAATCCTTATAGGGATCACTTTGAATTTGTATAGTGCTTTGGGGAGAATTGCCATCTTGACAATGCTAATTCTTCCTATCCATGAGCAGGGGATATGTTCTCATTTCCTCATGTCCTCTTTTATTTCATGGAGTAGCATTTTGTAGTTTTCTTTGGAGAGGTTCTATACCTTCTTAGTTGTGCTGATTCCAAGGTACTTGATTTTCTGGGGCACCATTTGAATGGGATTTTTTATGTCATTTTTTTATAACACTGTCTAGTTATTTGCATATAGGAAGGCTATGGATTTTGGGGTATTGATTTTATAGCCTGTGACTTTACTGTACAAATCTATTGTTTTTAGAAGTTTCTTGGTAGAAGTTTTAGGATTCTTTAGATATAGTATCATATAATCTGCTAATAGTGAGAGCTTGATTTCTTCCTTTCCTATCTGGATGCACTTAATGTCTTTTTCTTTTCTAACTGCTATTGCAAGAACTACCAGTACTATATTGAAAAGAAGTGGTAGAGTGGATATCCTTGTCTTGTCCTCGATCTTAGAGGGAAGGCACTTAGTTTTTCCCCATTGAGGATAATGCTTGCCATAGGTAGATGGCTTTGACTATCTTGAGGAACGTTCCCTCTAAACCCATTTTGGTGAGAGTTTTCATCATAAACAGGTATTGGATCGTATCAAATGATTTCTCTGCATCTATTGATATCATCATACGGTTTTTATCTTTACTTTTGTTGATATGAGGGATTATGTTGATTAATTTCCGAATGTTATAGCATCCTTGCATTTCCAGGATAAATCCCACTTGGTCGTGGAGTATGATCTTTCTGATGAGTTGTTGGATTCTATTTGCTAATATTTTGTTGAGGATCTTTGCATCTGTGTTCATCAGTGATTTTTGCCTGTAGTTTTCCTTATTAGTGGTGTCTTTGTTTGCTTTTGGTATTAGGGAGATATGTGTCTCATGCAGACTAACGGTACAGGGTGGAATATCCCTACACACACAACCCCAAATGCATGAACATCTAAGCTTTGATAAAGGAGCAAGAAATGTGAAGTGGAGCAAAGAAAGCCTCTTTAACAAATGGTACTGGCATAACTGGACAACCACATGCGAAAAAAATGTGCTTAGACATAGACCTAACACTATGCACAAAAATCAGATCAAAATAGATTAAAGACCTCAACATCAGACCAGAATCTATAAGGTACATTGAAGACCAGGTCAGCAAAACCCTCCATGATATTGAGGCTAACGGTATCTTCAAAGATGACATGTCACTGACCAACCAAGTGGAAACAGAAATCACAAATGAGACTATATTAAACTAAGAAGCTCCTGCACCACAAAATACAGTGATCAAAATACAAAGAAAATCTACAGAATAGGAAAGAATATTCACCCAAAACCCATCTGATCAGTGGTTGATATCAAGGTTATACAAGGCACTTGTTTGAATTGCAAGAAGAAATCATCTAACCCCATCAGAAAATGGGGCAAAGAAATGAACAGAAACTTTCCCAAGGAAGAGATACGAATGGACAAAAGGCACAAGAAAAAGTGCTCTACATCACTAATCTTCAGGGAGATGCAGATCAAAACAACCATGAGATACCATCTCATACCACAGAGACTGGCACACATCCAAAAGAATAAAAACAATCGCTGTTGGAGAGGATGTGGGGAGAAAGGGACCCTTCTACACTGCTGGTAGGAATTCCGACTGGTTCAGCCATTCTGGAAAACAATATGGACGCTTCTCAGAAAATTAGAAATTGAGGTCTCAGAAATACCACTACTGGGAATATACCGTGGAGAAGCAAAAAAATTACAGTCTAAATGTCGAAATGACATCTGCACTTATATGTTCATTGCAGCACTGTTTACAATAGCCAGAATCTGGAAAAAACCCGAGAGCCTGAGAACAGATTACTGGTTAAAGAAACTCTGGTACATCTATACAATGGAATATATGCAGCTGTTAGAAAAAATGAAGTCACAGCACACATCCAAAAGAATAAAAGCAACCGCTGTTGGAGAGGATGTGGGGAGAAAGGGACCCTTCTGCACTGCTGGTGGGAATGCCGACTGGTTCAGCCCTTTTGGAAAACAATATGGACTATTCTCAAAAAATTAGATATTGAGCTCCCATTTGACCCAGCAATACCACTGCTGGGAATATATCCCACAGAAGCAAAAAAGTATAGTCGAAATGACATCTGCACTTATATGTTCATTGCGGCACTGTTTACAATAGCCAGAATCTGGAAAAAACCTGAGTGCCCTAGAACAGATGACTGGTTGAAGAAACTTTGGTACATCTATACAATGGAATACTATGCAGCTGTTAGAAAAAAGGAGGTCATGAATTTTGCGTATAAGTGGATCGGCATGGAAAGTATCATGCTGAGTGAAATGAGTCAGAAAGAGAAAGACAGACATAGAAAGATTGCACACATCTGTGGAATATAGAATAACAGAGTAGGAGACTAACACCCAAGAATAGAAGAATAGTAGAAATAAGTACCAGGAGGTTGACTCCATGGCTTGGAAGCTGGCCTCACATTCTGGGGAGAGGGCAACTCAGAGAAGGGATCATCAAGTATAATGCGGTTGGAGGCCATACAGGGGAAGGATGAGGCGGGCTGAATGTAGACTAGAGACTGAACACAGTGGCCATTCAACACCTCTATTGCGAACCACAACACCTAATTAGAAAGAGAGAACAAAACGTAATGCCCCGCCACAGTGGCAGGGTGGGGTGGGGGGAGATGGGATTGGGGAGGGTAGGAGGGATGCTGGGTTTACCGGTGGTGGAGAATGGGCACTGGTGAAGGAGTGGGTCCTCAATATTTGTATGGGGGAAACATGAGCACAAAAATGTATAAATCTGTAACTGTACCCTCACGGTGATTGACTAATTAAAAATAAATAAATTTTTAAAAAAAGAAAAAAATGAAGTCATGAACTTTGCATATAAGTGGATCAACATGGAAAGAAAGTATCATGCTAAGTGAAATGAGTCAGAAAGAGAGAGACAGACATAGAAATATTGCACTCATTTGTGGAATATAAAATAACAGAATAGGAGACTAGTATCCAAATATAGTAGAAATAATTACCCGTAGGTTGGCTCTGTGGCTTGGAAGCTGGTCTCACATGCTGGGGGAAAAGGCAGCTCAGATAGAGAAGGCAACACCAAGTAAAATGTGGTTGGAGATCCCACCCGGGAAGGGAGATGTGTGCTGAAAGTAGACTAAAGTCTGAGCACAATTGCCACACAATACCGCTATTGCAAACTACAACACCTAATTGGAGAGAGAGAGATCAAAAGGGAGTACCCTGCCACAGAGGCAGGTTGGGGTGAGGAGGGAGATGGAATGGGGGGGGGAGGATATTGGGTTTATTGGTAATGCAGAATGGGCACTGGTGGAGGGATGCGTTTGTGAACACTGTATGAGGAAAAAACAAGTTCTAACTTGTGTGAATCTGTATCAGTACCCTCATGATTATGCACTAATTAAAGAATAATATAAATTAAAAAAAGAGAAAAAAAGCAACCGCTGTTGGCGTGGATGTGGGGTGAAAAGGCCTCTCCTACACTGCTGGTAGGAATGCCGACTGTTTGGAAAACCATATGGATGCTTCTCAAAAAATTAGAAATTGAGCTCACATTTGACCCAGAATACCTCTTCTGGGAATATATTCCGGAGATGTAAAAAAGTATAGTTCAAATGACATCTGTACTCATATGTTCATTGCATCACTGTTTACAATAGCCAGAATCTGGATAAAAATCCGAGTGCTTGACAATAGATGACTGGTTAAAAAACTTTCATACATCTACACAATGGAATACTATGCAACTGTAGGAAAGGATGAGATCATGAAATTTGCATGTAAGTGGATAAGCATGGAGTGTATCATGGTAAGTGAAATGAATCAGAAGGAGAGGTCTACACAGAGAAGGAATGCACTCATTTGTGGAATATAAGGTAACATGATGTGAGACTAACATCTACGATAGTAGAGATAAGGACCAGGAGGATTTTTCCACTTGTTAGATGCCAACCTTACATTCTGGGGGAAAATGCAGCTCAGATAGAGAAGGGACCATCAAGTAAAGGATGCTTGGCGGGCCTGCTCAGGATGGGAGATGCGTGCTGAAAGTAAACTAGACAGAACATGATGGCCACATAATACCTCTATTGAAAACCACAACACCCTAAAGGGAGGGAGAGTAAAAGTAATGTGCCTGCCACAGAGGCAGGGTGGAGGATGGATGGGGGTTGTAGGATATCATTCGTTTGTCCTTACTCCCTTGGCACAGAGTTTGGGCTTATCTGCTAATAATCTCTAAACATTTTAACACAACATTTGTATGTCCTGTTCTCCTTGCCACAAGGAGCTTAGGTATATCGTGTCACACCCATCAGAGTGCTCCCGAGTCACTCCCATTCCTTTGTCTATCCGTAACCACTTCTCTATGCTCTCTTCCCCAACCAGTTAATCAGCTTTTCCCCTAATCAGACTCTGTGAATATTTAAGGTCAGACCTTTCTAGGACACTGAACTTGTATTGTAAGTTAATATTACCTTTCTCCTCTCCATATGTCTTTTGAATAGTTTGCTTTAATGCAATGTCCATTTTGTGTGGACAAAGAAAGACAGTTGTTAATATGCTTTTGTAACATGGGATATAATTGGCATCAAATATTATTCACTCCCGGGCATCTGCCTTCTCAACTTAATCCTCAGCTGCCCTTACGTCCTAGCACCCCCAAAAGCAGGGTCCCGATGAGGGACGGGACGGACCCAGGGCAAGCAGTGAGTTAAGTCTACCCTGGCATTGAGATGGGCCTGGCCAAAGTCCCTAATGCTTAACTATAAGTTAAAAGCTTGGTCATGGACAAATACTGTCATGATCCAAAAGTAATGACGAGACTAGGACCCTGCTAGGGATAGAAAAGACTAATCTGGCCTGAGCACTGTAGTCTGAGATCGAGATGACTCCAGGAGAGCAATTCTATAAGGATAATTGCATCTCTTGCTGTGTTCATACAAAATGATTGATATTATGAATACTTATATGTTGGACAAGGAGAGGAGAAACACACCCATGGGATTCTGCTCTTGGGTGGGTGTCCTGCTGAAAGAGACTCTGTCCTAGAAGCAGCATCCCCTGAGGAAAATAACTTTAACCCATTGATTGTGACCACGCCTATGTGTAAGCCCCAACCCCTCATGCTTGGGGATTTAACTAGGCTGAAAGAGTGGGCTGGGGCCAGTTCCAGTGCCAGATCTGGAGAAGCTAGATCAAGATCCAGATCCAGCAAAGAAGAATAAAGTAGCATGGGGGAAGAAGAAGCAGGAGGAAACTCAGAGGAGAATGGAGATGGGAATGGAATAAACTGCAACTGAGACTAACCACCCTGGCCCTCGTTCCTTCCTTCGCCTGCCTCATCATCGCCATCAACCTCCCCAGGGTTGGGGAAGCGCCTGGAGACTACTGAACGGGAGTAGTGGGAGAGATAGAGCGCCGCTGCCCTGTGCCCGTTGTGGTGCACCCCTTTCTTTTTTGTGTGTTTACACAGGGGTGGTGGGAGGGATACTGGGAACATTGGTGGTGGAGAATGGGCACTCTTGGAGGGATGTGCACTCAATCATTGTATGATTGAAACATAAGCATGAAAGTTTGTAAGTCTGTAAATGTATCTTATGGTGATTTATTTAAAAATACAAAGTTTTAAAAAGTTAAAAAATAAAGTGAAATGTGTGCCAAAATATCAAGTATATAAGAACCAACTTAACGAAAGAGGCAAGAAACTAAACTAATATTTTAAAACACACAAGAAAGAAGTGGAAATAAAGACCAAAATAAGGGAAAATCATTCCATACTCATGGACTGAAGAATAAATATTGTCAAAATAACCATCCTACCTAAAATACTGTATGTATACATGTAAATATTCAATGCAATATCTATCAAACTTCAAAAAAATTTTTGAAAGTCCATTATAAAGTTGGTATGGAGATATAAAAGGCCCAAGTAGCCAAAATCATAGCGAAAAATTAAAAATTGAGAGGCTTCTCATTACCTTACTTGAAACATATAAAACCATAGTGATCCAAATAGAGTGGTATGAGATTAAAGACTCTCTGACCAATGTTTAGGAATACATCTCCAAAGACATCCCTGTCCAAAGATAGATGGTCTTACCATTTTAGGCAAAGGAGCTGAGTCATGCTTTGGAATAAAGACAGTCCATCAACAAATGATGTTGGGAGAATTGGATAACCACGTGTAAGAAATCAAATCTGGCATATAAACTCATTTATGGCCATGATCCAGAGTCCTTCCACCTGCCGCAAGAGCTATGGGAAGAGAAAACCTCCAGAACTCAATCAGCTCCACGCTCACAGTCCAACACTACATGATCGGATGAGCCTCATCCCTGATTGAATCTGAAGAAAACCGCAGGCATGTGAGTTTTGCGAACAGAACCTCCAGACTCGCACAGAGTTGGGAATGGGCGACCTCCCCGCATCTCCCTGGCAGTCATGCCCACAAACTGCCTCTGGTGGCCTGTAAACTTGAAAACGGCTATGATCCAGAGATTCACATATAAATCTTGAAGAGAGAAAAATCTGCAGAGATGCCTCTGGACTCCAAAACTAACATCCATTTTTTAAAAATTAAATTAAATTAGCCTCAGCTGTATGACCCTATTTAAAATTTTAGAATTCCTGGAGCACATAGACACAAATGCCGTTGCCTAACATCTCAAATTCCATACCACTGATGTACCAAGAGTAGGACCTAGGGTATCAAGTAGAAGGCAACCTTCTTCTTGAAATTAGAAAAATTAGAAGACCCCAGCCCCAGCAGAGGCGCCCAAGGGGTGCAGTCAAAAGCGCCTCCCCTCCTCCCATCCCCGGAAATCTCAGGAGCACAGCAAAAGGAATTAGATGGCAGCAGCATGGACATAAGCGGCCCCTCCACTGACAGTACAGCTGCGTGCTGGGAGTGGCCTCTGGGCTCCAGGAAACCTCAGGAGCTCGGCAGAGGGAATTATATGGAAGCAGTAGGGATAAAAGCAGCTCCTCCCACGGACAGGTACAGACCCATGCTGGGCATGTCCTCAGGGGCATTATTTTCCCCTGTCCCAGCACATTGGACTCACAGCTCAACCTCCATTACCTAATTCTAAAGTGGACATCCTGACTATCCCAAACACATTAAGCCATAGACAACTAACATAGTCAAATCAAAGTATACTGAAAAATTGACCTCCATTGACCAAGCTCATCCAGAATCCTTTCTCAAAGCAAGAGAGGAATACTGATAGTGAACTGGAAGGTCCCACCTCCATATCACCACAAAACATGAAGAAATAGCACAAATCCCCACCACGAGGAGAAGATGAAGAAAAGAGTCCAGAATCTTCAACACGGTTACCCACAAATACGATCTCTCCGAAAAAGAATTCAGGGATGAAATGTTGAAGATGATCAATGAACTTAAAGAAACAGTGGAACACGCATCCAGCAAATTAAAAGAGGACATGAAAGAAACAATGGAACGTACATCCAAGAAAATGCAAGAAGAAATGAGAGCAGAAATAAAAAAGCTACAAGCAGAAATGTCACAAATAAAGGAGTCAGTAGATGAAATAAAATCTCAGTGGGTGGGGCTGGAGCGATAGTACAGCGGGTAGGGTGTTTGCCTTGCGTTTGATTCCCAGCTTTCTATATGGTCCCCTGAGCATCACCAGTAGTAATTCCTGAGTGCTGAGCCTGGAGTAACCCCTGTTCAATGCTGGGTGTGACGCAAAAAGAAAAAAAATGTAAAAAAGAGGGGCATATGCTGCCTGAACCCATGTACTGCTTGTGCCCATGTGCCGAGCACATGCGGTGCCCGAACCCATGTGTCGCCCGCATCTCCCCACTTGAAATGTGTACTTTCATGCTTTTGTGTCTAAAGCTCAGATGTGTGTAGGGGCTCTCTCCACCCTTGGAGAAGCCTGTATTCTCTCTTGAGTGCGTTATTCTTACTATTCTCTTTCCCACTTATCCTTTCCTCCTTCCCTCAAAAACCTCTAAATAAAATCTGTTTACTTAAAAAACAAAACAAAATAAAAAAAAACCTCAGTGGGTGCCCTCAACAGTAGAATGACTACAGCTGAAGACAGAATGAGTGAGCTTGAAGATGGGCTGCAGAAAGCTTACAAACAACAAACATTGGGATAAGACCTCAAAGTAGCTTAGGGCGAATCACAGTCCTAGGGGATGAACTCAAGAGGAACAACATAAGAATCACTGGAGTACCAGAAGAAGAGGGAGGCAACCCCAATGAAAAAGAAACAGTATAAGATATTGTCACTAAGAAGTTCCCAGAACTTCAGAGAAGCTGAGACGTTCCCAGAGAATGCAGACATCCAGATCCAAGGAACTCGAAGGGTTCAGCTAAAAGAGACCCTAATAAAAAAGTCTCCCAGACAGATCTTAGTTGGAATGATGGATACCACGGATAGACATAATACTGTAAGCAGCAATGTCAAAGAAGGAAATCACATACAAAGGCACACCCTTTAGATTTACAGAAAACCTATCAGAGGAAACTGTCCAAGCCCAAAGACAATGGCGGGATAAAGTGAAAAAAAAAACAGTGAAATGAACACCTCACCAATAATACTTTATCTGACTAAACTTTCACTCAAATTCAAAGGAATGATACACTATTTCATGGATAAACAACAGCTCAGGTACTTCATAGTCTCAAAACCGAACTTAAAAAAAGGACTAAAAGGGCTACTGTAAGAAAAAACCCTAAAGCCTCTTCAACAAATGGTGCTGGAAAACAGGACAGCTACATGCAAAAAAATGAGCTCAGACTTCTACCTAAAGCCATGTACAAAAGTTAGGTCAAAATGGATTAAAGACTTCAACATCGGACCAGAATCCATAAGGTACGTGGAAGATGAGGTTGGCAAAACCCTCCACAACATTGGAGCTAAAGGTTTATTCAAAGATGACATGCCACTGGCCAAGCAAGTGAAAACAGAGATAAACAAATTGGGCTATCTTAAACTAAGCAGCTTCTGCACCTGAAAAAAAACAGTGACCAAAATATAAAGACAGTCTACAGAATGGGAAAGGATATTCACCCAATACCCATCTGATAAATGGTTGATATCAAGGCACTGGTTAAACTCTACCAGAAGAAAACATACCACCCCATCAGAAAATGGGGGTGGGGGTAGAAATGAACAAAAATTTTCTCAAAGAAGAAATCAATTCATTACAACATGCCAGTGAACCAAAAGCTTACATTTGGTAGGTTGGGAACACCTGTAAAGGTGATTAGATGATTCCCCAAAAACCTCTGTCCCTCTTGGAGAGCCCGGCAAGCTACCGAGAGTATTCCGCCCACACGGTAGAGCCTGACAGCTACCTGTGGCATACTTGATATGCCAAAAACAGTAACAATGATGGACCTCATTCCCCTGACCCTGAAAGAGCCCCCAATATGCCATTGGGCTACAGTAGCAAGCGACAGGGATGAATGGAGACATTACTAGCGCCTGCTTGAGCAAATAGATGAACAGCAGTATAACAGTGATAGTAACAATGACAATAACTGGGGGCAGAGGTGAATTGAGCAAATTGTGTTGAAGGAAAACTTAAGAATGATCATGTGCTTGGAACCTCTTTCTGAGAAATCTGAATGAAGCTCTGATCTGCCTCTGACAATAAGGTGTGTGTTAATATGTGTGTTAATACTTGTTAAATATGGAGAGGATTCTATTGTGCTGATAATTTGCCAAATGTTTATGTCATATAGTAGTGTTCTTGTGTGAGGAGAGCATAAATAACTCAGCAGTTAACAAATGAAGTCTAAATTAATCAACTGGCAACTCCATTTTATCACGATCAAGTCTGAATCAATAGCAGTGATTAAGCTATCTAATGATCTTTTGCCAAAATATGAGAAGTTTATTATAACAGTGTATATATATGTGCCTGTTTCATAGCTTACATGATCTAATAAAACAGTAATAAAAGATTTTTTTTTAATTTTTTTTTATAATTTATTTATTTTTAATTCGTGAATCACCATGAGGGCACATTTACAGATTTATACACTTTTGTGCTTATGCTTCACTCATACAAAGTTCGGGAACCCATCCCTTCACCAGTGCCCATTCTCCACCACGAGTAAACCCAGCTTCCCTCCCACCCTCCCCGATCCCATCTCCCCACACCCCGCCCTGCCACTGTGGCAGGGCATTCCCTTCTGTTCTCTCTCTCTAATTAGCTGTTGTGGTTTGCAATAAAGGTGTTGTGTGGCCACTGTGCTCAGTCTCTAGCCCTCATTCAGCCCGCAACTCCCTTCCCCCACATGGCCTTCGACTACATTATAGTTGGTGATCCCTTCTCTGAGTTGCCCTTTCCCCAGAATGTGAGGCCAGCCTCCAAGCCATGGAGTCAACCTCCTAGTACTTATTTCTACAATTCTTGGGTGTTAGTCTCCCACTCTGTTATTCTATATACCATAGATGAGTGCAATCTTTCTATGTCTGTCTCTCTCTTTCTGACTCATTTCACTCAGCATGAAACTTTTCATGCCCATCCACTTAAATACAAAATTCATGACCTCCTTTTTTCTGACAGCTGCATAGTATTCCATTGTATAGATGTACCAAAGTTTCCTCAACCAGTCATCCGTTCTAGGGCATTTGGGTTTTTTCCAGATTCTGGCTATTGTAAATAGTGCTGCGATGAACATACATGTGCAGATGTTGTTTCGATTATACTTTTTTGCCTCTCTGGGATATATTCCCAGCAGTGGTATTGCTGGGTCAAATGGGAGCTCAACCTCTAATTTTTTGAGAGACGTCCATATTGTTTTCCAGAAGGGCTGAACCAGTCGGCATTCCCACCAGCAGTGTAGAAGGGTCCCTTTCTCCCCACATCCTCTCCAACAGCGGTTGCTTTTGTTCTTTTGGATGTGTGCTAGTCTCTGTGGTGTGAGGTGGAATCTCGTGGTTGTTTTGATCTGCATCTCTCTGATGATTAGTGATGTAGAGCACTTTACATGTGCCTTTTGGCCATTCGTATTTCTTCCTTGGTAAAGTTTCTGTTCATTTCTTTGCCCCATTTTTTGATGGGGTTGGATGTTTTCTTCTTGTAGAGTTCAACCAATGCTTTATATACCATTGATATCAACCCCTTATCTGATGGGTATTGTGTAAATATCCTTTCCCATTCTGTGGATAGTCTTTGGATTCTGGTACTGTATCTTTTGCTGTGCAGAAGCTTTTTAGTTTAATGTAGTCCCATTTGTTGATCTCTGTTTTTACTTGATTGCTTAGTTCTGTGTCACCTTTGAAGATACCTTTATCTTCAATATCGTGGAGGGTTTTGCCGACCTTGTCTTCAATGTACCTTATGGTTTGTGGTCTAATGTTGAGGTCTTTAATCCATTTTGATCTGACTTTTGTGAATGGTGTCAGGTCAAGGTCTAAGCCCATTTTTTTGCATGTGGTTGTCCAGTTGTTCCAGCACCATTTGTTGAAGAGACTTTCCTTGTTCCACTTCACATCTCTTGCTCCCTTATCAAAGATTAGATGATCATACATTTGGGGTTGTGTGTAGGTATATTCCACCCTGTTCCATTGGTCTACGGCTCTGCCTTTGTTCCAGTACCATGCTGTTTTAATTGTTACTGCTTTGTAGTAGAGTTTGAGGTTGGGGAGGGTGATGCCTCCGATCATCTTTTTCCCAAGAATTGTTTTAGCTATCCGTGGGCGTTTGTTATTCCATATGAATTTTAGGATTGCTTGATCCATTTCTTTGAAGAATGTCATGGGTATACTGATAGGGATCGCTTTGAATCTGTATAATGCTTTGGGGAGTATTGTCATTTTGACAATATTGATTCTCCCTATCCATGAGTAAGGTATATGTTTCCATTTTCTCATGTCTTCTTTTATTTCATGGAGTAGCGTTTTATAGTTTTCTTTGTAGAGGTCTTTTACATCCTTGGTTAAGCTGATTCCGAGGTACTTGATTTTCTGGGGCACGATTGTGAATGGGATTGCTTTTTTCGTGTCCCTTTCCTCTGCCTCATTGTTTGTATATAGGAAAGCCATGGATTTTTGCGTATTGATTTTGTAGCCTGCAACTTTACTGTATAAGTCTATTGTTTCTAAGAGTTTCTTAGTAGAGGCTTTGGGCTCCTCTAGATATAGTATCATATCATCTGCAAATAGTGAGAGTTTGATTTCTTCCTTTCCTATCTGGATGCCCTTGATCTCTTTTTCTTGTCTAACAGCTATCACAAGTACTTCCAGTACTATATTGAAGAGAAGTGGTGAGAGTGGGCATCCTTGTCTTGTGCCTGATCTTAGAGGAAAGGCCCTTAGTTTTTCTCCATTGTGAATAATGCTTGCCGTAGGCTTGTGGTAGATGGCTTCGACTATCTTGAGGAAAGTTCCTCCAAAACCCATTTTGGTGAGAGTTTTCATCATGAACGGATGTTGAATCTTGTCGAATGCTTTCTCTGCATCTATTGATATGATCATATGGTTTTTATCTTTACTTTTGTTGATATGATGGATTATGTTGATTGATTTCCGGATGTTAAACCATCCCTGCATCCCCGGGATGAATCCCACTTGGTCATGGTGTATGATCTTCTTGATGAGTTGTTGGATCCTATTTGCTAGTATTTTGTTGAGGATCTTCGCATCGGTGTTCATCAGGGATATTGGTCTATAATTTTCTTTCTTAGTGGTGTCTTTGTTTGCTTTTGGTATTAGGGCGATGTGTGCTTCATAGAAACTGTTTGGGAGAGTTCCTGTTTTTTCAATTTCCTGGAAAAGCTTGAGGAAAATTGGCAACAGGTCTTCTTGGAATGTTTGAAAGAATTCACCAGTGAATCCATCTGGGCCTGGGCTTTTGCTTTTGGGGAGATTTTTTATTACAGTTTCAATTTCCTTAACATTAATGGGTCTATTCGAGTATTCCAAGTCTTCTTTGTTCAGACTTGGGAGATTGTAGGAGTCAAGGAATTCATCCATTTCTTTTAGGTTCTCTTGTTTTGTGGCGTATAGACCTTCGAAGTAGTCTCTAATGATCTTTTGAATCTCACTGGTTTCTGTTATGATGTCCCCCTTTTCATTTCTGATTCGATTTATTAGGGTTCTCTCTCTCTGTTTCTTTGTGAGTCTTGCTAGCGGTTTATCAATCTTATTTATTTTCTCGAAGAACCAGCTCTTTGTTTCATTGATCTTTCGGATTGTCTTTTTGGTTTCGATGTCATTAATTTCGGCTCTAATTTTTATTATTTCTTTCCTTCGGTCTGGTGTGGGTTCCTTTTTCTGGTCCTTTTCTAAGGTCTTGAGCTGTGAAGTCAAATTCTTTATGTAGGCCCTTTCTTCCCTCCTGAGGAATGCTTGGAGAGCTATAAATTTTCCCCTTAACACGGCTTTAGCTGCGTCCCATAGGTTTTGATAACTCGTGTCCTCATTTTCATTTGTTTCTAAGTATTTCTTGATTTCTTCTTGGATTTCCTTTCTGACCCACTCATTATTCAGCATTGAGTTGTTTAGTTTCCAGGTGTTTGATTTGGTTCTCCGTGTCGGTGTGTGGTTGGCTTCTATCTTTAGCGCTTCGTGGTCTGAAAAGATGGTTGATACAATTTCTATTTTTCTGATTCTATTGAGGTATGTTCTGGGGCCAAGTACATGGTCTATTTTGGAAAATGTTCCGTGTGCACTGGAAAAGAATGTGTATTCTTTCTTTTGGGGGTGTAAAGCCCTGTATAGGTCTATTAGGCCTCTCTCTTCCATTTCTTCTTTCAGAGTCAGTGTTTCCTTGCTGAGTTTTGTTCTTGTTGATCTATCTAGAGGTGATAGGGGGATATTGAAGTCTCCAACTACTATTGTGCTGTTAGTGATGTCCTCTTTGAGGTCTGTAAGGAGTTGTTTTAAGTATTTAGCCGGTTGTTCATTGGGTGCGTATATGTTTGTGTGTGATTTCCTCCTGTTGTACATATCCCTTGATGAATAGAAAGTGGCCTTCGCTGACCCTTCTAATCTTTTTCAACCTGAAATCTATATTGTCGGATACTAGGATGGCCACACCAGCTTTTTTAAGGGAGTTGTTTGCTTGGAGGATTGTTTTCCATCCTTTGACTTTGAGTCTGTGTTTACTCTGTTTGTTCAGGTGTGTTTCTTGTAAACAGCAGAATGTTGGGTTTAATTTCCGGATCCATTTTGCCACTCTGTGTCTCTTGATAGGTGCATTTAGGCCATTGACATTGAGAGAGATTATTGTGATGGGGTTTTGTGTCATCTTTCTGTGGGGTTAGTTGTTCTTATGGGGTTCCTCCTTAGCTTACAGTAGCCCCTTTAGACCTTCTTTTAAGTTTGGTTTTGAGTTTATGAAGTTCCTGAGCTTTTGTTTATCTGAGAAATAGTGTATGGTTCTTTCCAGTTTGTGTGAGAGTTTAGCCAGATAAAGTATTCTTGGTGAGGCATTCATTTCGTTGAGTTTTTTCACTATGTCCCACCATTGTCTTCGGGCTCGGAGAGTTTCCTCTGACAGGTCTGCTGTAAATCTGAGGGGTGCTCCTTTGTATGTGATTTCCCTCTTTGACCTTGCTGCTTGTAGAATTGTGTCTCTATCTACAGCATCCGCCATTCTGACTATTATATGCCTTGGAGTCTTTTTATTTGAGTCTCTTCTTGCTGGCACTCTTCGGACTTCTTGTATCTGGACGCCTGCCTTCTCCAGCTCTGGGAATTTCTTAGTAATGATGTCTTTGACTATGTTTTTTTCATTGGGGTTACTTCCCTGTGGTTCTGGTACTCCAATGATTCTTATGTTGTTCCTCTTGAAGTCATCCCCCAGTGCTCTGATTTGCTCTATAGCCATTTTGAGGTCTTTGGCCATTATTTGTTGTTGTCTGTAAGCTTTCTGCAGCTCATCCTCAAGCTCGATGATTCTGTCTTCGGCTGTAGTCATTCTACTGTTGAGGGCATCTATTGTGATTTTTAATTCATCTACCGTTTCCTTTATTTGTGTGACTTCCATTCGTAGGTTTGAAATTTCTACTCTCATTTCTTCCTGCATTTTTTTGGTAGATCATTCCAGTGATTCATTCATCTCCTCCCTTAATTGACTGGACGTCTGTTCCATGGTTGCTTGGAGTAGGTCGACTCTCCTCCAGATTTCCTCTCTGAATTGTTTATCTGAGAGGTCGTAGATGTTGGGAGCCTCTTTTGAGGTTTCTAGTATCTTTTCTTCTCCCTCTCTTCCTGGAGGGGATTTTCGCTGTTTCTTCATATTGTTATGGAAGTATAGGATTGGAACTTTGTAGGTGTTTATTCCTACTACCTCTTGCTGAGAGAAGGAGGGGCTCTGTTTGTGCTATTGCTGATGGCAGCTTTATTCCTATTCTAGAAGTCTTCCTTACACTCAGCCTTTTCTTTCTGATTGATGTTGGGGCTTTAATGAAGACTTAAGTCTAAGTTGTCTTTACAAAAGCTTTGCTAAGCTTCTCTTATTCACTGATAATTTTTCTAAACTTAGAGCTGATAGGCTATTTCGCATAAGTGAATGAGATGTGTTAAAGCGATTTTCAAAGCAAGAAGACTATACCTAATGTGCTAAGGTAGGAAATAATAACTACGGCCAAGTTAGTGGCCGCCTCTCTGGCAGGAGGCCACGCCCCTTTAAGGCCACGCCCCTTTCAGACCACGTCCCCGTTTCTTCCTAGCAGGGGCTCCTGGGACGTGGGTCCCCTGGGAAACGGCCGGGTAAGCTGGGGCGGTGGGACGCGGGGAGTGGCGGTGGCAAGGGTCCCAAGTCCCGGCGGCCGCGTGGGAACCAGGGGCTAGTAATAAAAGATTTATAATGACAGAAATCAGTATCTAAATTACACTTCTCTCAGATTTCTGAAATAAGGCTGAGGATAGTTCTATCACTATTTCTATCATCCGGTTATTCATCAATTGTTCGAGCGGCCACCAATAACGTCTTCGTTCATCCCTGTCGCATGCCACTGCAGCCCAGAGGCGTCTGCTTACTCCAGAAACAGGAAGAGCACATTGTTGTTACTGGTACTGTTTTTGGCATATCAAATACATTATAGGTAGCTTGCCAGGCTCTGCCATGTAGGCAGGATATCTCTGGCAAGAGGTTAGCTTGCCAGGATCTCCAAAACGGATGGAGGCTTTTGGCTCCACGAGATTCTGCCTGGAGGGAAGTTCCTTTGCCTATTTAGGGACAACTAGGAGTGTCTGGTAGAGACCTACCACCAGCCCTGTCAGACATGTGCATTGGCTTCATTTGTGTGTGGAAAGCATCCCAGCCATTCCTGTGTCCAGAAGGAACTTAGCATGTAGTTCCATTCCAGGGGCCTCTTGATACCTGGAAAATTCTCTCAGGTGACCTGAGCAGCTCTGCTCAACCGCCTCTCCAAGGTTAAATTGGGCTGTGGCAATTACCTTCTTTTCTTTAATCAGGAGCTTAGGGACTTTGATTTTGTCCTCTATGAGGTTTATAAAATGGTTTCTTTATTGACTTGTAGGTCAAGGACAGACACAGAAAGGTCAGGAGATTATGGGCTCACAGCAGTTTCCATCCCACTGTTTTGTTCCTCCTAAGTACTGCAGAAGCTGAAGACTTGCTGACTAAATGAGAAGATTCTAGACCTACCAAGAGTGAAGATATCAGAGTGAGCTTCTAATTGTAGGACATAAAGTTCTGTTACTGTGTGCATAGAAGGATGTACATGCATACCATATGCATATGCTGTGTGACAAATTCTTGCTTGCATAAAATGATAAAATGTATGTTTCCTCAACAGGTGTCTATATCTATATGATATCTCTAAGGATTCATTTTGAAAAACAGATACAGAGGGGCCTGAAAGATAGGATAAGAGGTAAGATATATGTCTTGCAAATACCTGGTTTGTTCTGCAGCATTGTTCCTCCTAAGTACTTTCATTGAAACATCATGAGATAGAGCACCGATGTCCCCATTTCCATCCTGCCACCCACACTTTGCATGTATAGCAGATACCTTTCTTCTCTTTCTCTCACTATCCTTCTTTCCCTTTGGGTATTATAGTTTGAAATACATTACTGAATAATTTCCAAGTATTTATCACCTTTAAGCAATCATTTATACCCACAGTGATCATTTCCAACTATCATTGTCCTAGTGGTGACATCTTTATCCTAACTGCCCTCTCCCTCCAATGTGGCAAGTGTCCAACTAGGGACCAGACTTCTTGACCCATGTTCCTACTGCAAATGAGTTCAAATGCAGGGCATCCAAAAATCGTTTTGGGATATAGAAAACATAGTATTGGGGCTGGAGCTATAGCACAGTGGGTAAGGCGTTTGACTTTCATGTTGCTGACCTGGGTTCAATTCCCAGGATCCCACACGGTCCCCTGAGCACACCCGGGAGTTAATTTCTGAGTACAGAGCCAAGAGTAACCCCTGTTTGTCGCCCGGTGTGACCCAAAAAGGGAAATAAACATAGTATGAGATGAATACTGAAGAACAAGTTTAAAAAAAAACAGAGAGTGACTGGGAGAAAAAGCAAGGTCTAAAAAGTTATAACTAAAACTACATGTGACTGAAAGATTCTTTTCTCTATGCCAAGTGAACACAGCATCAGGGGATTCCGAGGAAGCAGATATAGAGCCCTCTTAGGGTGATTTGAACCCTCGTACCAAATATCTAGCCTGCCCTTGTTCAATCTCTTCCATATTCTCAACTTGTAAACAGGTATCAAAACTGAGTCATGAGATTGTTATGAGATTGTTGAATATGAAGAGACATAGATATGGTCACTAGCAAGAAGGAGAAATTTCCTGAGTTTCCCCATGGTCAGCATGGGGGAGTTTTGAAATCCTAACTCAGTGATGCGGTGATGTGTAATATTTGCTTTTCTTTTTTATGTCTCTATGTTATCTCTGCAAACCATCCAAGCTTTCTGCTTTATTAGTTATTAATGATGTTTGATAAATACAGTATTTCTCTGATGGTATCTGTGAGTAAATGGGACCATCTTTATGCCCACAGACACTCAGGAGTCTGTCAGTGATGGCCACATTACTGCATTGAACAGGCAGGATCAGGTGCCTTTCTTCCTCTAGGTAAGTATGCAGACTTGTTCCTTTGATTTCAGGATCTCAATGGGTTAGAAATGGTTTAATCCACATTCTGGAAATGCTATGTTTATCTCCTTTGCTTAGGTTCCACTGGTAAAGAAAAGGTGACTTAGTCTCAATCACAATGCTATATTGAGATGCTAAATTCAAAAGTAATCACTAATTATTCAGCCCTGTGTCTGGCAAATAATCAGTGTTGAGTCTTGAAGAGGGATTCTAATAATCTTTCCTCAAACTAAATGTTTTTGTCATAAACCTTCAAGGTTCATAAATCTCCAAATTCTGGGACAATACTTACAGAAGGCTTATGAAATAAGCCTGTCTAAACAGGTATCTCACACTCTTTGTGAACATGGTCTGTTCCTCTTTTCATGGGTGAAGGGCTACAATTGTCAAAAGTTAAATCCTGACCCCTCAATACCACTTCTGGTAATATATCCCGAGACTGCAAGAAAGCAGAGGAGAAATGAAATCTGTACCTATATATTCATTGCAGCACTGTTCACAATAGCCAAAATCTATAAACAACCTGAGTGCCCAAGAACAGACTAGTAAACAGGCTAAAGAAACTTTGGTACATCTACACAATGGAATTCTATGTAGCTCATGGGTGAGATGAAGTCATGAAATTTGCTTATATTGGATAGACATGAAGAGTATCATGCTATGTAAAATCAGTCAGAAAGAGAGGGACAGAGATAGAAGGACTGCACTCATTTGTGGAGTATAAAATAACATAACATGAGACCAACACCCAAGGACAGTAGGGTAAGGAGATTGCTCCATAGTTTGAAGCCTGTCTCATGAGTGGGCAGAGAGAGGATAGCTGGAATGGAGAAGGGATCACTAAGAAAATGATGGTTGGAGGATCGGGCAGGATGGCAGATATGTGCCGGAAGTAGATAAAAGACCAAACATGATAACCTCTCAGTATCTGCATTGCAACCCATAATGCCCAAAAGTCGAGTGAGTATGGGGCATATTGTCTGCCATGGAAGCAGTGGGAAGGTGGGAAAGGTGGGGGTATACTGGGGATATTGGTGATGGGGAATGTGCACTGGTGGAGGGGTGGGTGTTTGATCATTGTGTGATTGTAACTCAGACATGAAGCTTGTAACTATACCTCACGGTGAATCAATAATTTTTTTTAAAAGTTAATCCTATGAAAATCAAAGTTCTCTGTTTTTTTATAGTTAATTAGTTTATTGTGGTGTCTCCTCACATAATCAGTCACAGTCCACGTTAGGGAATACGGAGAGATAGAAGCAGTGTCCCTGAGCAGTTCAGTCTCTAAGAAATACTGCCATCCTGCTCTTTACCTTGAATACAAAGGACAGCAAAGATTCCCTCCTTCAACTATGGTGGAGTGATGTCACTTAGCATGTCAGGACATGCAAAAAATGTGGAGTAGGAGAGCCAGTATGTTGTAATTAGGAGACAGATTCTGGTTAGATACATGTTGTCATTCCTTTCACTGCTATCTGTAGCAGCAATGCAACTTTGCACACTTAGATATCATGATTTTGTACACTCCTTCAATACTGAGACTTTGCATTTTTTGCTTACTCTTGTGTATAGACCTTTGTGTAGGGCTTAGTACAGAGCATGAATTAAGCTGTTGTTCAAAGTATTTTTCCAGATTAAGAAAAATATCTTAATATTGAAGATATTAACTGCCTCAGCAATTGAAGATCTCCGGAACCCAGCCACAGCCATGCTCAAGGCCATTCTCCACATGTTCAGATGAGCCTCACACATGAAGGAAACAGCTGAGGAACCCAGGTGTGTGGGACCTGGGGCCGAGATCTCCACAGCTGCTCAGATCAGGACTGGGCCTCTTCCACCCAGATTTCCCATTTTCCAGTAACTAGGCAGTCACACCCAGAAACTGCTCCCAGTGCTGTGTAAACCCATCACAGCCAATTCCTATTGCTATAAAACCAAAATGCCAGAAGAGTATTCATATTCATATTATGGTGTATTCATATTCTAAATACAGTCCCATATATATATATATATATATATATATATATATATATTCCTCTCAGAGAGCCCGCAAGCTACGGAGAGTATCACACCCGTATGGACAGAGCCTGGCAAGCTAACAGTGGCATTTTCAGCATGCCAAAAACAGTAATGATAGGTCTCATTCCCCTGACCCTGACAGAGCCTCCAATCGATGAGAAAGAAGAGTAAGGAGAGGCTGCCAAATCTTAGGGCTGAGAGGAATAGAGACGTTACTAGTGCCCGCTCGAGTAAATCAATGAACAATGGGATGATAGTGATACAGTGATACAGTGAAGAAAAGTACCTTATAAATTGTAAAAATGTTATGTATTTTAGAACCCAAATGGTACGTGGTGATTCATGAATACATACATGTAAGTTGTGAACAAAGACTAGTTAAAAAAGAAAACACTTTCATATAAAAATTATTTTGCTATAATATGGCTATTCAGGTTCTGAACATTTCCTTCTTTTTGACTCCCAGAAAAAAGAAGAGCATCATGAAGAGACAGAATGAGACCAGAGTTTCTGAATTCCTCCTCCAGGGTCTTCCTATATCACCAGATCAACAGGGCTGGTTCTTGATGCTCTTCCTGGTCATATACCTGACCACCATACTGGGGAACCTGCTCATCGTCCTACTCATCATGATAGACTCTCGCCTCCACACACCCATGTACTTCTTCCTCAGTGTCTTGGCCTTCAATGACGTATTTTTATCATCTGTTACGGTTCCCAAGATGTTGGTGGACATGCAGAGTATTCACAAGTCCATCTCCTATTCAGGATGCTTTTCTCAGATGTATTTTTTAATATTTTTTGCTTGTACTGACAATTTCATTCTTGCAGTGATGGCCTATGACAGGTATGTAGCCATCTGTCAGCCACTCCACTACACCATGATCATGAGGCAAGAACGGTGTATCTTGTTAGTTGCTTGGTCCTGGATCTTCAGTTTCTCACACGCACTGCTCCACACCCTGCTCTCGACTCAAGTGTTCTTCTGTGGTGATATTACCATCCGCCATTTCTTCTGTGAACAAACTGCGTTGCTGGAGGTAAGCTGCTCAGACACTTCACTCATTAATCTGGTCATATTAATTGAGGGAGGAATGATTGTAGGTATTCCATTCACTTTTATCATGGTATCATATATCTGCATAGGGGCCACTGTCCTGAAAAATCCTTCTGCTAAGAAATTCTTCAAAGTCCTTTCTACCTGTGGTTCCCATCTCCTCGTTGTGGCTTTATTCTATGGGACCATTGCAGATGTGTACTTTTTTTCTTCGCCATCCATGTCTAGTAGTAAAGAAATAGCTGCTTCTGTGATGTATATGATAATCACCCCCATGCTGAACCCTTTCATCTACAGTCTGAGAAACAGAGATATAAAACAAGCACTAAAGTTTTTTGCTAATAAGGTGATGTTCTGCAAGTCAAACAGCTTAGTCTGAATGAGATAACAAGTATACCTGTTTACACACACACATCTCAGAGACGTTGGTATTCTCATGTCTCACTCTGCTGACATAAAACAGATTTTATTAATCAGACTGACCAGTAAAAAGAATGCTGAAGTAAAAAAGCTTACAGAAATCATGTTTTCAGCTTTTTTATTTTGACATTCCCATCATAAATTTTTAATGTTTACTTTTCATTTCCTCTTAAGTATGGATTAATATCCTTCCTCAGAATCTCCATATCGCTGTCAGATGACTTTTGAATCAGTTCATCCCCATTGAAAAATTACGGGGACTTCCCAGCTTCCCCAAACTGGAAATGTCCCCAACAATAATTGTATAGTTTTAAATGAATTTATTTTTTATTAAATAAGTTTTAGGATGCAATTTTGAAAACTTTTGTTCTTATAGTATTTCAGGTGCTGATGGTGTCAGAAACGTTTTCTGTTTTGATCCAGGTGACTAATGCATGCATTACTTGTCTAGATATTGAACATGATATGCCTTTAGGTTTATGTACTTTCTTTATGTTCTGACACAACAGTATAAAGATGAATTAGGAAGGAATTAAAACAACCCATAACTTTCTGATTGAAAGGTTATTATAAAATATCTACATATATATGTAAATTACATAGATAATGAAGTTTTGTATTTTACAATAGACATATTGTACTTTTGTTTGTAAGATATAAAAATAATGTACATAAAATGTAGACACATATATGAGTATATTCATGCATAACCATGTAAAGATATAAATTACGGTCTTTATATCATTTATACATAGATTAAAAAATTGAGTCCCATTGTCGTGGTGACTAAATGTTTCCATTTATCCACTTGATTGTTGTTTTTCTCTCCTTTCTAATAATTTCGTTTCGCTTTCATTCTAAGTCATTTAAACAAAAATTCTCTTTTCTTGCATCACTATCAAATATTAACAGGGATACCCTCTCCAAATCCATCACTCCAAAGAATGCAAGTTGGCACAAGTGTGAGTAATAATTTAGACTATGGTCAAAATTTAGTGATAGTGCCAGTAACATCTCCATTCCATTCGTCCTTGTCGCATGCTAGTGTAGCCCAATGGCGTCTGCTCACTCCAAGAATACAAAGAGGGCCTCATCTGCTGTTCTCCCACTGGGAGGCCAGACCCTGTTCCCTGTGCAGCCCTAGGGCCTGGCCTCTCGGCGATTGCCGGTGGCTGAGAGCTGCCACCAGTGATGAATTTTCAAAACGTGAGTCCCGAGGACCTGATGAACACGCAGCACTGTACCCTGCTAGGTCTTCCTGAGAACTACCAGATGAAGTACTACTTCTACAACGGCCTCCCCTGGCCCCAGTTCTCCTACACCGCTTAGGACATGAACGGCAAGATAGTGGGAAGAGGACCCGGAAGACGTGCCCCACGGACACCTCACCTCCCTGGCTGTGACGTGTTCCCACCGGCACCCTGGCCGGTAATGGACCAGAAGATCACCAGAAGCTGATGGAGCCGGCCTTGCAGGCCCTGAGAGAGAACTCCAACGCCAAACACTTGTATCTCATTTCTAGGAGTTTCTTGGTAGAGGTTTTAGGGTTCTCTAAGTATAGTATCATATCATCTGCGAATAGTGAGAGATTGGTTTCTTCCTTTCCTACCTGAATTCCCTTAATATCTTTTTCTTGCCTAATTGCTATTGCAAGTACTTCCAGTACTATATTAAACAGAAGTGGAGAGAGTGGGCATCCTTGTCTCGTCTCTGTTCTCAGAGGGAAGGTTTTTAGTTTTTCCCCATTGAGGATGATGTTTTCCATAGGCTTGTGATAAACAGCTTTGACTATATTGAGGAAGGTCCCTTCTGTACCCATTTTGGCAAGAGCATCATAAAAGGGTGCTGGATCTTGTCAAATGCTTTGTTTGCATCTATTGATATGATTATATGATTTTTATCTTTTCTATTGTTGATATGACAGATTATGTTGATTGATTGATTTCCGGATGTAAAACCATCCTTGCATCCCCGGGATGAATGCCACTTGGTCATGGTGTATGATCTTTTTGATGAGTTGTTGAATTCTATTTGCTAATATTTCTTTGAGAAACTTTGCATCTGTGTTCATCAAGGATATTGGCCTGTAGTTTTCTTTTTTTTTTGTGGTGTCTTTGTTTGTTTTTGGTATTATGAAGATATGAGCCTCATAGAAACTGTTTGAAAGGGTTTCTGTTTCTTCAATTTCATGGAAAAGCTTGAGAAGAACTGGAAATTGGTCCTCTTTAAATGTTTGGAAGAACTCGCTAGTGAATCCTTCTGGATCTGGGTTTTGTTTTTGGGAAGACTTTTGATTGCCGTTTCGATTTACTTGATATTAGTAGGACTATTCAGGTAGTCCAGGTCTTCTTGGTTCAGCCTTGGGAGATTATAGGAGTCAGGAATTTATCCATTTCTTCTAGGTTCTCTTGTTTCGTGGCATATAGATTTTCAAAGTAATCTCTTATGATCTTTTGAATTCCCTTAGATTCTGTTTTGATGTTCCCCCTTTTCATTTCTGATTCGGCTTATAAGTGTTCTCTCTCTCTTTCTTTGTGAGTCTTGCTAGTGGTTTATCAATGTTGTTTATTTTCTCGAAGAACCAGCTCTTGGTTTCATTGATCTTTCAAATTGTCTTTTGGGTTTCCATTTTGTTAATTTCTGCTCTAAGTTTTATTATCTCTTTCCTTCTGCCTGGTTTGGGCTTCTTTTGTTGGTCCTTTTCTAAGGTCTTGAGCTGTGATGTCAAATTATTTATGTGGGCCCTTTTTTCCTTCCTGAGATATTCTTGCAGAGCTATAAATTTCCCCCTTAATACGACTTTAGCTGCGTCCCACAGGTTCTGGTAGCTCGTGTCTTCATTCTCATTTGTTTCCAGGTACCTTTTGATTTCTTCCTTGATTTCCTTCCTGACCGACTCATTGTTCAATATTGAGCTATTTAATTTCCAGGTGTTTGATTTGGTTTTCTGCATCTGTCCATGACTAACTTCTATCTTCAGTGCATCATGGTCTGAAAATATAACTGGTACAATGTCTATCTTGTTGATTCATATCAGGTTTGTTTTGTGGCCCAGTGCATGGTCTATTCTGGAAAATGTTCCATGTGCACTGGAAAAGAATGTGTATTCCTATTTTGGGGGGATATAAAGCCTTGTATAGATCTATTATCCCTCTCTATTCTATTTCTTCCTTCAAAGTCAGTATTTCCTTGGTGAGTTTTAATATTCTTGATCTGTCCAGAGGTGATAGGGTGGTGTTGAAGTCTCCAACTACTATTGTGTTGCTCACAATGTCCTTCTTTAGGTCTCTTAGCAGCGTTGTAGGTATTTAGCTGGTCCCTCATTGGGTGCAAACACGTTTAGGTGTGTGATTTCTTCCTGCTGCACATATCCCGTGATTAATAAAAAGTGGCCTTCACTATCCCTTCTAATCTTTTCAAACTGAAGTCTATGTTGTCTAGTTAAGCCACCCCAGCTTTTATGAGGGAGTTCTTTGCTCGCAGGATTGTTTTCCATCCTTTGATTTTGAGTCTGTGTTTGTTGTGGCTATTCAGATGTGTTTCTTGCAGGCAGGAGAATGTTGGGTTGAGTCTCTGAATCCATTTTGCCAGTCTGTGTCTCTTAATTGGTGAATTAAACCTTTGACATTGAGCGATATTATTGTCATGGGGTTTTGTGCCATCTTTCTGTAAGGGTTTGTTGTGCTTGTAGGGGTTTTTCCTTTCTTACAGTAGCCCCTTTAGACTTTCTTTTAGGTTTGGTTTATAGTCTATGAAGTTCCTGAGTTGTTGTTTATCCGCAAAATAGTGTAGTATTCCTTCGAGTCTGAATGAGAGTTTTGCCAGAGAAGGTATTCTTGGTGAAGCATTCATTTCATTGACTTTTTTCACTATATCCCACTACTGCCTTCGGGCTTAAGGGTTTACTCTGATATGTCTGCTTTGAATCTATGGGGGGCTCCTTTGTATGTGATTTCCTTCCTCGACCTTGCTGCTCACAGTATTGTGTCTTTATTCATAGTTCATCATCCTAACTATGATATGTCTTGGAGTTTTTCTGTTAGGGTCTCTTTAATCTGGCACCCTTCTGGCTTCTTGAATTTGGATGTCTGCATTGTCCAGCTCTGGGAACTTTTCAGCAATAATTTTTTTGACTGTGGCTTTTTCATTGGGGTTGGTTCCCTGTCCTTCTGGTACTCTAATGATTGTAATGTTGTTCCTCTTGAACTCATCCCCTAGGACTCTGATTATCCCTAGAGCTATTTTGAGGTCTCTCCCCATTTATGGTTGTTGCCTGTAGGCTGCCTGCAGCTCATCTTCAAGCTCACTGATTCTGTCTTCTGCTGTAGTCATTCTATTGTTGAGTGCACCCATTGAGTTTTTTAATTCATCTACCGAATCCTTTATTTGTGACATTTCCTTTTGCAGGTTTTTTTAAATTTCTGCTCTAATTTCTTGCCGTAATTTCTCGGCTGTCTGTTGTATCATTTCTGTCAGGTCCTCCTTTAACTTGTCATCTCTCCATTGAGTTCATTGAACATCTTCAGAATTTCACCTCTGAGTTCTTTATCATAGAGCTCAAGTTTGTAGGAAACGTCTATTGAGGCTTCTGGACTCCTTTCATCGTCCTCTCCTTGTGGCAGGGATTTGCACTGTTTCTTCATATTGTTGTGGTGGTATGGAAGAGGGACCTTCAAGTTCAACTCTGGTTGCGAAAAAGGATTCTGAATGGGCTTGGTCAGTGGTGATCAATTTCTTCTGTACCACCTCTAGAACATGTCCCTCTCTGATGTTCCTCTATTCTTTACATGAGGCTTCAAGTGATGCTTTTTGAGAATGGGCTCCTTTAGCTGTGCTTGAAGAGCTGCTTATATTCATTGGTACTTCTGAAAATTGGAATTAGCTAACAACTACTTGCGAACTATTTTTGTTACAGCTAAGATGATACTCGTGGATGTAGGTGATGAGCACTGAGATGTACCGAATAATTGCTTGGTATTTTGAAAATATGTGCGGCTGCGTGAGCGTTGGCTGGCTCAGAGGAGGCCACATTCACTTTTGGTTGAGGCCACGCCCACTACCGCAATGTGGCTGGGTGGCCGCAGGGACAGAGGGAACCGGTGCAGCTGCGCAGGAGGGTAGCAAGGAGCTAGGTGGGCGGTGCTCAGGCAGGGTGGGAATCGGGGCCTGAAAGGAGATGGCGCCAGGTGGGGGAGAGTTGCAGGCTCAGAGGAGATGGTGCCCATTCCAGTCCACTAAGCTGGAAGAGGGAGCGAACCGGCAAGAGTCTAATTCTAACTAATATATGAAATCAAGAATTTGTATCCAAAATATATAAAGAATTGTATGGTGTATTGTCTTTTACTAAAATTAATGAATCTCACCTTCATAAAAAGTACAAAAAAATCAAGAACTCACATTAAAAAATGTTTTTAAATAGTCTAAGAGGGGCCAGAAATACATTACAGAGAGTGTGCGCTTGCCATGCTTTGAGATTGCCATGAGTAAACCCTGAGCTCAGAGCTATGCGTATGCCCTGAGCACCCTGGGTTGTGGCCGCCAAATAAAAATTTTAAATAGGCAAAAGATTGGAAAAGATGTTTGTCATAGACAAATAGGTATTCTGTACATTAGTTATTGAGTAATGTTAGAAAGGTTATAAAGCTATCACTCCACACTTACTGTAATGTTACAATCACAGAGTCAGGTTGATCACACCTATGAGAGTGTTGATTTCAACAACAGTGACCTTAAACATTTATCTGACGGTATTCAAATTTTTATCCGATATTTGCATGGATGGAGAATGATATGATGAATATGAAAAATGGAGGAAGTCCTTCAAAATTCTGATCATCTCCGCCCCTGCGCCCATCCCGCCACCCAGACTTGAACACTTCTATCATCCCAGGATGCATCCTGCCCACCCACAGTGTCACCCCTCCAGCGCCATGGCTTTCTCTCTCTCTCAAGTGTGTGAACCGCCCTGGGTGGTCCATTTTCAGCTAGCAGAAGGAGTGGCCTACACAGTAGGGGTTGTGGCCTCGTGTGGTCCTTTGATATCCTTTTCTTGCCTAAGTGCTATGGCAAGTACTTCCAGTACTACATTGAATAGAAGTGGTGAGAGTGGGCAACTTTGTCTTGTACCCGATCTTAGAGGGAAGACTCTCAGCTTTTCCCCATTGAGAATAATGCTTGCTGTGGGCTTGTGGGTAGATGGTTTTGACTAGATTGAGGAAAGTTCCTTCGATTCCCATTTTGCTGAGAGTTTTTATCATAAATGGCTATTGAACCCTGTAAAATGTCTTCTCTGCATTTATTGATATTATCATATGGCTTTTATATTTTCTTTTATTGATATGGTGTATTATGTTGATTGATTTGAGAATGTAAAACCATCCTTGCATACCCAGAATGAATCCTATTTGGTCATGGTGTATGATCTTTCTTATCAGTCGTTGGACTCTTTTAGCTAGTATTTTGTTGAGGATCTTTGCATCTGTATTCATCAGGGATATTGGTCTGTAATTCTCTTTTTTGTAATGTCTGTCTGTTATTGGTAGGAGGGTGAAATTTGTCTCATAAAAACTGTCTGGAAGTGTTTCTGTTTTTTCAATTTCTTGGAAAAGCTTGAACAGGATTGGGAGTACATCCTCCTTGATGGTATGGAAGAATTTACTAGTAAATCGATCTGGGCCAGGGCTTTTGTTTTTTGGGATACTTTTGGTTATTATTTCAATTTCCTTGATATTGATAGGTCTGTTATTGTATTCCAAGCCTGAGTCAGCTTTGGGAGATTATAGGAGTTCAGGAATTTGTCCATGTCCTCAATTTTGTCTATTTATATAGCATGAAGCTTTTTAAAATAATCTTATTATACTTTTAATTTCTGTGGGTTCTGTTGTGATGTCACCCTTTTCATTTCTGATTCTGTTTATTAGGAGTCTCTCTTTCTAATTCCTTGTGAGTCTTGCTAGTGGCATATCAATCTTTTTTATTTTCTCAAAGAACTAGCTCTTGGTTTCACTGATATTTCAAATTGTTTTTTTGGGTTTCCATGTCATTAATTTCTGCTCTAAATTTCATTATTTCTTTCCTTCTGTCTTGTTTGGGCTCCTCTTGTTGGTCATTCTCCAAGATCTTAAGCTGTGCAGTTAGATTATTTTCGTTGGCCCAATATTCCTTCCTGTGTTTGTAGAGCTATGAACTTTTCCTCTTAACACTGCTTTTGCTGTGTCCCATAAGTTCTGGTAGCTTGAGTCTTCATTCACGTTTATTTCCAAGAACCTTTTGATTCCCTCTTTGATTTCCTTTCTAAGCCACTCATATTCAGTAGTGAGCTGTGTAATTTCAAGTTGTTTGGTTTGAATTTTTGTTTCTGCATGTGATTTACTTCGATTTTCAGTGCATCATGATCTGAAAAGATTCCTGGTACAATTTCTATCCTCTTAATTTTATGGAGGTGTGTTTTGTAGCCCAGTGTATGGTCTATCTTGGACAATGTGCCAAGGGCACTTGAGAAGAATGTGTATTCAGCTTTTTGGGGTGAAATGTCCTATATATGTGTACTAGACCCCTGTCTTCCATTTCTTCCTTCAGATACAGTATATCCTTGCTGAGCTTGAGTCTTGTTGACCTACCAAGAGGTGGTAAATCGAAGTTGAAGTCTCCAACTATTATTGTGTTACTGTCAGTGTCTTTCTTCAAGTCTATGAGGAATCCCTTTGAGTATTTTTCTGGATCCTAGTTAGGTGCTTATATATTTAGGAGAGTGAGTTCTTCCCTGTGTCCAGATCCTTTGATCATTAAGAAGTGCCCTTCTTTGTATCTTGTATCCTTCTTCAGTCTGAAGTCTATATGGCCTGATATTAATATGGCCACTTCCACTTTTTTGAGGGAGTTTTTTGCTTGTAGGATTGTTTTACATCCTTTCATTTTGAGTCTGAGTTGGCTCTGCCTGTTCAGATGTTTTGCTTGCAGGCAGAAGAATGTTGGGTTCAGTTTTCAGATCCATCCTGCTACTCTGTGTCTTTTCATTGGTGCATCTAGCCCATTGTCACCAAGAGATATTATTGTTATGGCGTTTTGTCACATCTTTCTGCCAATGTTTGGTTTACTTGTGGGCCATGTCTTGTCTTAAAGTAGTCCGTTTAGTTGCTCTTATAGCCATGGTCTTGAGGCGATGAAGTTCCTGAGTTTTCATTTGTCTGTGAAGCTCTGTGTTGTTCCTTCTGATATGAATGAGAGTCTAGCTGGGGAAAGTATTCTAGGTAAGGCGTTTATTTCATTGAATTTGCTCACTATAACCCACCACTCTCTTTGGCCCTTAGAGTTTTATGGGATAGGTCTGCTGGGAATCTTAAGAATCCCATGCTCACTACCGAGGAAGTCCCACACCCACCTGGTGAGGTAAGCTGGCACACCTGTATGAAGAAGGAGGAAGTGCGCAGGTCAGCAATGGCCGCTGAGTGCAGGGTGCCCTCTACTTGTGTGCTTTATAATGCATGATTAATAACACTTGAATAAAAAGTTAATAATTACAAACAATACTTCAGGGGAAGGTTGAGTAGAGACTGGAGGGACTGAGCTGCACAGGCTACCTGAGTGTCCCTGGTATAAGGGTACCTGGAACTGACTTCTTGCTCAGTTGGGCTGAGTGAAACTGGACTAGATGTGGGACTCTGCCATACACCTATGGTTGTCCCTAAACAAATAAAGCCTTGTTTCAGACACTATAACATTCAAATAATGATTTCTGCAATTTCAACTCTTTGTTGTTGTTTTAGTAGATCATGCATGCTAAGGCATACAGGCACATAATATATGTATGTCCACCATTATAATTAACTTCACATATTAGAAGAAAAGATTCATACAACTTAGTCACTGGTATTGAATCAGAGTTGGTAGTGATTGAATGAAACTGCCAATTGATTTAATAAATTATTTATTAATTGTGTTTATGGAAAGAGGGAGATAATAGAGGCAAAGGATTTTTTAATCTGACTTTTTATTGAATAGCAGTGAATTGCAAAGTTGCAAAGTAATTAGTGATTAAGTTTAAGGATTACAATGCTCCAACACCAATCCCTTCCCAAGCTTTTCCCCTTCCCTCACTGACATCCCTAGTTTCCCTCCACCTCCCCTGCTTCGATGGCATATATTTTTTAAAAGTTTTTATTAGTGAATCACCGACAGGTACAGCAACAGACTTACAGACTTTTGTGCTTGTGTTTCACTCATACAATGATCAAGTCCCTATCCCTCCAAAAGTGCCCATTTTCCACCACCAATGGTCCCAGCATCCCCCACCTTCCCCTTAACCGTCCCCCCCCCAGGCGCTCTGTGGCAGGGCATTCCCTTTGTTCTCTCACTCCTTTTGGGTGTTGTGGTTTGCAATAGACACATTGAGTGGCCATTGTGTTTAATCTATAGTCTACATTCGGCATGCATCTCCCAACCCAAGTGCGTCCTCCAAACAGCATTTACTTGGTGGTCCCTTTTGTATCTGAGCTGTCGTTTCCCCCAGCATGTGAGGCTGGCCTCCAAGCCATGGGGCAAACCTGGTCCTTATCTCTACTATTCTTGGGTGTTAGTCTCTGTTCTGTTACTTTATATTCCACAGATGAGTGCAATCTTTCTATTTCTATCCCTCTCTGACTCATTTAACTTAACAATACTGTCCATGTTGATCCACTTATATGCAAATTTCATGACTTCATCTTTTCTAAGAGTTGCATGGTATCCCATTGTGTAGTAGATGTACCAAAGTTTGTTTCTTACTAGTCATCTTTGATTGAGCACTAGGGTTTTTCCAAAGTTTGGCTATTATAAACAGTGTAGCAATGAACATACAAGTGCAGATGTCATTTCTACTGTACTTTTTTGCCTCTCCTGGATATATTCACAGAAGTAGTATTGCTGGGTCAATTGAGAGCTCAATTTCTAAATTTTTGAGAATGAGACAAAGGATTTTACTTAGTTCAAACCTTTGTTCCATTTTATTTTTTATAGACACAGACCAATAATGAAGATAATTTAATTCAAATAATTTAATCAAATGACTAATTCTACCTAATTTTAATCCATAAAGGGAACTAAAAAAAGAAATTATCTAGAAAACAATAATCAGTAATTTTTCTACCAGCTGCAGCTATAATATATTTGGACCATTTTTTTTAAAATCTTGGACAAAATTTGCAGTGATTTATTCTGAAATTTTCCTGCAAGAGTATTTTAAATTTCTTCAGTCGTTTTAGAATTATCTAGTTAATTACATCACGTTCTATTATTCTGTCACTGTCACTGTGGTCCCGTTGCTCATCGATTTGTTCAAGCGGGCACCAGTAACATCTCTCATTGTGAGAATTGTTGTTACTGTTTTTGGCATATCAAATATGCCATGGGTAGCTTGCCAGGCTCTGCTGTGTGGTGTGATACTCTCGGTAGCTTGCCGGGTTCTCTGACAGGGGCTGAAGAATCGAACACGGGTCGGCGCGTTAAAGGGGAATGCTGTACCACTGTGCTATTGCTCCAGCTCTATGTTTCCTTTATGATCATACTTGTAAATAGTTCACAGCAGAAGCTGCAGGTTTTTTAATTACTTGATAACTTTTAGCTATGTTTATATCACTTAAAATTTATTGGATTATGATTTACAAGTTTACTCAGATTTGAATTTCAGACACACAATATTTCAGTATCAATCCCACCGATATTTTCAACATCCCTCCACCAATTTTCCTAGCATCTGCCCATGGCCCCGCATCCCTGCCTGTGATCTTGATAGATATCTTTTTAAGATCAGTTGTTAAATTTTGGGTCTTAACACCACTAATGTACCTGAATCCCCTTGAACTCTGCCTTCCCATCATTCTCACATATTCCCCCATCCCTTCACTCTACTTCTTTTCTTCTCTCTCTATTCTGTGTCCAAAGGTGACCTAGGCAGTCCCCCTTGAAAATATTGCATTTTTGTCTCGTTATTCGAGATACTACTCATCTAGATATAACTTAAAAATGATATCATCCCGTGTTCATATTTCTTCTTCTGACTAACTTAATCTAACAGGTTATCTTCCAGTTCCATCCGTGTTGCAGCGAATTGCATGATTTCATCATTCCTTGCAGCGGTGGAGTATTCCATTGTTGGAATATACCACATTCCAATATACCATATGGAATGTGGTATATTCCATATACCACATCTTCATGATCCACTTATTTGTTATTGGAATCTTTGTTGATTCCAAATCCTAGCTATTGTACAGAGTGATTCAATGAATAAAGGTGAGCATGCATTCATTTGAATGAATGTTTTTCTATCCTGGGGATATAAAACACAAAGTGGAGCTGCTGGATAATGACCGTTCCCTTCTAACTTTACTGAGAAACCTACATACTGTTTTCCATAACATTCCTACCAAGAGTGGATGAGGGTTCTTTTTTCACCACATTCCTGCCAACACAGATTATTCCCACTATTTTTGAAACATGCCATTTTTACTGGTTTAAGACGATATCTCATTGTCATCTTGACTTGAATTTTCCTAATAATAAATGATTACGCATAGATTTTTAAGTGTCTTTCGGACATTTGTTGACCCTTTTCTGAGAAATTTCTTCCCATTTTATTCCATTTTTAAATGAGGTTCTTAGATTCCCTATTACTTGACCACTAACCTCCTGAGTTGTTTCTAAAAGACTGCTACTAAAAAAATATCTGCTGTTTATGCTATTTTCCTTATCATGCTGTTGTTATTCAAGTGTGCCCAGAAAATTGTCAGCTAGTTATTAGGCTGCGTTAACTGAAATTTAAGGCTGTCAGCTGTTTGAGAAATAGGAGTGTCACATCCCACCTGGCTCTTATAGAAGAGGTGTATGGTAGTAATGTTTTCACAAGGATGCTGGTGTGTCTCTAAGGTTTTGGATTAAGGGGATAGATTGATGACTGACAGGGCCAATCCCTGTCCTAAGGGAGGATGCAGTGGCACAGGAAAGAAGGTGGGGTCACCAGGCTTGCAGGCAAGTGGCTGTCTGGGACTTCAGGTCAGGAAAGAGGCAGGTCTGGCTCAGAAGGAACCCACTTAGGTTTAGGAGAAGACTGATGTCAACCACTGAGTTTCGGGCAGTAATTACAGGTATTTAAAATGTGCAACGTGACGAATTTTGGATATACGTTCATTCATCAAACCACTTGTTCAATCACACTGGAGATAGAGGCTCCAACTTGAAAATCACCTTGTTCTTCTTTGGAATCCTGTTCAGCAAGGTCTTTCTACCCTCACATTTGCCAGGCATCCACTTATAATTTATTTATTAAACAGAGTAATTTTCCCTAAAACTTGTATTAATGGAATGACAGTAGTACATGTTATGGAATACCTAAGTTTTTCTTTGGTGTGCTGTTTTGAGATCTATCATATTGTTTCCATTCAAAGGTTTCCCATT
Organism: Sorex araneus; assembly: GCF_027595985.1. Lineage (NCBI taxonomy): Eukaryota > Metazoa > Chordata > Mammalia > Eulipotyphla > Soricidae > Sorex > Sorex araneus. Next base: position 10,461,866 of record NC_073302.1, on the reverse strand, counting down.
TTAAAGAAATAAAATATATTTTCTTATTTAAAAATAATTGAAGAAATGATTTAGGTCCATGATTTACAAGCTGCCCAAAGTAGTATTCCTGGCACACAGCTTAAAGTAAATCTTTATAAACCTGTGCTTATCATGAATTAATGTATTTCATGTATTGTGTCTTTTAAGTATTTTAAACTTAAATCTTGAATTTAATCATATGCCTATATGCTTTCAATTTTTATTCATTGAAATAAATGTCCAAAATTTAATTTGTTCCGTGAGTCATTAAATTATTTAATTATTTCCAGCTATTTAATTTAATTTATTTTATTTATTTCTAGCTATTTGGACTCTGCGCCAGGCTGTTTTCACTCGGGGCACCCCAGAGGAGAGCACTCCCCTCCTCAAGGGTCCCAACCCTGGCAGCTGACCTCCACAACCACGCTCAAGGACGATTTCCACATGCTCGAGCCAAGCTTCGCGTGTGAGTGAACATATTCCTAAACCCACACATCATAAGACACTTCCTACTCATTTTCCATAATTACCACACCATATCTGATTGGAGGCAAGATAGCGCCGAAGCCACCCAAACCCTCACGCTCTCTGGAATCCGAGTCACCATCTTGCCTTAGACAACGCACAGCTCACCACACCAGGAGATATCACTATCAATTGGGGATATCACTATCAATTAAAATTACTAAACAAGTAATATGTTTGATATTCATAAACTATAGTATCACTGTCACTTTCTCACTGCCATCCCTTTCCTCATCGATTTGATCAAGCGGGCACCAGTAACGTCTCCATTGTGAGACTTGTTGTTACTGTTTTTGGCATATCGAATGAATCACGGGTACCTTGCCAGGCTCTGCCATGCTGGCGGGACACTCTCGGTAGCTTGCCGGGCTCTCTGAGAGGGGCGGAGGAATTGAACCTGGGTTGGCCTCCTACAAGGATAACACCCTACTTGCTGCACTATGGCTTCAGCCCGATCTATAGTATAATTTATAATTTATATACATTTCCCCACACGCTCGGGCTGAGCCTCACGTGTGAGCAAAGTACCACGGAACCCAGATAATATGAAACTTTATGAACTTGGACTCTGAGATCAAGGGACCTGGGAGCAGAGATCCCCTGCCTGCTTCCCTCTATCTCTGGCAGACCTTGGGGTTGTGCCCTTAAACAACCGCCTTCTGGCGCCAGATAATCTTTTCACTGGCCACCTGCCAGAACTCAGGGCTGCTCCTCCTGGAACGGAGCATAAAATGAGGCCCCCATAACCATCCCTCTTACTCTGCACCAGGGGTGCCCAGAGAGGGACTGGTGAGAGCCCTCCCTGCCTTAAGGGACCCAACCCTGGCAGCTGACCTCCACTACCCAACTGCTGCCACCCTCTAGGCGGCTTTCCACATGCTGGGGTCAAGACTCACACATGAGTGAACATATTCCTGGACACATCATCGAAAAGGGAAACAGATATGTATGCCTCTCGGGAGCCCAACAGGCTACCAGAAGTATCCCACCCACACAGAAGAACCTGGCAATCTCCCCGTGGTGTATTCGATATGTCAAATACAGTAACAAAAACAGGTCTCATTCCCCTGACCATAAAAAGAGCGTCCAATCATTGGGAAAAACAAATAAGGAGAGGCTGCTAAAATCTCAGTCTGGGACAGATGGAGATGTTACTGGTGCCTAATCTAGTAAATCAATGAACAACGGGATGACAGTGACACAGTGAATTTATTAAATATTAAATTTAATATTAAGTTTAATATTAAATTTAAATTTAAGTTTGGGCTGGAGTGATAGCACAGCAGGTAGGGCGTTTGCCTTGCATGTGGCCAAGCCTGGTTTGATTCCTCTGTCCCTCTTGGAGAGCCCAGCAAGCTACTGAGAATATCTCGCCCACACGGCAGAGCCTGGCAAGCTACCCATGGTGGATTTGATATGCCAAAAGCAGTAACAAGAATTCTCACCTGGATTTGATATGCCAAAAGCAGTAACAAGAATTCTCACCTGGAGACGTAATCGGTGCCCGCTCGAGCAAATCGATCAGCAATGGGATGACAGTGACAGTGATACAGTGAAATTTAGGTATGTACTGTTATCTATAATACTCTTAATAGTAATGTTCCAGGGATACATGTTTCCACACCACATCCCAAACCAGAGTGTCATGAAACCACCCACTCCAGATCCTTTCTCACCCATTCTCACCAGAGCCACCTCTTAGTCAATTCACTTCTACAGCTAGATTATCAGGATCTGTCACCACTGCTTACTTAAATTCTGTTACTATGTATAACCTTACTTCAAATAAGAGAATAATCATTTGCTATTTGTCTTGTCTTTGATTTACTCTCTATTATGATACACTCTATTTCCATTCTAGTACTAATAATCTGCAGGATTTTATTGTTTCTCATAGCTGACTAGTATTCTGTTTGGTATGCATTGGTAGATTCTTTTTCAGGTCTTGGGTTGCTTCTATATCTTGGCAACTGTGAACAGCACAGCCAAGAACTTTGAAGTGCAAGCATCTTTTTAAATGAAAGATTTTGGATTCTTTGAGGTAGATGCCAAGAAGTGAAATCTCTGTGTCAGATGGAAATTCATATCTCAATGGTTTGAAGTCTCCATACTATTTTCCACAGAGACTGTAGCAAAGGACATGCTCATCTATAGTAGATGAAGGTTCCTTTTTCTTCACCCTCAGCAGAGCTGTTATTTCTAGTCTTTGGATGTATGTCAGTCTCACTGGTGTGAGATGATATCTTCTTGACATTTTGCTTTGAATTTTACTCCAGATAAGTGACAAAAGACATTTCACATGTGCCTGTTGGCCATGTGTATGTTCTGAGGAAGTGTCTGTTCTGCTTTTTCCCATTAATTGCTGGGGTTCTTTGTTTTCATTATGTTTTCTGAGTGCTTTATATATCTTAAGGGTTTTTTTTGCTTTAAAATTTTTAACTATAGTTTTATGCATATATAATTTTACCTACACACCCATCACCAGAACGCACCACATTCCCCTGCCAATATTTCAAAGTTCACTCAGATATATCCCTGTCCCCTTAAAGTCAGTTCTGTGAACTATCTCTCCATTTCTGCTAATTTTTTCATTTCTGGGTATCTTATAACCCACATGAGAGAGATCACTCTGTATCCATTATTCCCTTCTCTTGGACTTTGCTCAGTATGATACCATCTAGCTCCATCCATGTAGTAGGTAATTGCATGATTTCATCTTTTCTTAGAGCTGCACACGTTTCCATAATGTAAATATCCCACGGCTTCATCGATAGTTGGACATTTGGGCTAACTCCATATCTTGGCTATTGTACAAAAGGCTGCAATGATTATGATGTGTATATATCATTTTAAATTTGTGTTTTTATAGCTTTGGAATAGATGCCAAGAAGCGGTATTGCTCAGTTGCATGGAAGTTCTATTCTTATTGAACAATACTTTTTTCATATTTCTTTCCATAGAGAGAGACTTAACAACACATCCCCACAAAAGAGAATGGGGTTCTCTTTTCACCACATCCCTCTAGTCATTTCTTTTAGAATGGAAAAGAATCAAAATGTGATGTAGTTTCCTTTGTATTTATCAGTTCTATTATTATTATTACTATTGTTATTATTATTATTATTATTGCTTTTTGGGTCATACCTGACAATGCACAGGGTTTACTCCTGGCTCATGCACTCAGGAATTACTCCTGGCAGTGCTCAGGGGACCATATGGGATGCTGGGAATCAAACCCTTGTTGGCTGCGTGCAAGGCAAATGCCCTACATTCTGTGTTACCACTCCAGCCCCGAGTTCACTTTTCTTATATTTATTGAGAATTGCTTTGTGTCCCAACATAGGTTTTATCTTGTGACTATTCCATACCCCCATGAAAAGGTGTATTCTGTTGCTTCATTTTGTGTGCATGGAATTCGCCACACTAGGTGATGCTCCGGCCTATTCCTGACTCTGTGCTCTGGAATGTCCCCTGGAGCTCAGGGATCAAATATGGCCAGCTGTATGCAGAGCGAGTGCTTATCCCCCTCTATTATTTCTTATGCCAATCTGCTGTTTTTATTTGTTTTTGTTTTGGGGACACACCAGTAGTGTTTACGGGTTAATCCAAAACTGAGAGCTCAGGAATCAGTGTTGGTGGTACTCAGTAGACCATTTGGCGTCCTTGGAATTGAACCCAGCTCAGCCGAATGAAGACAAGCACCGAACCAGCTGTACTATCAGTCTGTTCACTAATTTCTCGCTTTTGAAGTAAATACTTGACATGACTTTGGTAGCAAGAGAATGAATTCTTATATTCTTATATGCTATCGTTTCAGAGAAAATGTTTTCATGCTTCGCTCAATGATAAAGCACCATTTTTGGGACGAAATATTCTGCATCAATAGTCTATCCATTTAATATGTTAGTAAGATCTCTTTAATGCATCACTAAGATCATTATTTTCTTGTTAATTTTATTCTGGATTACTCATTCATTTTTTAAAATGCACTTAAAATTCCTGCTTTTGTGTTGCTATAAATATTCCTCTCAATGTAGGTCAATAATTGTTTACTTTGTTTTATTTTCCTATAGTGGTTACATGCATTTTAATAAACTATATGTTGATGGATTCCCATATTTATAATTACCTAGTTTCCATAACTTTCTCTTGCTACTATGTTGTGTTGAAAATTTACCTTATGAGATAGCTTTTTTAGCTTTTCTTTCATTTTCCTTCACTTTGTATACCTTTAACTTTTCACCTTTCACTGAGTCTATGATTGTTTATAGAACTGTGTTTTGTTTCTTGTAAATAGCATATAGTTTGCTTCTCTCTCACTCACTCTCTCTTTCTTTATCACTCTCTCCCTGTCTTTGTTTATGGAACACCTAGCTATATTAAGGACTTACTGCCGACTCTGTGCATTGTGATAATGCCAGGTAGTGCTTGGGATATTGCAGTCTGGCTGGGAAGCAAACCCAGGTCAGATGCATGCAAAGCAAACTCCCTAATCACTGTAACATTGCTCTGAACAATGAAAAACAGTTTTAAAATTACAGTGTTTTGTGATAGTTGTGTTCTTAGGAGTTCCTTTAGCTGTATAGGTGTTGTTAAAATGTCATAAATATGGAATTTTTCAATGATCTGTTTTCACTCTAGACTATATTGTATCATTATATTAGTTGCTAGTGCATATGGTGTCATTACACAGTTTTGTCCCTCAAAAACTTGTCTTAATTCATTCTTGCAGGTAGTTGGTTTCTGAATAACTCAGAGTGTCCTTGCTAACTCAGACCATAGTTTTAATTATCAGTCACATTTGCGCCAACTTGCTTACTTTAGAGTGATGGATTTGGAGAGGGTATCCCTGTTAATGTTTGATAGTAATTTTTTAATTTAAATGACTTAGAATGAAAGTGAAAGCAGGAAATTATTAGAAAGGAGAGAAAAAGAAGTAGTGGAAAAATGCAAACATCTGGTCATCACGACAATGGGAATCATTTTTTATCTACGTATAAATGATATAGACTGTAATTTATATCTTTACATGGTTTTGCATGAATATACTCACATATGTGTCTACGTTTTATTTGTGAACATTATTTTTATATTTACATGTCACATATATCTATTGTAAAATTGAAAAGTTCCATTATTCATGTAATTTACATATATACGTAGATATTTCATCATGAACTTTTCAATCCGAAAGTTATGGGTTGTTTCAATTCCTTCCTAATTCACCTTTATACTGTTGTGTCAGAGCATAAAGAAAGTGCAATAACCTAAAAAGCATATCATGTTCAATATTTAGACAAGTAATGCACACATTAAATAGCCACCTGGATCAAGACAGAAAACATTTATTACACCCCCTCAGAATAAATTTTGAAGACGTAACTAAAATATTATGGACAAAGTTTTCAAAATTGTGCCCTGAAACTTATTTAATAAAAAATTGAATTCATTTAAAACTGTCCAATTATTGTAGGGGCTATTTCCATTTCTGGGGAGCTGGGGAATCCCAGTTATTCTTGGGTGGGGATGAACTGAAAAAAATGTCACCTGACGACAATATAGAGATTCTGAGAAAGGGTATAAATCCATACTTAAGAGGAAATGAAAGGTAGACATTAAAAATTTATAATGGGAGTGGTTGGAGCAATAGAACAGAAGGTAGGGCGTTTGCCTAGTATGCAGCTGACTCAGGCTCGATTCCCAGCATTCCATATGTCACCCTGAGTACCGCCAGGAGTAATTCCTGAGTGCAGAGCCCAGAGTAACCCCTGTGCAGTGCCGGGTGTGACCCGAAAAGCAAAAAAATAAAATAAAAACAAACCCAATTTATAATGGGAATGTCAGAATAAAATAAAATTGAAAATATGATTTATATAAGCCTCTCTTCCTTTAACATTATCTTTATTGGTCAGTCAGGTTAATAAAACCCATTTTATGTCAGCAGGTTGACATGGAAATACCAAGCTCTCTGAGATGTGTGTGTACACAGGTTTATCTGAGCTCTCAGAACAACAGTTCTTCTATAATAACTTCTTTATTTATGTGTATATATATAAGTCTATATATATTTGCTATCTCATTCAGACTAAGTTGTTTGACTTAAAGAACATCATCTTATCAGCAAACAACAAGAGAGCTTGTTTTATATCTCTGTTTCTCAGGCTGTAGATGAAAGGGTTCAGCATGGGTGTGACTATCATATACATCACAGAAGCAGCTATTTCTTTAGCACCCGACATGGCTGGTGAGGGTAAAAAGTACACTTCTGCAATGGTCCCATAGAATAAAGCTACAACGAGGAGATGGGAACCACAGGTAGAAAGGACTTTGAAGAATTTCTTAGCGGAAGGATTTTTCAGGACAGTGGCCCATATGCAGATATATGATCCCATGATAAAAGTGAATGGAATATATACAATTATTACTCCTTCAATGAATATGACCAGGTTATTGAGTGAAGTGTCTGAGCAGCTTACCTCCAGCAATGCTGTCAGTTCACAGAAGAAATGTGGGATGGTAACGTCACCACAGAAGGACACTTGGATCAAGAGCAGGGTGTGGATCAGTGCGTGTGAAAAACTGAAAATCCAGGACCAAGCTACTAATGAGATACACCGTTCTTTCCTCATAATTATGTTGTAGTGGAGTGGCTGACAGATGGCTACATACCTGTCATAGGCCATCACTGCAAGAATGAAATTGTCAGTACAAGCAAAAAATATTAAAAAATACATCTGAGAAACGCATCCTGAATAGGAGATGGACTTGTGATTACTCTGCATGTCCTCCAACATTTTGGGAACTGTGACAGTTGATAAAAACACGTCGTTGAAGGCCAAGACACTGAGGAAGAAGTACATGGGGGTGTGAAGGCGTGAGTCTATCCTGATGAGTAGGACGATGAGCAGGTTCCCCAGTACAGTGGTCAGGTATATGACCAAGAAGAGGGTCAAGAACCAGCCCTGTTGTTCTGGTGGTATAGGAAGACCCTGGAGGAGGAATTCAGAAACTCTGGTCCCATTCTGTCTCCTCATGATGCTCTTCTTTCTTCTGGGAGCTAATGAGAGGGAAATGTTAAGAACCTGAATAGTGATATTATAGAAACACAATTTTTACATGAATGTGTTGTTATTTTTTAACAAGTTTGTTCATAACTCACGTGTATGTATGCATGAATCACCACATACCATTTGTGTGTTTAAAATACATCACATATTCACAATTTATAAGATATTTTTCTTAATCAGCAAAAATACTTTGAACAACACTTAACTCATGTTCTGTTCAAAGCCCTACACATGAGTAAGCAAGCGATGCAAGTCTCAGTGTGGAAGGAGTGTACAAAATCTTAATATCTAAGTGTACAAAGTTGCATTGCTGCTACAGATACCAGTGAAAGGAATAACAACATGTGTCTAACCAGAATCTGTCTCTTAATTAAAAAGCACTGGCTCTCCTACTCCTCTTTTTAAATATGTCCTGACATGCTAAGTGACATCACTCCAATATAGTTGAAGGAGGGAATCTTTGCTGGCCTTTGTGTTCAAGATAAATAGCAGGATGAAAAGTTTTTCTTAGAGACTAAATTGCTAAGGACACTGCTTCTACCTCTTCGTGTTCTCTAAGGTGGATTGTGATTGATTATGTGAGGAGACACCACTAAGAAACTATAAATAAACTAAGAAATAAACTCATAAACATGCTAAGAAACTATAACAAACAGAGATCCTTGATTTTCATAGGATTTAACTTTTCATTATTGTAACCCTTCACCCAGGAAAAGAGGATCAGATCATGTTCACAAACAGTGTGAGATGCCTGTTTAGGCAGGTTTATTTCATAAGCCTTCTGTAAGGATTGTCCCAGAATGTGGAGATTTATGAACCTCGGAGGTTTATAACAAAAACATTTAATTTGAGGAAAGATTATTATAATCTGTCTTGAGACTGAACACTGTTTATTTCCAGACATTGTGCTTAATGATTCATGAATACTTTTCAATTTAAATATCTCGACATAGCATTGTGATCATGACTGTCACACTTTCTTGACCACTGGAACCTGAATACAAGAGACAAACATAGCAGGTCCAGACTGTGGATTAGACCATTTGTGACCTTTGAGATACTGGAATCAAAGGAACAAGTTTGTATACTTACCCAGAGGAATAATGTACCCGATCCTGCCTGCTCAATGCAGTAATATGGCCATCATTAATGGACTCCTACATGTCTGTGGGCATAAAGATGGGCCCCATTTACTCACAGATACCATCAGAGAAATACTATATAAATGAAATATCATTAATAAATAATAAATACAGAAGATTGAATAACATGCAGAGATAACATAAGAGACATAAAGGAAGGCAAAGATAGCACATCACCACATCACTGAGTTAGGATTTTGAAAGTCTCCCATGTTGACCATGGGTAAACTCAAGAAATTTCTCCACCTTGCTGGTGAGCAAATCTATGTCTCTCAGACTCGGTATTCTCATGACTGAACTTTGATACCTATTTACAAGTTGAGAATGCAGAAGAGATTGTTCTAGGGCAGGCTAGATATTTTGTAATGAGGGTCCAAATCACACTCAGAGTGCTCTGCACTTGCTCCTCGGACTTCCCTGATGTTTTTTGCACTGGTCAGGGAGAAAAGAATCGTGATGTAACATGCGGATTTATATTTTAATTTATTTAGATATTGCCTTTCACCCTGTCTCTTTCTGTTATTTTTATCACTTTTTTGAGTATTATTTTTGAGTATTATTCTCTAACTTTGTTTTTTATATCCCAAAATGATTGCAGTCATTTTCTGTCTGCCCTCTTATTCTGACTTATTTACAGTAGGAACAAGGTTCAGGAAGACTTGGTCCAGACTTGGAAATGTGCCACAAGTTGGAGGGAGAGGGCAGATAGAATAGAGATGTGACCACTAGGACAATGATAGTTGAAAATGTTCACCGTGGAAAGAACTGATAACCATTCAGTACCTGTATGGTAAACTATCATGCCCCAAAGAAAAGAAGGATAGTGAGAGAAAGATAGAGGAAGAGAGAAGAAAGACGTCTGATGTATAGGCACTCTGGGAGTGTGGGTGGCAGGATGGAAATGGGGATATCAGTAGTCTATCTCATGGTGGTTCAATGAAAAAGAAGAAATACTTGTTTTTGAGCCACACTCAATGGTACTAAGAGTTTATTAATGACTTTGTGATCAAGGGTCTCTCCTGGTGGTGCCTCGGAACTATTAGGCAATGCTGGGGATCAAACTAGGTATTTGAAAGACAAATATACCTATTAACTGAATTTTTAATCCCCTCTATGTCTTTTCTTCTTACTGCATCATCAGCAATATCACACAGATACAGATACCTGTTGAGGAAACATATACTTTATCATATCACACAAGCAAGAAATGGTCACACAGCATATGTACATGGGATACATGTACATACTCTATAACAGACAGACATAACTTTCTGTCCTACTATTATAAGCTCACTCTGATATCTTCACTCTTGGTAGGTCAGGAGCCTTCTCATCCAGTCTGCAAGTCTTCAGGATCTGCAGTACTTAGGAGGAACAAAACAGTGGGATGGAAACTTCTGTGAGCCCATAATCTCCTGAGCTTTTTGTGTCCGTCCTTGACCTACAAGTCAATAAAGATGCCATTTTATAAGCCTCATAAAGGACTAAGTCAAAGTCCCTAAGCTCCTGGTTAAAGAAAGGAAGGTAATTGCCACAGTCCAATTAGACTTTGGGAAGGTGGTTGGGCAGCTCTGAGAGTTGAGCGTTTTCCAGGTATCAAGGGTCCCTGGAACAAAACTGCCTGTAAGTTTCTGCTGGACACAGGAGTGGCTGAGATGTTTTCCAAATACCAATGAAGCTAATGTGCATGTCTGACAGGGTTGGTTGTGGGTCTCTACCAGAAACTCCTAGTTGACCCTGTCTGTCACTATTACTGTCATCATTGTCATCCCTTTGCTCATCGATTTGCTCACCAGGCACCAGTGATGTCTTTATTGTGAGACTTGTTCTTAGTGTTTTTGGCATATCGAATATGCCACAGGTAGCTTGTCAGGGTCTGCTGTGTGGGCAAAATACTCTCGGTTGCTTGCCAGGGTCTTCTCTGAGAGAGGGGGAGGAATCAAACTTAGGTTTGATTCCTTGTTTTGTTTGCCTTGTATGCAAGGCAAACACCCTTGCTGTGCTATCACTCCAGCCCCTTAGAACTGTAGTATTCCTAAATCCTCATATACTTCACCTCTTCTATTTACGTGGATGTCCACAATAATAACCATTATTTAACTTTCTCAGTTTAGCTATTAGATTGTATAGCAATAATAATAATCAGTGGCTAAATATGCCCTGTTAGAGAATTAGGCAAAATTAAAATAGTACAAGAGTTTTTTATTATTATTATTATTTTTATAATAAATTTATTTATTTTTAATTTATGAATCACCATGAGGGTACAGTTACGGATTTATACACATTTGTGATTATGCTTCCCTCATACAAAGTTCGGGAACCCATCCCTTCACCAGTGCCCATACTCCACCACCAGTAAACCCAGCATCCCTCCCATCCTCCCCAATCCCATCTCCCCCCACCCCACCCTGTCACTGTGGCAGGGCATTCCCTTCTGTTCTCTCCCTCTAATTAGCTGTTGTGGTTTGCAATAAAGGTGTTGAGTGGCCACTGTGCTCAGTCTCTAGCCCTCATTCAGCCCGCAACTCCCTTCTCCCACATGGCCTTCGACTACATTATAGATGGTGATCCCTTCTCTGAGTTGCCCTTTCCCCAGAATGTGAGGCCAGCCTCCAAGCCATGGAGTCAACTCCTGGTAGTTGTTTCTACAATTCTTGGGTGTTAGTCTCCCACTCTGTTATTCTATATGCTATAGATGAGTGCAATCTTTCTATGTCTGTCTCTCTCTCTCTCTGACTCATTTCACTTAGCATGAAACTTTTCATGCCGATCCACTTAAATAAAAAATTTGTGACCTCCTTTTTTCTAACAGCTGCATAGTATTCCATTATTTTTAAATTTATTTTTAATGAATCACCATGGGGTACTTTACAGACTTACAAACTTTCGTGCTAACATTTCAGTCATACAATGGATCGAGTGTCCGTCCCTTCACCAGTGCCTGTTCTCCTCTACCAATGTTACTAGTATCCTTCTCCCCCCTCCATTAATCCCTGCCCTCCCCAACTCCACTGTGACAGGCACATTTTCTTTTACTCTCTCTCTCTCCTTTAGGGTTTTTTTGCTGTGCAATGGAGGTATTGAGTGGCCATCATCTTCGGTTCATAGTCCACTTTAGGCATGCATCTCCTATCCTGGGTGGGGCCTCTAATCACCCTTTACTTGGTGTTTCCTTCTCTATCTGAGCTGTCTTTTCACCCAGCATGTGACGCCAGTTTCCAAGCCATGGAGCAAATATCCTGGTACTTATCATTACTATACTTGGGTGTTAGTCTCCTATGTTGTTACTTTATATTCCACAAATGAGTGCAATCTTTCTATGTCTGTCCCTCTTTTTCTGACTCATTTCACTTAACATAATGCTTTCCATGTTGATCCACTTATATTCAAATTTCATGACTTCATCTTTTCTAACAGCTGCATAGTATTCCATTGTGTAGATGTACTAAAGTTTCTTTAACCAGTCATCTGTCCTCGGGCACTCAGGTTTTTTTCAGATTCTGGCTATTGCAATCAATGCTACAATTAACATACAAGTACAGACATCATTTCTACTTTATTTTTTTGCCTCTCCTGGATATATTCCCAGAAGTGGTATTGCTGGGTTAAATGGGAGCTCAGTTTCTAATTTTTTGAAAAGCGTACATACTGTTTTCCAAAAGGATTGGACCAGTTGGCATTCCCACCAGCAGTGGTGGAGAGTCCCTTTCTCCCTTCATCTGGGCCAACATCGGTTGCTTGTGTTTTTTTTGGATGTGTGCCAGTCTCTGTGGTGTGAGATGATATCTCATTGTTGTTTTGATATGAATCTCCCTAATGATTAGTGATGAAGAGCATTTTTTCATGTGCCTTTTGGTCATTCGGATTTCTTCTCTGAGAAAGTTTCTGTTCATCGCCTCATTTTCTGATGGAATTGGATGCTTTCTTCTCTTAGGGTGCAATTGGATGTTTTCTTCTTATAGAGTGCCTTGTATGTCCTTGATATAAACCTTTTTTTTTAGCTTTTTATTTATTTATTTATTTATTTATTTTAGGTGTAGAAAATATGCTCTTTTATTTATTTATTTTTTATTTTTTTTTATTGAGTCACCATGTGGAAAGTTACAAAGTTTTCAGGTTTAAATCTCAGTTATACAATGCTCGAATACCCATCCCTTCACCAGTGCTCATATTCCACCACCAAGAATCCCAGTATAGCTCCACCCCGCCCCTCCCACACCCCTAGTCCCCCCAAGCCCCTATACCCCCCACCCTTAGCACCCCCTGCCTGTGTAACTAATAAATTTCCCTTTACTTTCACTTTGATTGCATACAATATTTCAACAAAACTCACTATTATTGTTTGGAGAGTCTCTCCCCTAAAGTCAGACCTGCTGAAAAGCATTAGATAATTTGTTTTCCATTGCTGAGGATGAAGAGGTATGAGGTCGAGTGACCACACTTAGCGGCCTCTCAGTTTTGGGTTTCTGTAATTTAGTATTTTAGTAACTAAGTCCAGAGAGATATCTGCCAGGGGTTGCATCGTTGCCAACTTGTACTTCTCAGTTCCATTATATTCCACATATGAGTGCAATCTTTCTATGTCTGTCTCTTTCTTTCTGACTCATTTCACTCAACATGATACTTTCCATGTTGATCCATTTATATGCAAATTTCATGACTTCATGTTTTCTGACAGCTACATAGTATTCCATTGTGTAGATGTACCAGAGTTTCTTTAACCAGTCATCTGTTTTGGGGCACTCTGGTTTTTTCCAGATTCTGGCTATTGTAAACAGTGCTGCAATGAACATAGAAATATATATGCCATCTCTACTATACCGTTTTGCCTCTCCGGGATATATTCCCAGGAGTGGTATTGCTGGGTCAAATGGAAGCTCAATTTCTAATTTTTTGAGAATCGTCCATATTGTTTTCCAAAAGGGCTGAACCAGTCGGCATTCCCATCAGCAGTGAAGAAGAGTCCCTTTCTCCCCGCATCCACACCAACACCAGTTGCTTTTGTTTTTTGGGATGTGGGCAAGTCTCTGTGGTGTGAGATGATATCTCATGGTTGTTTTGATCTGCATTTCCCTGATGATTAGTGATGTGGAACATTTTCTCATGTGCCTCTGAGCCATTCGGATTTCTTCTTTAGGAAAGCTTCTGTTCTTTTAATCACCCCATTTTTTGATCGGGTTGGCAGATTTCTTCTTTTGGAGTTCAACCAGTGCATTGTATATCCTTGTTATCAACCCTTTATCGGATGGGTACTACATAAATATCCTTTCACATTCTGTAGATTGTCTTTGTACTTTGGTCATTGTTTCTCTTGAGGTGCAGAAGCTTCTTAGTTTGAGATAGTCCCATTCATTTATATCTGTTTCACTTGCTTGGCCAGTGGCGTGTCAGCTTTGAAGATACCTTTGGCTTCAATGTCGTGGAGGGTTTTGCCGACCTTGTCTTCAATGTACCTTAGGGATTCTGGTCTGATGTTGAGGTCCTTAATCCATTTTGATCTGACTTTTGTACATGGTGATAGGTGGAGATCTAAGCCCATTTTTTTGCATGTAGCTGTCCAGTTTTGCCAGCACACTTTGTTAAACATGCTTTCCTTGCTCCACTTTGCCTTTTTTGCTCCCTTATCAAAGATTAGATGGTCATATATTTGGGGGGATGTGTCAGAGTATTCAACCCTGTTCCATTGGTCTGCGGCTCTGCCTTTGTTCCAGTACCAAGCTGTTTTAATGACTACCGCTTTGTAGTAGAGTTGGAAGTTGGGGAGGTTGATTCCTCCCATTTTCTTTTTCCCAAGAATTGCTTTAGCTATTCGTGGGGGCTTATTGTTTCATATGAATTTCAGGAGCGCTTGCTCCATTTCTTTGAAGAATGACAAGGGTATCCCTATAGGGATCGCATTGAATTTGTACAATGCTTTGGGGAGAATTGCCATTTTGACAATATTAATTCTTCCAATCCATGAGCAGGGGATATTTTTCCATTTCCTCATGTCTTCTTTTATTTCCTGAAGTAGCGTTTTGTAGTTTTCATTATACAAGTCCTTTACCTCCTTAGTTAAGCTGATTCCCAGGTATTTGATTTTTTGAGGCACAATTGTGAATGGGATAGTTTTTATCATGTCGTTTTCTTCTCTCTCACTATTTGCATATAGGAAAGCCATGGACTTTTGAGTATTGATTTTATAGCCTGCAACTTTACTATACGAGTCTATTGTTTCTAGGAGTTTCTTGGTAGACGTTTTAAGGTTTTCTAAGTATAATATCATATCATCAGCGAATAGTGAGAGCTTGATTTCTTCCTTTCCTACCTGAATGCCCTTAATATCTTTTTCTTGCCTGATATAAACCTTTTATAAGATGGGTATTGGGTGGATATTCTTTCCCATTCTATAGATTGTCTTTGTATTTTGGTCACTTTTTCTTTTGAGGTACAGAAGCTTCTTAGTTTAAGATAGTCCCATTTGTTTATCTCTGTTTCCACTTGCTTGGTCAGTGGCATGTCATCTTTGAAGATAACTTTAGTTTCAATTTGGTGGAGGGTTTTGCCAACCTTGTCTTCAGTGTACCTTATGGATTCTAATCTGATGTTGAGGTCTTTAATCCATTTTGATCTCAGTTTTGTGCATGGTGTTAGGTAGAGAGCTGAGGCCATTTTTTTTTTGCATCTAGGCATCTAGCTGTCCAGTTTTGGCAGCACTATTTGTTAAAGAGGATTTCCTTGCTCCACTTCACATTTCTTGCTTCCTTATCAAATATTAGATGATCATATGTTTGAGGGTATGTGTAAGGATATTCTGCCCTGTTCTATTGGTCTGTGGCTCTGCCTTTGTTCCAGTAGCATGCTGTTATAATTATTACCACTTTGTAGCAGAGTTTGAGGTTGGGGAAGGGGATGCCTCCCATATTATTTCCCCTCAAGAATTGCTTTAGCTATTCGTGGGGGTTTGTTGTTCCATATAAATTTCAGGAATGTTTGATCAATTTCTTTGAAGAATTGCATGAGTATTCTCATAGTATAACTATTATACAGCACGGAATCTGTATAATAGTTACAGATTTGGGGAGAATTGACATTTTGACAATGTTAATTTTTCCAATCTATGAGCAGGGAATATGTTTCCATTTCTTCATGTCTTCCTTTATTTTCTGAAGTACCATTTTGTAGTTTTCTTTGTACAGGTCCTTTACCTGCTTAGTTAAGCTGATTCCAAGGAACTTGATTTTCCAAGGCATGACTGTGAATGGGATTGGTTTTTTCATGTCACTTACTTCTCTCTCATTATTTGTGTATGGGAAACCATGGACTTTTGGATATTGATTTTATAGCCTGCGACTTTACTATACAAGTCTATTATTTCTAAGGAATTCTTGGTAGAGGCTTTATGGTTCTCTAAATATAGTATCATATCATCTTCAAATGCTGAGATGTTGATTTCTTCTTTTCCTATCTGGATACACTTAATATATTTTTCTTGCCTAACAGCTATTGAAAGTACTTCCAGTACTATATTGAACAGAAGTGATGAGAGTGGGCAACCTCTTCTTGTCCCTGATCTTAGAGGGAAAGCTCTCAGTTTTCCCCCATTGAGGATAATGCATGCCATAGGCTTTTGGTAGATGGCTTTGACTATATTGAGTAAATTTACTTCAAAGCCCATTTTGTTGAGAGTTTTCATCATAAAAGTGTGCTGGATCTTGTCAAATGCTTTTTCTGCAACTATTGATATGATCATATGGTTTTATTTTTTCTTTTGTCGACATGATGCATTATGTTGGTTGATTTACGAATGTTAAACCATCCTGCATCCCTGGGATGAATCCCACTTGGTCCTTGTGTATGATCTTTTTGATGAGTTTTTGGATTTGCTAATATTTTGTTGAGGATCTTCTCATCAATGTTTATTAGGGATATTGGCCTGTAGTTCTCACTTTTTTTGTGTGTGTGTGTCTTTGTTTGTTTTTGGTAATAGGGACAAGTGTGCCTCATAAAAACTGTTTGGGAGAGTTCCTGTTTCTTCAATTTCTCGGAACATCTTGAAAAGAACTGCCAATAAGTCCTTTGTAAATGTTTGGAAGAATTCACTAGTGAATCCATTTGTACCTGGGCCTTTATTTTTGAGAAGGCTTTTGATTAAAATTTCAATTTCTTTGATAGCAATAGGTCTATTTAAATATTCCAAATCTTCTTGGTTTAGTCATGGGAGATTATAAGAATCCAGGAATTTATCCATTTCGTCTACTTTCTCCTGTTTCGTGGTATACATACTTTCAAAGTAGTCTCTGATAATCTTTTGAATTTCTTTGGTTTCTGTTGTGATGTCCCCCTTTTCATTTCTGATCCTGTTTACTAGGGTTCTCTATTTCTTTTTTTGTGAGTCTTCTAGTGGTTTATCAATTTTGTTTATTTTCTCAAAGAACTAGCTCTTGGTTTCATTGACCTTTTCCGATTGTTTTTTTGGGTTTTCATGTCGTTAATTTCTGCTCTTAGTCTTATTATTTATTTCCTTTGGCCTGGTTTGGGTTCTTTTTGTTGGCCGTTTTCCAAGATCTTGAGCTGTGAAGTCAAGTTATCTATGTAGGCCCTTTCTTCCTTCATGCTTGAAGAGCTATAAATTTTCCCCTTAATGCGGCTTTAGCTGCGTTCCATAGATTCTGGTAGCTCGTGTCTTCATTCTCATTTGTTTCCAGGAATCTTCTGATTTCTTCCTTGATTTCCTTCCTGACCCACTCATTGTTCAAAATTGAGTTGTTTAATTTTCAGGTGTTTGATTTGGTTCTCTGCATCTCTGTGTGATTAACTTCTGTCTTCAGTGCATTGTGGTCTGAAAAGATAGTTGATACAATTTCTGTCTTCTCAATTCTATTGAGGTATGTTTTGCGACTCAGCATGTGGTCTATTTTGGAAAATGTTCCTTGTGCACTGGAAAAGAATGTACATTCTTTCTTTTTGGGGTGTAAAGTCATGTATAGGTCTATTAACCCTTTGTCTTCTATTTCTTCCTTCAACGTCAATGTTTCCTTGCTGAACTTTGCTCTTGTTGATCTATCCAGTGGTGATAAGGTTGTGTTGAAGTCTCCAACTACTATTGTGTTGCTAGTAGTGTCCTCCTTAAAAATTTGTTAGCAGTTGTTTTAAGTATTTATCTGGTCCCTCATTGGGTGCATTTCTGTTTAGGAGTGTAATTTCTTCCTTCTGTAAATATCCTTTGATTAATAAAAAATGGCCCTAACTGTCCCTTATAATCTTTTTCAACCTAAACTCTATGCTGTCATATAGTCATATGGCCACCCCGGCTTTTTTGAGGGAGTTGTTTGTTTGCAGGATTGTTTTCTATCCTTTGACTTTGAGTCTGTGTTTGCTCTGACTGCTCAGATGTGTTTCTTGTAGGTAGCAGAATGTTGGATTCAATTTCCGAATCCATTTTGCCATTCTGCGTCTCTAAATTGGTGCATTTAGACCACTGACATTGAGAGAGATTATTGCCATGGAGTGGAGCAGTTTGTTTTGCTTGTAGGGCTTTTTCTTGTCTTACCCCTTTAGTCCTTCCTTTAAGTTTGGTTTTGAGTCTATGAAGTTTCTAAGCTATTGTTTATCCACAAAATAGTGTATTGTTCCCTTGAGTTTGAGTGAGAGTTTAGCCAGATAAAGTATTCTTGGTGAAGCGTTCATTTCATTGATTTTTAAAAATTATATCCTGCCATTGTCTTCCGGCTTGGAGGGTTTCCTCTGATAGGTCTGCTGTAAATCTAAGGGGTGCTTTTTTGTATGTGATTTTTCTCTTTGACCTTGCCACTTGCAGTATTGTGTCTCTATCTGTGGCATCCATCATTCTGACTATGGTATGTCTTGGAATCTTTTTATTAGGGTCTCTTTTAGCTGGCACCCTTTGGACTCCTAGGATCTGGATGCCTGCATTCTCCAGCTCTGGGAACTTTTAAGCAATAATTTCCTTAACTGTTGCCTTTTCATTGGGGTTGCCTCCCTGTCCTTCTGGTACTTCGATGATTCTTATATCATTCTTCTTGGAATCATCCCCTAGGTCTCTGATTTTCCCTAGAGATCTTTTGAAGTCTTCTCCCATTTTTTGTTGTTGCCTGTAAGCTTCCTGCACTCATGCTCATCATCAAGCTCACTGATTCTGTCTTCGGCTATAACCATTCTACTGTTGAGGGCACCCACTGGGTTTTTTATTTCATCTACTGAAACTTTTATTAGTGACACTTCTGTTTGTAGCTTTGTTATTTATGCTCTCACTTGTTCCTGTATTTTGTGGGCTGTCCATTCCACTGTTTCTGTCATGTCCTCCTTTAATTTAGTGTATCTCTTCCATCGTTTCTTTGAGTTCGTTGAACATCCTCAATATTTCATCTCTGAATTCTTTGTCTGAGAGATTATATTTTTGGAAATTTCCTGATGAAGCCCCCGGACTCTTTTCTTCATCCACTCCTCGTGCCTGGGGCGGATCTGCTCTGTCTATTCATGTTGTTATGGCAGTATGGAGGTGGGTCTCTTCAGTTCATTATCAGTGACCAACTCTTGCTTCAAGGGAGGATTCTAGATGGACTTGGTCAATAATGGACTCCCCCCTCCCTTTAAGAATAATATCTCTTTGGTGCTCCTCTGTGCCTTACGTGGGGTCACTAGTGTGGCTTCAAGAGATGTGTTCTTTTTCTTTGGAACTGTTCAATTCTTAGTGTTCACTTTTATTTCGGTGTTTTCAGAGAGTATTTTGATAGGAATATGTTAGTGGACTATTGGCCTAATGTGATTGGGATAGCCAGGATGTCCTCTTCAGAATTAGATAATGGTGGCTGAGCTGTGAGTCCAAAATGCTGGGAGAGGGAGAAATAACTGGGGCTGCCCTGGTGGCCATGCCCACTGGCTGCTTTACCTGTGCAGAAAACAGTGAGTCGTCTCAGTGCCAACCGGGGGTAGGGGGTTTGGCACTCCCTTCTGATGTTCCTGGGGCTGGCGGGGGTTTCTCCTAGCTAGGCACTCTCTCGGGGCCTCCACCAGTGTCTTATATATCTTTGATATGAACCCCTTATCAGATGGGTTTTGCATAAATAATTTGTCTCATTTCATGGTTTGTCCTTGTAGCTTCATCACCATATTTTTTAGGGTTAAAGGCTTCTAAGCTTAATGTTTGTTTATCTTTTCTTCCACTTAATTTGTTTGTTTATCTTTTCTTCCACTTAATTGGTAAGTGGTGTTTCATCTTTGAAGATGCCTTTAGCTTCAATATCATGGAGGGTTTTGCCTATGTTATTTTTGTTGTTGTTGTTTTGTTTTGTTTGTGTGTGTGTGTGTGTGTACATATGGATTTGGGTCTGGTGTTAAGGTCTTTAATTTATTTTGATCTGACTTTTGTGGTTTGAGAGCTTTTTCTTTACATGTAGCTGCCAGTTTTCCCACTTATTAAAGAGGATATCCTTGCTCCTTTACCAAAGATTAAATGACTGCATATCTGGAGGTTTGTGTCAAGGTACTTAGTTCTCTTCCATTGGTCTATGGGTCTGTCTTTATTCCAATACCATGCTCTTTGAATTGGTACTACTTCGTAGTGCAGTTTGAAGTCGGGGAAGGTGATGCTTCTCATCTTCTCGGTCCCAAGGATTGCTTTAGCTATTCATTGGGGTTTATTGTTCCATATGAATTTTAGAAGTATTTGATCTATTTCTTTGAAAAAATTTCTGGGTGTTCTTACAGAAACTGTACTGAATCCGTATCATGCTTTGGGGAGTACTGCCATTTTGACAATGTTAATTCTCTCAATCCAAGAGCAGGTACGTTTCTCCATTTACTTGTGTAATCTTTTATTTCTTAAAGTAGCATCTTGTAATTTTCTTTGTACAGGTCCTTTATCTTCTTAGTTAAATTGATTCTGAGGTTCGTGATTAAAGATATGCATATATATTTATAATATTTTCTTTTTTAACATATATTCATTGCCTTCTACTTAACACTCCATTAAGTGTGGTGTGGTACTCTTGGTACATCAGTGGTGTTGATTATGAGATGTCACATAATGGAATTTGTGGCTGTGCTTTTCAGGAATTCTAAAATTTTAAATAGGATCATACAGCTGAGGATTCTTTAATTTAATTTAAGAAAAAAAAAAGAATGGTAACTTTGGTGTCCAGAGCATCTCTGCAGTGGTTTGCTCTCTTCCAAGATCTAGTTGTGAATCTCTAAATCATGACTGTTAATGAACTTACATGGTGCCAGAAGCAGTTCATGGGTGTGATTGCAGGCTCCAGAAAGAACAGGGAGATGGGGGAGGTCACCCATTCCAAGCTCCGTGTGAGCCTGGAGGTTTTGGTCACAAAACCTGAATGCCTGTAGTTTTCAGCAGATTCACTCAGGAATGAGGTTTGTAAGAGCCTGCAGTTG
Organism: Sorex araneus; assembly: GCF_027595985.1. Taxonomy (NCBI): domain Eukaryota; kingdom Metazoa; phylum Chordata; class Mammalia; order Eulipotyphla; family Soricidae; genus Sorex; species Sorex araneus. The sequence continues at coordinate 10,440,736 of NC_073302.1, read as the reverse complement.
TGGGCTGTGAGCATGGAGGTGATTGAGTTCTGGAGCTTTTCTGCTTCCCCTAGTCTGTTGGGCCATGTGGAAGGACTCTGGATCATGGTTTCTGGATCATGGCCATAAATGAGCTTATATGCCAGCTTTGATTTCTCATATGTGGTTAGTCAATTCTCCCAACACAATTTGTGACTGGATTGTCTTTATTCCAAAACATGCCTCAGTTCTCTTGGGTGAGAGATGCATGCTGAACGTAGGCTATGGACCAAACATGATGGCTGCTTTGTGCCTGTATTGCAAATTATGACACCCATGAGAGAGAGTAGGAGGGAATGTGCTAGCCACAGAGGCAGGGGATGGAAAGGGTGGGGGTGGTGGGAGGGATACTGGAAACATTGCATTAGAGAATGGACACTGGTGAATGGATGGGTACTCAAAAATTGTATGACTGAAATAGAATCATGAAATTTTGTAAACCTGTAAAAAAATTAAAAAATTTTAAAAACTATATATAAAAAAACGCCTCAGCTCTTTTGTCTAAATGACCTGACCATATATCTAGAGATGTATTTGGATATCTATTCTTAAACATTGGTCAGAGTCTTTACTCTTTACCATTCTATTTTAATCACTATGGCTTTATAGGATAGTCTCAAGTAAGGTGATGAGATGCCTTTCAATTTCTTATTTTTCACTATGATTTTGGCTATTTTGGAACTTTTATAATTCCACACCAACTTTAGAATGGATTTCAAGTTTTTTTGAATTTGGATAGATATTGCATTGAATATATATAGTATTTGAGGTAGGATGGTTATTTTGACAATATTCATTTCTAAATCCATGAGTATGCAATGTTTTTCCATTTGTTTTGGTCTTTTTACAATTTTTTTCTTGTGTGTTTTAAAGTTTTAGTTTAGGTTTTTCACCTCTTTTGTTAAGTTGGTTCTTATGTACTTGATATTTTGGGACACTACTTTAAATGAGATATACTCTGATCTCTTTCCCCCTTGATTATTATTTGTATATAAGAATGCAACTAATTTTTGTGTATTGACTTTGTAGCCAATTACATTGCAGTATCAGTTCATTGTTTCTATGGGCTTTTTTGTTGACTGTTCAGGGTTTTCAATGTATATCATCAAATGATTTGTAAATAGAGATAATTTGACTTTCTCATTCCATTTTGAACCGCTATGATTTTTTTCTTGCCTGATTGCAGTTGTTAAGATTTATAGTACAATGTTGAATAAGAGTGAAACAGTGGACATCCCTGCTTTGTGTCTGATCTCAGTGGTAATGCTTTCAGATTTTCACCTTTAAGAATAACATTGGACATGGGATTTTTTAGGGGTAGCTGTTACTATCTTGAGTAAGGCTCCTTCACCCATATTTTATTAAGTTTTTCTTTTCCTCATGAATCTTGTAAAAAGCTTTGTCTGCTTCAATTAATATGATAATATAAATTTTCTCTTTTCCTTTACTGATGTGGTGTACTATGCTAATTGATTTGTGTATACTGAACCATACCTGCATGCCTGGGATGAATCCCACTTGATTATGGTGTATGATTTTTTTGTTTGGTTGGTTGTTTTGCTGTTGCATTCAGTTTTCTAGTTTTTGTTGATAATTTTTCATCAATGTTCATCAAAGAGATACATTTTAAATTCTCTTTCTCTTTTTCCTGTGACATCTGTGTAAGCTTTGTTTATTAGCATAATGTTAGTTTCATAGTAGGTGCTATGAAGAATTCTGTTTCGTTTATATTTTGGAAGACCTTAAGGATCAATGGCAGTAAGTCTTGTCTGGAGGTTTCAGAAAACTCACTGGTAAAATCTTCTATGCGTGGACTTTTATTCTTGGTTCTATTTTTTTTTTTCGTTTTTAGTCACACCTGGCGATGCACAGGGGTTGCTTCTGGCTTTGCACTCAGGAATTACTCCTGGCTGTGCTCAGGGGACCGTGTGGGATGCTGGGAATCGAACCTGGATCAGCCGCGTGCAAGGCAAATGTCCTACCTGCTGTACTATCACGCCAGCCCTCTTGGTGCTATTCTTAATTATTCTTTTGATTTCTTTACTTGTGATTTATCTGTAAAAGTTTTTACTTCCTCCTCATTAAGTTTTAGGAGATAGCGTTTCTAGGAACATGTTACCTTTCAGATTCTCCAGCTTCGCAGATTAAAGCTGTTCATAGCTCTCATGATGTTTAGTATTTTAGTGGTCTATTGTAATTTCTCCCATTGCATTTCTGACCTGATTTATTTGAGCATTTTTTCTGTTTTACATCATGATTCAAGCTAACCGTTTGTTTCTCTTATTTATTCTCTCAAAAAAAAACCTGTTTCTGGATTCACTGATTTTTTTCTTTTGCTTTTTTGGTTTCTATATCATTTATTACTGCTTTGTTTTTTTAAAATTGTTTTTACTATTTGGATTAATTTGTTCTCCATCCTACACACATTTAATATGAGCATTTATTTTTTTTATTTAATCTTGTTTTATTTTACATAAGCAGGCCTAGATTGCTATGACTTTCCCCCTAAGTATTGCCTTTCATTTCCTTAGTTAATTAATATCTAAGGAAGCAATAGCACAGTGGACTGGAGAGATAGCACAGCGGGTAGGGTGTCTGCCTTGCGCATGACTTACCTGGGTTTGATTCCTCTGTCCCTCTCGGAAAGCTCGGCTAGCTACCGAGAGTATCCTGCTTGCACAGAAGAGCCTGGCAAGTTTCCCCTGGCTTATTCGATATGCCAAAAGCAGTAACAAGTCTCACAATGTAAACGTTACTGGTGCCCGCTCGAGCGAATCAATGAACAACAGGACGACAGTGCTACAGTGCTATGTATTCATGTCACCATAACCTTTCCGATTAGGAAGCTACTGTTTGTTGTAATTACTTCCTCATCCATTTCCATGCTGTTGTATTGAAGTATAAACAAAGTGTATAAACTTAAAATGTTGTATTCAATTTCTACACATGTATAGATCCATTGTAACAGCCACCTTGAGCAAGACAGAAAGCATTTATAGCACTGCTAAGAACGAATTTCAAGCAGCTGAAATATTATAGAGACATCATTAAACTTATTTAATTAGAGAAACAAACTAATTTGAACACAACATTTATGATAGGGGCCATCTTCAGTAGTTCTGGTTTTGGCGGGAGATGAGCCTGACTATAAAGTGCTCTGCCCGTCAATGCAAAGATTCTTAGAACTGATATGGATCCACACATAAGAGGAAATAAAAAGCAATCATTAAAAGTTTGTAGTGGAAAGTAAGAATTTAAAGCATTGAAAATCTGATTTATGCAAGCCTTTCTTTGTTTGACATTCTTTTTACTTGTTTTCTTTCCTGGACCTTGAATATATAAAGAGAGAAAGGCTGACGTCTCTTGAAGCTGGTGGCTATGGAGGACATTCTTGATTCCTGCAATTTGGCCGTTAACCAACCTCCCACCCCCAAGTTCTGGATATACTTAAGTAAGGTATTATGTACTCTTTAACTATTGGTAAGAAAATTTTAAATTCATTGTAAGTCAGTCTTGGTAATAAAAGTTGGTGAATGTCAGCAGAGTGGGAATCTCTCTGAGATGTGGGTGTGGACAGTTTCAACTGAGCTCTCAGACATCTATTTTGACATAATAGTTTGAATCGTAGCCCCTTTGTTCATTTCACTATGTATCTGTTGACTCTTCATCCTAAGTTGTTTGACTTGCAGAACATCACCTTATCAGCAAACAACATTAGGGCTTGTTTTATATCTCTGTTTCTCAGACTGTAGATGAAAGGGTTCATCATGGGGGTGATTATCATATACATCACTGAAGCAGCTATTTCTTTAGCACCGGACATGGCTGGTGAGGAGAACAAGTAAACTTCTGCAATGGTTCCATAGAATAAAGCCACAACGAGGAGATGGGAACCACAGGTAGAAAGGACTTTGAAGAATTTCTTAGCAGAAGGATTTTTTAGGACAGTGGCCCATATGCAGATATAAGATCCTATGATAAAAGTGAATGGAATACCTACAATCATTCCTCCCTCAATGAATATGACCAGTTTATTGAGTGAAGTGTCTGAGCAGCTTACCTCCAGCAATGCTGTTAGTTCACAGAAGAAGTGCGGGATGGTGATATCACCACAGAAGGACACTTGGGTCAAGAGAAGAGCATTAAGCAGAGAGTGCAAAAAACTGAAGAACATGCACCAACCTACTAATGAGATACATCGCTCCTGCCTCATGATCATGGTGTAGTGGAGTGGCTGACAGATGGCTACATATCTGTCGTATGCCATCACTGTAAGAAGGAAATTGTCAATACAAGCAAAATATATTAAAAAATATTCCTGAGAAACACACCCTGAATAGGAGATGGACTTGTGATTACTCTGCATGTCCACCAACATTTTGGGAACCGTGACAGATGATAAAGTCACATCATTGAAGGCCAAGACACTGAGGAAGAAGTACATGGGTGTGTGGAGGCGAGAGTCTATCCTGATGAGCAGGACGATGAGCAGGTTCCCCAGCACGGTGGTCAGGTATATGACCAGGAAGAGGGTCAAGAACCAGCCCTGTTGTTCTGGTGGTATAGGGAGACCCTGGAGGAGGAATTCAGAAACTCTGGTCTCATTCTGTCTCTTCATGACGCTCCCCTTTCTTCTGGAAGTCAAAGAGAAGGAAATGTTAAGAACCTGAATAGTAATATTATAGTAACACAGTTTCTATATGAAAGCGTGGCTATTTTTTAACTAGACTTTGTTCACAACACACATGTCTGTATGCATGAGTCACCATGTACCATTTGGTTTCTAATAATACTTCACATCTTCACAATTTATATGGTATTTTCGTTATCCTGGAAGAATACTTTGAACAACAGCTTATTTCATGCTCTGTACAAATCACTCGACAAAGTGCTATACATGATAGTAAACAAGCAATGTAAAGTCTCGGTGTTGAAGGGGTGTACACCTTTTTATCTTGCCAGGTAAATTTAAATAATTTACTATGAAAAAGACCTGAATATTCACAGTCAATGGTTAAACATTTCCCATTAAATAATGTGAAGTTCTCTACATTGGTATAGAATAACTATAGTATAAATAAATGTCTATTCTAAATTGATTCAGGGATATTATTCCTTGTCAACAAATGTTCCCCATTAGCATTAAAAATAGTGTAAAAAATATTGACCATTATGGAACATTAATCCAGGCTCTATTCCATGTATTTTAAATACACTTTAAAATCCTTAGATAAAATTATCAGTATTCAGTTACAAGGCAGAAAAGGCACATTATCTAAAAGTGCCAGGCTATATCACTACACCAGATAATAGGTGAAAACAATGACAACATGTATCCAGTCACAATCTGTCTCCTAACCACGACACACTGGCTCTCCTAATTCTCATTATTTAGCTTGTCCAGACATGCTAAGTGATATCATTCCAGCCTAGTTGCAGGAGAACATCTTTGCTGCCCTTTGTATTAAACATTAATAGCAGGACTGTTTATGCTCAGGGAAACTGGTTTTATCTCTCCAGGTCCTCTAAGTTTGATAGTGACCTGAGCACTGTGTGAAGACACCAGGAATAAAGTAACAATTTATAACCCAACAGAGAGCTTTGATTTACAAAGGATTAAACTTCTCAAGACAATGGTCCTTCATTTGGGGAGGGAAGAGCAGACTGTGTTCACAAAGTATGTGAGACACTGTGTGTGAAAGTTCATTTTATAAGACTTTTATATGTATTGTCTCAGAGTCTGGAGATTTATGAACCTGGGAGATTTATGAAAAAAACTCTTAGTTTGGGGAGATATACTTAAAGTCCCTTCTGTTGACTGAACACTTAGTATGTGCCAGGCATAGTGCAGAATAATTTGTGAACACTGTCCAATTTAAATCTCAATATAGCATGGGAACAGGCTCAGTTATTCTTTCTATTCCAGTGGATACTGAGTATAAGAGATAGACATAGCAGTACTGGACTATGGATTAGACCACTTCTGACCTACTGAGATAATAGAATAATAAGAATAAGTGAGTGAAACTTACTTAGAGGAGGATATGTACCTGATCCTGCCAGCTCAATGCAGTAATGTGGCCATCATTGACAGACTCTTAACATGGCTGCAGGCAAGAAAGATGGTCCCATTTACTCACAGACATAACCCCAGAAATACTATATAAATCAATATCATTAACATTTCATAAACACGGACACCTTGGATGACATGTAATGATACTCACAAATGAAAGGAAAGATCACACATCCCTATACCACTCAGTAAGGATTTCCAAACTCCCATCCTGGCTTTGGGTAAATTCAGGAAATTTCTCCTACCTGGTGGGGAGCATATCTGTGTCTCTTCAGACTCTACAATCTCATGACTTAACTTACGTCTGTATACAAAGTTGGGGATTTGGAAGGATTGAATGAGAGAGGGGTGGAGATTTGGTATCGAGAGTTCAAATCACACTCTGAGTGCTCTCCACAAACTTCTTAGTACTGTGTGCTCTGGTCATGGAGAAAAGGAATCTTTATGTCACATTTACTTTTCTTTATGACTTCTGTTGAGGTCTCGACTTTTCTTGGTCACACACTCTCTCTGTCTTTGTTTTTAACATTTTTTAGCCACACTCAGTGGCATTAAGTGCCTCTTCCTGGCTCTGTGATTAGGGGTCACTCTTGGTGGTGCCCAGGAACCCAGGGAAATGCTGGGGATAGATCCAGGGTTCACCATGTGCAAATCAAGTGTCTTAACTCTTATCCTGTCTTTCTGCTCCCCCCATTTTTCTGACTAAGACAACAGAGATATGAGAATATATATACATATATATAGAACGACCATTGAAGAAACATACATCTTTTATCATAGTACACTAGATAGAAATCATCACATGGTATATGTACATAAGATGCATATACAGACTTCTTATGCACATAGAGACACAACTTTCTCTCTTATAATTCCAAACTCACTCTGATATTTTCACTCTTTGGTAGCACAAGAAGCTTCAAATCCAGTTTGCAGGTCCTCAGCTTCTGTCGTACTTAGCAAGAATTAAACACTGCGAAGAAAGCATTGTGAGCCCAAAATTTCCTGAGCTTCCTATGTCTGTCTTTGACCTCCAAACCAATAAAGTTGCCATTTTATAAATGTCATATAGGTCTAAGTCAAAGTCCCCAAACTCCTGGTTATAGAAAGAAAGGTAATTGCTTCAGTCCAATTAGACCCTGGGGACAAGATTGAGCAGACACTGGAGGGACTGAACTGCTAAGGCCACCTGAGAGAGTGTCCTGGGCATCACAGGTCCCTGAAATGGAACTGCCTTAACTGGACCCAGGAATGGCTGAGCTATTCTCCAACACCAATGTAGCCAATGCATATGTGAGTCAGGGCCGAATGTGGGACTCTGTCAGACACTCTTAGTTGTTCCTAAATGAGTAAAATAACTTCCCTCAGCCTTGTTTCAGAAGCTAAAATATTCACACAATGATTTCTGTCATTATAGGCCTTTTATTACAGTTTTTCTAGATCATGTATGCTAAAGCACACAGATGCACAATATCTGTCAACCATTATAATAAATCCCACATATCACAAAAAATATTTATACTGGACAGTAATGGCTATCGCATCAGAATTGGCAGTGATCAAATGAAGTTTCCAATGGATTAATATATTTTCCATTTAATAATTACTGAGATCACTTACACTTTTCTCACACAACAGCACAACGAAGTGACACAAAAATCCATTAAATCAGTCAGTACAATAATATTTCCTTAATATTTAATAAATATTAACACACTTCATTATCAGAGCTGCATTCAGACTTCTCAGAAAGAGGTCATAAGCAAAAGATGCTTCTCAAGTTTTTCTTCAACACACTTTGTTCACCTCAACCCTCACCCTAGTTATTATTATGCATTAATTTGCCTTTCAGTGTAAAATCAGCTACTTTATTATATCTGCCAAATAATGCATTTCCTTCTCACTGACTTCACTCAGCATGATACCCTTTAGCTCCATCTATGTAGTGACAATGGCATGATTTCATCCTTTCTACAACTTCATACAACTACTGTCACTGTCACTTTTCTTCTGTTGTTCATCGATTTTGCTCTAGCGAGCACCAGTAACATCTCCATTGTGAGATTTTGTTGTTACTCTTTTTGGCATATAGAATACACCATGGGTAGCTTGCCAGGCTCTGCCTTGCAGGTGGGATACTCTCGGTAGCTTGCCGAGCTCTCCGAGAGGGACAGAGGAATCGAACCCGGGTCAGCCACGTGCAAGGCAAATGCCCTCCCCACTGTGCTATCGCTATCACAAGGTTTTGTCATCTAACAAAAAAAAACATAGTATGAAACTAATATCTAAGGACAGAAAACCATAATGCCCAAAATGAGAGAGAGAGAAAGAGAGAGAGAGAGAGAGAGAGAGAGAGAGAGAGAGAGAGAGAGAGAGAGAGAGAGAGAGAGAGAGAGAGAAGGAAAGTTCCTCCCATAGAGAAAGGCGAGAGAAAGTGCAAGAGGAAAACTGAGGACATTCGTGGTGGGAAATGTACACTGGTGAAAGGATGGTTGTTGGAACATTATATGACTGAAACTCAATCACGAACAGCATTGTAACTGAGTATCTCATGGTGATTGAATTAAGAAAAGGATTCTATTATGTAAATATCCAATAGCTTTTTGATTCACTCATTCCTTGTTGGAATTTAGGTTGTTCCCAAATCTTGACTATTATAATGAATTCTATAATGAATACAGGTCTGCATATATCCTTTTGAATTAATGTTTTAATATTTCTTCAAGGAGAATAGATATAATGAACTGTATTCCTGTGTTATATGGGGGCTCTATTCTTACTTTTTTTCCTTTTGGGGTCAAACCTGGCCATGAATAGGGGTTACTCCTGGCTCTGCGCTCAGGAATCACCCTTGGTGTGCTCAGGGGACCATATGGGATGCTGGGATTCAAACCTGGGTCGGCTGCGTGCAAGGCAAACGCTCTACCCGCTGTGCTATCGCTCTAGCCCCGTATATTCTTACTTTTTTAAGAAGAAATTTTCATATTTTTTTCATAGAGATCGAACCAGACAACACTTCCACCAACAGTGAATGGGGATTCTCTTTTCTCCACATCTCTCTAGCCATTTCTTTTGTCGTGGAAAAAGTTTATTATATGATGTGGTCTCTTTTGTTTTTATCTGCTTCTAGTTTTAAATTTTTTATTTTATCTTTTTAACTTTTTGCACATTTGAAAAATTAAAGCACTGTGGTACAAAGATTTATAGTTGATTTTTAGACATACAATATTGCAGCACCAATCCCACCACCAATGTCCCAGGTTCCCTCCCATAATACCCTTCCAGCCTGCTCGCTTGGCTTGCACTTTCTAAGTTTGATTGTTAAAGTTTGGGTCTCTTGATTTCAGGGTTGCTGACTCAGTGGTTTTGATATTTAGCTCTAACACTCCTTAACATCAACTTTGGATGTGACTCTCCTGACCTGGCCCCCTTTGCTCCTCATCTTTCTCTTCTGTTCCTTCTCATCCCCCTCCTGTTCCCTGGTCTATTCTTTTCTCAATTCTCTTCTCTATACCCTGGGGCCAAGCTGTTCAAAGCCTGTACTTGTAAACCATTGCATTTCTTCATCCAATTATTCCAAGTACCACATATGAGTGATATCATTCTGTGTTTATCCATATTCTTCTGACTTACTTCACTTAACATGATTTCTTCCAGCTCCATTCATGTTGCAGCAAATTGCATAATTTCATCATCCCTAGCAGATGTGTAATATTCCACTGTGTATATACCACATATTCATGATCCATTTACCTGTTGTTGGACATCTAGGTTGACTCCAAATCTTAGCTAGGGTACCAAGTGCTGCAAAGAATAGTGGTGTACATACATTCTTTGGAATGAATGTTTTTTTGTCCTGGGGATAGAAACCCCAAAGTGGAATAGCTGGGTCATATGGCAGCTCAATTCTGAGTTTACTGATATAATACTCCATACTGTTTTCCACAGTAGTTAGACTAGACAACATTCCTACTATCAGTGGATGAGTTTTTTTTTTTCCTTAAGTTTTTTGGTTTTCAATATTCCTTTTTTTTCAATTGAATCACTGTGAGCTACAGAGTTACAAAGCTTTTCATAGCTGGCTTGCATACATTGTCATACATTGTTCCAACACCCATCCCATCTCCAATTTACACTCCCTACCACCAGTGTCCCCAGTTTCTCTCCTGCAACCCTCCACTCAGTCTGTCTCTATGGCAGACACTTTATATTTTTACATTTTTATAGTGAATCACTGTGAGGTACAGTTACAAACTTATGCACTTTTATGTTTGCATTTGGTTTACATCTCTCTAGTGGTACCTATTCTCCTCCACCCATGTTCCAAGTATCCCTCCCACCACCCCCACCCTAACCCCCATTACCCCACCCTGACTCTGCGGCAGGCATTCTCTTTTGTTCTCTCTCCTGTAGGGTGTTGTTGTTTGCAATAGAGGTATAGAGTGGTCATCATGCTCGGTCTATAGTCTACTTTTGGTACACAGCTTTCAACCAGAGTGGGTCCTCCCAACATTCTCTAGTAGGTCTTCCCTTCTCTATCTCAGCTGCCTTTTCCCCCAGCATGTGAGGCCAGTTTCCAAGCTGTGGGACAGACCTCCTGGTTCTTGTCTCTACTACTCTTGGGTGTTAGTGTCCCATTCTGCTACTTTATATTCCACATATGAGTGCAATCTTTCTATGTCTGTCTCTTTCTTTCTGACTCATTTCACTCAACATGATACTTTCCATGTTGATCCACTTATATGCAAATTTCATAACTTTATATTTTCTAACAGCTGCATAGTATTCCATTGTGTAGATGTACCAAAGTTTCTTTAACCAGTCATCTGTTTTTGGGCACTCTGGTTTTTTTTTTTTTGATTGGCAAGTTCAAGAGACAACACTTTTTGTTTTTAAAGTGTTAGAATGAAAGTGAAAACCAGAAACAATTAGAGAGAAAAGAAAAAATCAAGTAGGAACACTGGAAATATTTGGAGACCGAGAAAATGGAGCTCACTTTTTACCTACATAAAAGTGAATGAATATATATGCATGTTTTTATATGTATGAATTTTGTGTGAATTATTTTTTATATTTTAAAGTCACATATGTCTATTGTAAAATACAAAAAATCCAAAATGTATGTAATTTGTTCAAATATGTATACATGTCATCATAACCTTTTCAATCATAAAGTTATATTTTGTTATAATTCCTTCATCAGCCATTTTCATACTGTTGTGTCAAAGTGTAAACATGGTGCATAAGTTTAAAATGCATATCATGTTCAATTTCTACACATGTATAGATCTATACATGTAACAGCGACCTGGATCAAGACAGAGAACATTTTAGCACTCCCATTAAAAACTAATTTCAAATAAATAATTTAAGTATCATAGAGACAGAAAATTTCCAAAATTCCATCATTCAGCTTATATAAGAAGAGAAACAAATTCATTTAACCCATACATTTATTACGAGGGTCACCTCCAATAATTCTGGGGGGGCAGGGGAGTGCCAGTTATTTTTTACTAGGTATGAGCCTGTTTACTGCTCTACCAGGCAGTTCAGAGGTTCTCAGAACTGGTATGAGTCCACACTTAAGAGGAAAGGAAAAGCAATAATTAGATGTTTATAATAGAAATCTCAAAATAGAGAGACAGAAAACCTGAGTTATGCAAGTCTTTCTTTCTTTGACATTCTCTTTACCTGTTTTCTTTCCTTGATATTGAAAATCTGAAGAGAGAAAGGCTGGCTTCTCTTGAAGCTGATGGATATGGAGAACATTTTTTTTCCATTCCTGAAATTGGCTCCTTAATCACTCTCCCATTCACAACTTCTATATATATTTAAATAAGGCATCACAGACTTTTAACTACTGGTAAGAAAATTTTAGAGTAACTGAAAGTCAGTCTGGGTAATAAAACCTGTTTTATGTCAGCAGAGTGTGATACAGGAATTTCAAACTTTCTAAGATTTGTGTCAGTTTCAACTGAGCTCTCAGAATTATCTATCCTTAGATTATCATTTGAATAATAAATTCCTTGTTTATTTGAATATATACTTAATCTCATTCATTCTAAGTTGTTGACTTACAGAACATCACCTTATCAGCAAACAAGTTTAGTGCTTGTTTTATATCTCTGTTTCTCAGGCTGTAGATGAAAGGGTTCAGCATGGGGGTGACTATCATATACATCACAGAAGCAGCTATTTCTTTAGCACCCGACATGGCTGGTGAGGAGAATAAGTACACTTCTGCAATGGTACCATAGAATAAGGCTACAACGAGGAGATGGGAGCCACAGGTAGAAAGGACTTTGAAGAATTTCTTAGCAGACGGATTTTTTAGGACAGTGGCCCATATGCAGACATAAGAGCCTATGATACAAATGAATGGAAGACTTGCAATCGCAGCTGCCTCTGTTAATATGACCAGTTTATTGAGTGAAGTGTCTGAACAGCTAATCTCCAGCAACTTAGTGAGTTCACAGAAGAAGTGGGGGATGGTAATATCATCACAGAAGGACACTTGCAAGAAGAGGAGGGTGTGGATCAGTGCATGTGAAAAACTGATGAGCCAGGACCAAGCTACTAATGAGATACATCGTTCCTGCCTCATGATCATGGTATAGTGGAGTGGCTGACAGATGGCTACATACCTGTCATAGGCCATCACTGCAAGAAGGAGATTTTCAGTACAAGCAAAAATTATTAAAAAATATACCTGAGAAATGCACCCTGAATAGGAGATGGACTTGTGATTACTCTGCATGTCCACCAACATTTTGGGCACGGTGACAGATGAGAAAAACATGTCATTAAAAGCCAGCACACTGAGGAAGAAGTACATGGGGGTGTGGAGACGAGAGTCTATCCTGATGAGCAGGATGATGAGCAGGTTCCCCAGCACGGTGATCAGGTATATGACCAGGAAGAGGGCTAAGAACAAGCCCTGTTGTTCTGGCGGTATAGGCAGACCCAGGAGGAGGAATTCAGAAACTCTGGTCTCATTCTGTCTCTTCATGATGCTACTATTTCTGCTGGGAGTGAAAAATAGGGACATGCTTAGAACATGGATAGTAACACCATTTTAACATGAAAATGTTGAATTTTATCTAGACTTCTGTTCCCAAACTATGTTTGGATTCATGAAACACTGTGTACGTTCAGCTTCTAATAACACATAATATCTTCACAATTTATAAGATTTTGGTTTTTTGTTAATGCAGAGAAATAATTTGAACAGTTTAGTTCAAATTCTGTACAAAGTACTATACACAAAATTAAAAATTAAATGAGAAATGCATAGTCTTGGTGTTTAAGGAGTGTACACCTTTTCATCATGCTATGTCAGTTTCAATAGTCTACTATGATAAAGACATGAGTTTCCAGCCAGTTATTGGTCAACTCCCATTGAGTGAAAACTCTCTACATTGAAATTAATAACTACAGTATAAATATCTCTCTTCTGAAGTATTTAATAGATATTATTTCCTGTTAACTAATGTACCCATAACAATTACTGTTGATGTCAAAATATATTGACCATTAACAACTTTATTCCAGCACTATTTCATATGTTTTACATATATTTTACAATATTTATATAAAATAAAAAATTAATCAATATTCAGTTATGAGGAACAAAAGTCACACTATCTAAATGCAAATAGCTATATCACTGCTACAGATAACAGGTCAAAGCAATGACAACATCTTCTTTCAAAATCTGCCTTCGAATCATGACACACTGGCTCTCCTGCTCCTTATTATTTAGTGTTCCAGTCATGCTAAGTGACATAGTTGAAGAAGGGAAACTTTGCTGGTCGTTAAAATTAATAGCAGAATGGCAAGTATTTCTTAGAGTCTGTGACCTGTTCAGGGATACTAGTTCTGTCTCTCCATGTCTTGTAAGGTGATGGTGACAGATAATGTGTGGAGACACCAGAAGTAAACTTGTGAATTATAAATCAACAGAGAGCTTTGATTTATATAGGGTTTAATTTGTCAAGACAGTGGTCTTTCACCAGGGAAAGAAGATTAGACCGTATTCACAAAGTAGGTGAGATATCTGTGCGGCCAGATCTTTTCATAAACCTTCTATATGTATTGTCCTTCTATATGTGTGGGAATTTTTAAACCTTGGAGATTTATGATGAAGACATTTAGTGTAGGATAACATAGCCACAAGGAGCTAAGATTTATCCGGGTCATACCCATCAAGGTGCTCCTGAGTCACTCCCATTCCTCTGTTTATCTGTAACCACTTCTCTATATTCTCTTACCCAACAAGTTAATCAGCTTTTCCCCCTAATCAGACTCTGTTAATTTTTAAGGTCAGATCTTTCTAAGACACTGAACTTATATTGTAAATTAAAATTGCCTTTCTCTTCTTCTTATGTCTTTTTAGTAGTTTACTTTAAAGAAATGTTCTTTCTGTATAGACACAAGAAGACAATATTATGCTTTTGTAACTTGGGATTTAATTTGCTTCAAATATTATTCATTCCCGGGCATCTGATTTCTCGACTTAAGCCTCAGTTGCCTTTAGTTCCTAGCACCCCAAAAGCCCCTGCTTAGGGACTGAAGGGACCCAGGGCAAGCTCTGAGCTACCCTGGCATTGAAATAGGCCAGGCTGAAGCGCCATGATTCTTAACTATAAGTTAGGAGCTTGATCATGGACAAATGCTGTCATGATCCAAAAGTAATAATGAGACTCAGACCCTGCTAGGGATAGGAAAGACTAATCTGGCCTGAGCACTGTAGTCTGAGATCGAGATGACCCCAGGAGAGAAATTCTATAAGCTTAATTGCATCTCTTACAAAATGATTAATATTATGAATGCTTATATGTTTGTTGGACAAGGAGAGGAGAAACACACCCATGGGATTTTGCCCTTGGGTGGATCATCCTGCTGAGAGAGAATCTGAACTAGAAATAGCATCCTCTGAGGGAAAGAACTTTAACCCTATTGACTGTGACCACACCTATGTGTAAGCCCCAACCCCCTTGAGTTTGAGAAATTTAACTTGGCTGTAAGAGTGGGTTGGGGATGGTTCCAGATCAAGAACCTGGAGAGAAGCAGACATAGAGACAGGAGTGAATGGAATAAATGTCAGCCTGGCCCTCATTTCCTCCTCCATCTTCCCCATGGCCTGGGCCGCTCGGGCTGGGCGAGTGGCCCAGGACCACCCCCAAACCCAGACGCGCCCGGACTCTCCCCTGGCTACGCCCCTGCCAGCTATTTTTTACAATTTAGTTTGGGCAAAGATAATTAAAATATTTCCTTTAGACTAGAAACTAATTATTTGCTAGGTACAGAGCTGAATGATAGTGAATACTGCCCAGTTTAAATACTAACAGAGCATTTTGACTGAGGCTAAGTAGTTACTCTTTCTTTACAGTGGAAACTGAGACAAGCGTAGGAGTACCAGACTGTGGAGTAGACCACTTCTGACCCACTGAGATAGTGGAGTCATAAGAGTAAGTATGTGATTCTTACCCGAAGGAAGAAATGTACTGGATACTGCCTGCTAAGTGCAGTGATGTGGCCACCATTGACAGACTTCTAAGGTGACTGTGGACATAAAGACACTCACAGATACCACCACAGAAATGCTATGTAAATCAGACATCATTAGTAATGCACAAACACAGAAACCTTGGATAATATGCAAAGATAACTCATAAATGAAAGATCACATAACTCTATACCTCTGAATTTGGATTTCAAAATTCCCCCATGCTGGCCATGGGTAAACTCAGGAAATTTATCTTCCATACTGGGGCGCATACCTGTGTCTCTGCAGACTCTGCAGTCTCATGACAATGTTGATGCCTGTATACAAGGTTGAGAATTTGGAAGAGACTGTAAGACAGTGTGGTGGGTATTTGGAAATGAGAGTCCACATCATACTCAAGTGCTCGGCCTCTGCTAAGTGGGGACTTTGTGCTGTGTGCTCTGGTCACGGAGAAAGAGAATATTTATGTCCCATATACTTTTCTTTCTGACTTCTATCTGTGTCTTGCATTTTATCTCTGGGTCTCTCTATCTGTCTCTGATTTTATCTGTTGCTGAGCCACACTCAGGGTTACTAGGAGTTTTTTCCTGGCTCTATGATCAGGGGATACTCCTGCTGGTGCCCGGGAGCCTTAGGCAGTGCTAGAGATCAAATCAGCGTTTAACACATGCAAGGCAAGTGCTTTAAGTTTTATCCTAGGTCTCTAGCCTCTTCCCACCTTTGCTTTTCTTACTAAGTCAACAGAGAAATCATATATACAGACACACACACAACAAGTTGAGAAAATACATTTTATCATACTACACTAACAAGAAAGCATCACACAGCATATATGCATGGGGTGCATGTTTAAAATTCTATGCATTAAAAATACAATTTGCTGTCCTACAATCCCAAGCTTACTATGTTATATTCAGTCTTTGGTAGCTCAAGGATCTTACAATGTAGTTTGCATGTCCTCAGCTTCTGTTTCTGTAGAACTCATCAGGAAGTAAACAGTGGAAGAAAGAATTGTGAACCAATAATCTCCTGAGTTTTGTGTATCTGTCCTTGGCCTTAAAGGCATGAAGATACCATTTTATAAACCTCATAGAGGACTATGTCAAAGTCCCTAAGCTCCTGGTTAAGAAAAGAAGGGTAATTGCCTCTGCCTGATTAGACCTTGGGGACAAGGTTGAGCAGAGACTGGAGGGACAGAGCTCTCAGGCTACCTGAGAGCGTCTCTGGCATAAGGACCCCTGTAACTGAACTTCTTGCTCAGTTCCAACTGGATGCAGGAATGGCTGAGCCATTCTCCAAACACCAATATGGCAATACACAGGCCAGACTGGGCTGGATGTGGGACTCTCTCTGACACTCCTGTCTGTCTCTAAACAAGTAAAATTTCTTCCTTCAGCCTTATTTCAGAAACCATAACATTGATTTCTCTAATGTCAACCCTTTGTTGTTGTTTTATTAGATCATGTCTTGCTAAAGCATAAAGATACACAATATATGTCCACCATCATAATTAACTTCACATATTAGAACAAAAGTTTCATACAACTTAGTCATGGCTATTGAATCAGAGTTGGTAGTGATTGAATGACTCTACCAATTGATTAATAAATTCATTACTTATAGTTGTTTTTATGGAAAGAGGGAGATAATAGAGGCAACGGATTTTACTTTGTTCAAACCTTTGTTCCATTTTATTTTTATAGACACAGAACAATAATGAAGATAAACTCATCAAATGACTAATTCTACCAAATTTTAATCCAAAAAGACAACCAAAGAAAGAAATTATCTAGAAAACAATAAAAAGTAATTTTTCTACCAGTTGTAGTTAAAATTTATTTGGACTATTTATTTTTTTAAAATCTTGGGCAAAATTCACCAGTGAAGCCATTTTTTCTGAAATTTTCCTGCAAGAATATTTTAAATTTCTTCAATGATTATAGAACTATCTAAGTGAATTATACCACATTTTACTTTTCCTTTATGACATTATTTTTAAATAGTTTACACCGGGAGCTGCAGGTTTGTTAATTAGTTGAAAATAGTTATTTTTATATCAAAAAATTTATTGAATCATCATGATTTACAAATTACTCATATTTGAATTTTAGATACACAATATTCCAGCATGAATCCCACCAATGTTGTCAACATTCCTCTACCAGTGTTCCTAGCATCTGCTCATGCCCCCATATCCCAGCCTGTGATTTTTTTTTAATATTTTATTTTCATAATGGTAGTTGATAAGCAAGTGAGATAGAGTGTAAGAGATCGTCCGGCCATGTGCTTGAGGAAATTCTGTGGTATTTTCTTCTGGGAACTTTAGTTTATAGTCGCTGGGTCTTGGCCATTGATGAGATTACATGGTGCTGGGGGTAGTTTGTGGGTGTGACTGACAAGCTACAGGAAAACTGGGGAGCTGGGGGGAGGAGGCCGACACCAAGGGGCTTGGAGATCTCAGTCATGGGTTCCCGCATACCTGGGTTTTTCTGCTGATCTCCTCTTGGATGAGGTTCATCCTCTCTGGGGTGAGGCACTTCCCGTCTTGGGTGAGGCTCATCTAAGCGTGTGGAGAGTGGCCTTGACCATGGTGCCAGCCTGTGATGCTGACAAGCACTTTTTAAAGTTCAGTTGTTAAACTTTGGACCTTAACACCACTAATGTACCTGAGTCCCCTTGGACTCTGTCTCCCTATCACTTCTTATTTATCTCTTTTCCCTTTCCTTTCTTTTATTTCTTTTCTTCTCTCTATTCTGTCGCCAAAGGTGATCAAGGTATTCCCCCTCCCTTTAAAATATTGCATTTTCATATAGTTATTCTAGATACCACTTATAAGTGATACCATACTGTGTTCATATTTCTTCTTCTGGCTTACTTCATCTAACAGGATATCTTCCAGTTCTATCCATGTTGCAGCGAATTGCATGATTTCATCATTCCTCACAGCGGTGGAGTATTCCATTGTGTATATATACCACATCTTCACGATTCGCTTATTTGTTATTGGAACCTATGTTGATTCCAAATCCTAGGTATTGTACTGAGTGCTGCAATGAACAAAGGTGAGCATGCATTCTTTTTGATGAATGTTTTTCTATGCTGGGGATATATACCACAAAGTGGAACTGCTGGATAGTATGATGGTTCCATTCTGAGTTTACTGAGAACCCTACATACTGTTTTACATAACATTTCCACCAAGAGTATATGAGGGTTTTTTTTCACCACATCCCTGCCAACACAGATTATTCCCAGAATTTTGGATATTTGCCATTTTCACTGGTTTAATATGATGTCTCATTGTCATCTTGACTTGAATTTCTCTAATAATAAGTGATGATACATAGTTTTTATGTGCCTGTTGAACATTGTTGGCCTTTTCTGAGAAGTTTCTTCCCATTTTATTCCATTTTAAATGAGGTTCTTAGATTTTTTTTTTCAGTGATCTTTGTGAATACTTCATCTGCCCTGGATATCAGTCCTTTATCTAATATGTGGAGTGAAAATATTTTCTCCACTCAGCTGGTTGAGATTTATTTAACCCATGTTTCGTTTCCCATACAGAAACTTTAATGTTTGATGTAGTTTCATTTGTTTAGTTTTGATTCTGTATCCTTTGCCAATGACATGGGGCACCTCTGAAGATTTCTTGGAGGTCTAGGCACTGGAATATTCTGCCTATAATTTCCTCAGTTTACTTTATATACTCATGTTTAATTTCAAGGTATTTGATTCACTTTGAAATGAGTTTTGTGTAAGATGTTAGCTATGGATCCAACTTTGATCTAATTCTCCCAATACCATTTGACAATGAGGCTGTCTTTATTCCATTTCATGCTCTCAGCTCCTTTGTCTAAAATTGGTTGACCATTTATCTGATGATTTGTTCTTGAATGTTCTATTCTGACCCATTAGTCAGAGTCTTTTATTCTCATACCATTCTGTTCTGATCACTATGGCTTTATAGTATAATTTCAAATTAGGTAATGAGATACTTCCCAATTTTTCACTTTTTAGTATGGTTTTGGCTCTCCGAGGTGTTTGGTAATTCCATGCAAACTTTATAATGGATTGTTGTAAGTCCTTGACCTGAACTTGAATAGGGGACCTGAATTTGAATAGGGATTGCATTGAATCTCTACTAGCTTAGATATGATGGTCATTTTGACAACATTGATTTTTCCAACGCATGAATAGGAAATGATTTCCCATTTCCTTAGGTCTTCTTCAGTTTCCTTTTTTCCTTTAGGTCTTCAATGTTTTTCTTTGGTGTATTGATATTTTCATGGTATAGTTCTCTTACCTCTTTTGTTAAGTTCTTAACGTATTGGAACACTATTTTAAATTGGATATACTCTATTATCTCTCCTCTGATTTCTTATCTGCATATAGGGATGCAAATGATTTTCGTGTATTGATTTAGAAGCCCTGGTGCCTGCAGCTGCACTGCTGCCATCTTCCTTCCATATTGAATCATCTTTGCACCCCTGGGATTCATCCCAGGGATTTTGGCATATTATTGTTTTTTGATGTGATTTTGTCTTTAGTTTGCTAAGATTTTTGTTGACTATTTTTCATCAATTTTCATCAA
Source organism: Sorex araneus (assembly GCF_027595985.1). Classification (NCBI taxonomy): domain Eukaryota; kingdom Metazoa; phylum Chordata; class Mammalia; order Eulipotyphla; family Soricidae; genus Sorex; species Sorex araneus. The sequence goes on along the minus strand of NC_073302.1, from coordinate 10,420,543 downwards.
GGATATTGGTCTGATATTCTCATTCTTTGTTTTACTTTCATAGTACCTTTGTAATCTTTGGATAACAGTGTATTGCTAATTTCATAGAAGGTGTTAGAAATAATTCCTGTTATTTTGATATTTTGAAAGAGCTTGAGGATAAATGGCAGTAAATCTACCCTATCAAAAAGTGGGGAGAAGAAATGAACAGAAGCTTCCTCAAAATAGAAATATGGGGGCTGAAGCGATAGCACAGTGGTTAGGGCATTTGCCTTGCATGTGGCCGACCCGAGTTCGATTCCCAGCATCCCATATGGTCCCCTGAGCACTGCCAGGAGTAATTCCTGAGTGCATGAGCCAGGAGTAATCCCTGTGCATTGCTGGGTGTGACCCCCATCCCCCCAAAAAGAAATGCAAATGGCCAAATGCACATAAAAAATTCTCCACATCACTAATCATCAGGAAGATGCAAATCAAAACAACAATGAGATATCATCTCACACCACAGAGACTGGCATACATTCAAAAGAACAAAAGCAGCCAGTGCTGGCATGGATGTGGGGAAAAAGGGATGGTTTTCCACTGTTGGTGGGAATACCAATTGGTCTAGCCTTTCTGGAAAATAATATGGACAGTTCTTCAAAAACTAGAAATTGAGCTTCCATATGACCCTGCAATACCACTTCTGGGAATATATCCCGAGGATGCAAAAAAGCACAGTAGAAATAACATTTGTACCTATATGTTCATTGCAGCACTATTCACAAAAGCCAAAATATGGAAACAACCCAAGTGCCCGAGAACAAACGACTGGTTAAAGAAACTTTAGTACATATACACGCTGGAATCCTATGCAGCTGTTAGGAGAGATGAAGTCATGAAATTTGCCGAAAAGTGGATAGACATGGAAATAATCATGCTATGTGAAATGAGTTGGAAAGAGAGGGACAGATATAGAAGAACTGCACTCATTTGTGGAGTGCAAGATAGCATAACACAAGACCGACACCCAAAGACAGTAGATAGAAAGGTTAGGAAGATTGCTCCATAGCTGGGAGCCTGCATCATGAGTGGGCAGAGAGAGGACAACTGGAATAGAGAAGGGATCACTAAGAAAATGTTGGCTGGAAAAATCAGTCGGGATGGAATATGTGTGCCGAAAGTAGATAAAGGACCAAACATGATTACCTCTCAGTATCTGCATTGCAAACCATAATGCCCAAAAGCAGAGAGAGAATATGGGGAATATTGTCTGCCATGGAGGCAGTGGGAGGGTGGGAAAGTTGGGGTTATACTGGGGATATTGGTGATGGGGAATGTGCCCTGGTGGAGGGATGAGTGTTTGATCATTGTGTGATTGCAACTCAGATATGGAAGCTTGTAACTATATCTCACGGTCAATCAATAAAGTGAAACTCACGATTATTGTTTTGAGTTTCTCCCCCCTAAAGTCAACCTGCTGAAAAGAAAGCATTTGGTAATTTGTTTTCCATTGCTGAGAATGAAGAGATATGAGGTCAGGAGGCCGCACTAGCAGCAGCATAGTTTTGGATTTCTGTATTTTAGTATTTTAGTAACTAAGTCCAGAGAAATGTCTGCCAGGAATCGCAACATTGTAAGCTTGTACCTCTCAGCTACTTTATATTCCACGTATGAGTGCGATCTTTCTATATCTGTCTCTTTCTTTCTGACTCATTTCACTCAGCATGATACTTTCCATGTTGATCCACTTATATGCAAATTTCATGACTTCATATTTTCTGACAGCTACGTAGTATTCCATTGTGTAAATATACCAGAGTTTCTTTAGCCAAATATCTGTTTTCGGGCACTCAGGTTTTTACCATATTGTGGCTATTGTAAACAGAGCAGCAATGAGCATGGAAATGCAGATGTCATCTCTACTATACCTTTTTGCCTCTCCGGGATATAGTCCCAGGAGTGGTATTGCTGGGTCAAATGGGAGCTCAATTTCTAACTTTTTGAGAATCGTCCATATTGTTTTCCAAAAGGACTGAACCAGTCGGCATTCCCACCAGAGTGAAGGAGAGTCCCTTTCTCCCCACATCCACGCCAACACCGGTTGCTTTTGTTTTTTGGGATGTGGGCCAGTCTCTGTGGTGTGAGATGATAACTCATTGTTGTTTTGATCTGCATCTCCCTGATAATTAGTGATGTTGAACATTTTCTCATGTGCCTCTCAGCCATTTGGATTTCTTCTTTGGAAAATTTTCTGTTCATTTCATCACCCCATTTTTTTGATAGGGTTGGCAGTTTTCTTCCTGTGGAGTTCAACCAGTGCATTGTATATCCTTGTTATCAACCCTTTATCGGATGGGTACTGCATAAATATCCTTTTCCATTCTGTAGATTGTCTTTGTATTTTGGTCACTGGTTCTTTTGAATTGCAGAAGTTTCTTAGTTTGAGATAGTCCCATTTATTTATCTTTGTTTTCACTTGCTTGGCCAGTGGCATGTCAGCTTTGAAGATACCTTTGGCTTCAATGTCGTGGAGGGTTTTGACGACCTTATCTTCAATGTACCTTAGGGATTCTGGTCTGATGTTGACGTCTTTAATCCATTTTGATCTGATTTTTGTACATGGTGATAGATTGAGGTCTAAGCCCAATTTTTTTGCATGTAGCCGTTCAGTTTTGCCAGCACAATTTGTTAAACATGCTTTCCTTGCTTCACTTCACATTTCTTGCTCCCTTATCAAAGATTAGATGATCATATATTTGGGGGTGTATGTCAGAGTATTCAACCCTATTCCATTGGTCTGCAGCTCTGCCTTTGGTCCAATACCATGCTGTTTTAATGACTACTGCTTTGTTGTAGAGTTTGAAGTTTGGGAGGTTGATATCTCCCATTTTCTTTTTCCCAAGGATTGCTTTAGCTATTCCTGGGGGCTTATTGTTCCATATGAATTTCAGGAGCGCTTGCTCCATTTCTTTGAAGAATGACAAGGGTATCCCTATAGGGATCGCATTGAATTTGTACAATGCTTTGGGGAGAATTGCCATTTTGACAATATTAATTCTTCCAATCCATGAGCAGGGGATGTCTTACCATTTCCTCGTGTCCTCTTTTATTTCCTGAAGTAGTGTTTTACAGTTTTCATTATACAAGTCCTTTACCTCCTTTGTTAAGCTGATTCCGAGGTACTTGATATTTTGAGGTGCAATTGTGAACGGTATTGCTTTTCTCAGGTACTTTCTTCTCTCTCATTATTTGCATATAAGAAAGCCATGGACTTTTGGGTGTTGATTCTATAGCGTGAACATTACTATAGGAGTCTATTGTTTCTAGGAGTTTCGTGGTAGAGGTTTTAGGGTTCTCTAGGTATAGTATCATATCATCTGCGAATAGTGAGAGCTTGATTTCTTCCTTTCCTACCTGAATGCCCTTAATATCTTTTTCTTGCCTAATCGCTATTGCAAGTACTTTCAGTACTATATTGAACAGAAGAGGAGAGAGTGGGCATCCTTGTCTCGTCCCTGTTCTCAGAGGGAAGGCTCTTATTTTTTCCCCATTGAGGACAATTCTTGCCATAGGCTTGTGATAAATGGCTTTGACTATATTGAGGAAGGTCCCTTCTGTACCCATTTTGGTGAGTGTTTTCATCATAAACGGAAGCTGGATCTTGTCAAATGCTTTCTCTGCATCTATTGATATGATTATATGATATTTATCTTTTCTTTTGTTGATATGATGGATTATGTTGATTGATTTCCGGATGTTAAACCATCCTTGCATTCCCGGGATGAATCCCACTTGGTCGTGGTGTATGATCTTTTTGATGACTTGTTGAATTCTATTTGCTAATATTTTGTTGAGGATCTTTGCATCTGTGTTCATCAGGGATATTGGCCTGTAGTTTTCTTTTTTTGTGGTGTCTTTGTTTGCTTTTGGTATTAGGGAGATATGAGCCTCACAGAAACTGTTTGGGAGGGTTTCTGTTTCTTCAATTTCCTGGAAAAGCTTGAGAAGGACAGGCAAAAGGTCCTCTTTAAATGTTTGGAAGAACTCGCTAGTGAATCCGTCTGGACCTGGGCTCTTGTTTTTGGGAAGACTTTTGATTACCATTTCAATTTCCTTGATGTTAATTGGACTATTCAGGTACTCTAGGTCTTCTTGGTTCAGCCTTGGGAGATTATAGGAGTTGAGGAATTTATCCATTACTTCTAGGTTCTCTTGTTTCGTGGCATATAGATTTTCAAAGTAGTCTCTGATGATCTTTTGAATTTCATTGGTTTCTTTTGTGATGTCCCCCTTTTCATTTCTGATTCAGCTTATAAGGGTTCTCTCTCTCTTTCTTTGTGAGTCTTGCTAGTGGTTTATCATTCTTGTTTATTTTCTCGAAGAACAAGCTCTTGGTTTCATTGATCTTTTGGATTGTCTTTTGGGTTTCCATTTTGTTAATTTCTGCTCTAAGTTTTATTATCTCTTTCCTTCTGCCTGGTTTGGGCTCCTTTTGTTGGTCCTTTTCTAACGTCTTAATCTGTGAAATCAAGTTATTTATGTGGGCCCTTTCTTCCTTCCTGAGATCTGCTTTCAGAGCTATAAATTTTCCCCTTAAAATGGCTTTAGCTGCGTCCCACAGGTTCTGGTAGCTCGTGTCTTCATTTTCATTTGTTTCTAGGTACCTTTTGATTTCTTCCTTGATTTCCTTCCTGACCCACTCATTGTTCAATATTGAGCTTTTTAATTTCCAGGTGTTTGATTTGGTTTTCTGCATCTGTCCACGATTAAGTTTTATCTTCAGTGCATCATTGTCTGAAAAGATAGCTGGCACAATGTCTATCTTTTTGATTCTGTTGAGGTATGTTGTGTGGCCTAGCGCATGGTCTATTCTGGAAAATATTCCATGTGCACTGGAAAAGAATGTGTATTCCTTTTTTTGGGGATATAAAGCCCTGTATTGATCTATTAGCCCTTTTTCTTCTATTTCTTCCTTCAAAGCCAGTATTTTCTTGGTGAGTTTAAATCTTCTTGATCTGTCCAGAGGAGACAGTGCAGTGTTGAAGTCTCCAACTACTATTGTGTTGCTCACAATGTCCTTCTTAAGGTCTCTTAGCAGCTGTTGTATGTATTTAGCTGGTCCCTCATTGGGTGCGTAGACATTTAGTAGTGTGATTTCTTCCTGATGTACACATTCCATGATTAATAAAAAGTGGCCTTCACTATCCCTTCTAATCTTTTTCAACCTGAAGTCTATGTTGTCCGATACTAGTAATGCCACCCCAGCTTTCTTGAGGGAGTTGTTTGCTTGTAGTATTGTTTTCCATCCTTGACTTTGAGTTTGTGTTTGTTCTGGCTATTCAGATGTGTTTCTTGCAGGCAACAGAAGGTTGGTTTGAGTCTCTGAATCCATTTTGCCAGTCTGTGTCTCTTAATAGGTGAATTCAGACCATTGACATTAAGGGAGATTATTGATATGGGATTTTGTGCCATCTTTGTGCAAGGGTTTGTTGTGCTTGTAGGGGTTGTTCTTGTCTTACAATAGCACCTTTAGTGCTTCTTTTAGGTTTGGTTTTGAGTCTATGAAGTTCCTGAGCTGTTGTTTATCCCCAAAGTAATGTATGATTCCTTCTAGTTTGAATGAGAGTTTAGTCAGATAAAGTATTCTTGGTGAAGCGTTGATTTCATTGAGTTTTTTCACTATATCCCACCATTGCCTTCGAGCTTGGAGGGTTTCCTCTGATAGATCTGCTGTGAGTCTAAGGGGTGCTCCTTTTTATGCAATTTCCTTCTTGGACCTTGCTGCTTGCAGTATTGTGTCTCTCTGAACGATGTCCATCATTGCGACTGTGATATGTCTTGGTGTTTTTTTGTTAGGATCTCTTTTAGCTGGCACTCTTAGGTCGCCTTGAATCTGGATGCCCGCATTGTCCAGCTGTGGGAAGTTTTCCGCAATGATTTGTTTGACTGTGTCTTATTCGTTGGGGTTGGTTCCCTGTGGTTCTGGTAGTCCAGTGATTCTAATGTTGTTCCCATTGAAATCATCCCCTAGGACTCTGATTCTGGCTAGAGCTATTTGAGGTCTCTTGCCATGGTTTGTTGTTGCCTGTATGCCTCTTGCAGCTCATCTTCAAGCATACTGATTCTGTCTTCGGCTGCAGTCATCCTATTGTTGATGGCAGCCAGAGAGTTTTTGATTTCATGTACCAAATCCTTCATTTCTTTTTGAAGGTTTTTTATTTCTGCTCTCATTTCTTCCCGTATTTTGTCAGCTGTCTATTGTATTGTTTCTGCCAGGTCTTCCTTGAAGTTGTCCATCTTTGCATTGAGTTCATTGAACATGTTGTGGATTTCAACTCTGAATTCTTTATCAGAGAGGTCAAGTTTGTAGGAAACGCCCATTGAGGTTTCCGGACTTCTCTGATCGTCCTCTGCTTGCACTGGGGATTTTCGCTGTTTCTTCATGTTGTTGTTGTGGTATGAAAGAGGGCACTTGAAGATGAGTATCCCTGTTTCCTTTTGTTGCGAAAAAGGATTGTGGATAGGCTCAGTTAATAGTGGTTGCCTTTTTACTTGCTGGTTGTAGAACCTGGTCTCCTACTGAGATGTTTCCTTCAATTCTTATGTGAAGTCTTGTGTTTTATTGTCCTACTGCTTGTGAATAGCTAGGATGTTGGTCTTGGATAGGATGTTGATGAAACTATCTGCCGCCTTGTTAGCGGCAACCGCCTGTAATGAGGCCATGCCCACCTTTCTAGGCCATGCCCCCTGATGATTAAGTCATGCCCCTTTCCCACAACCTGGCAGCGGTCAACCGGCTGGGGTCGGCGTGCCGGCCACTTGGCTGGCAGTCCAGAGGGAAGGGAAGTGCGGGGTGCTCAGGGCCGGGGAGCAGGCTGGGTCCTGAAGGGCAAGTAGAAGGAGCGTCACAGACCTTTGCCCGAAGACAGAATAGCGGCGGTGCTTGGGGCCGGCAGTCCGGAGGGGAGGGAAGCGCGGGGTGCTCAGTGTTTGGTAGATTTTTTATCTCTTGAATCTGCATCTGTGTTCCTGCAGAGAATGGGTATGTTTGCAGATATTGTTTCTCCCAGAACTCTTTTGTCCCCCTTTGTTCCCACCCCCTCCCATACCTTCCTGTATTCCTGTAATTTGGAGATTATTCTTCTCATCTTTGTACACTAAGTATCTTATGTTTTCTTCCATTCTTTTGCTTCTCTTTTCTCTTTGACCACCTTTTCAACTCTGGTCTGTATCTTGTCTTCAAGTTCAACTAAATGTGAGATTTTGCTACTATGACTTGCTAATGTGTTCTTTAGCTCCTTCAATTCCATTTGTGTGGCATATCTCATTCTCTGAAAGTTTTTCCTTGAGTTTGTTTGAATTTGTTTATCTACTGATTATTCAATTTCACTGGCAAGTTCTTGCTTAATTTTGATTGCCAATACAGTGAGTCTTGATTTTAGATCCTCATCGACCTGGGTCAAGCGTTTTGATGGGCTTGGGGACTTGCCTGGGTTTTTATTACTATTTTCAACTGCAGCTGAGTTCCTTGGTTACCCCATTGTCCTTCAAGTTTTGTGGGTGTTAATGGTGGAGATTAAGATTCCCAGTTACTTGAGAACTGATCTGCTGAGTTGTTTCTAAAAAGCTGATACTGATAATATATCTGTGGTTCATGTTATTTTCCTTATCATGCTGTGTTATTTGAGTAGGCACAGAAAATTGTCAGCTAGTTATTAGGTTGGGCTCACCGAGATTGAAAGTTGTCAAGAGACTGAGAAATAGAAGTACCACATCCCACCTGCCTCTTATAGAAGAGGTGTATGGTAGTAATGTTTTCACAAGGATGCCAGTGTGTCTCTAAGGTTTTGGATTAAGGGGATAGATTGATGACTGACAGGGCCATTCCCTGTCCTAAGGGAGGATGCAGTGGAACAGGAAAGAAGGTGGGGTCACCAGGCTTGCAGGCAAGTGGCTGTCTGGGGTTTCAGGGCAGGGAGGGGCAGGTCTGGCTCAGAAGGAACCCAGTTAGGTTTAGGAGATAGACTGATGTCAAGCACTGAGTTTCAGGGCAGTAATTGCAGGTATTGAAAATGTGCAACGTGGCGAATTTTGGATATGTGTTCATTCATCAAAGCAGTGGTTCAATCAAACTGAAGATAAGAGGCTCCAACTTGAAAATCACCTTGTTCTTCTTTGGAATCCTGTTCAGCAAGGTATTTCTATCCTCACATTTGCCAGGAGCCACTCATAGTTTATTTCTATCAAACAGAGTAATTTTCCCTAGAATTTATATTAATGGAATGACAGTAGTACATGTTATGGAATCCCTAAGCTTTTCACTGGTGTGTTATTTTGATATCTATCACACTGGGTATATTCAAAGGTTGTTTTGCCTTTTCTTGTTTCTGGTTTGGGTCTACAAAAGCTAGGTTGTAGCTGTATAAATTACTTTTTTAAAGGATCTTAGCTTTCTGTCTTATGGTTCCACATTTCAGATGAAGGAATTGTATCATGTGGTACATATTTGATTAGAACTTTAAAGGACTCTCCAATTTAGTACTCATTATACCATTCCCCACCCTTGAAAATATTGTATAAGAGTTCGAATGCCCTCAGATAACTTTTGGAGGTCACTGTTGTTGAAATCAACACTCTCGTAGGTGTGATCAACATTTACTATGAGTTGACTTTATAATCGCAACATTACAGTAAATTGTAGTGATAGCTTTATAACTTTGCTACCATAATCACTGGTGTACTGAACACCTAACTATGTCAAAAATATTTTCCAATCCTTTGCCTATTTAAAATTCTTGCTTATTTGGTGGCCACATCCCAGGGTGCTCAGGGCTTGCTCATAGCTCTGAGCTCAGGGTTCACTCATGGAAAACCCAAAGCACAGCAAGCACCCACCCTCAGTAATATATCTCTTGCCCCTTTTCACTTGTATCACTTGTCATACTGTTGATCTTCAATTTGCTCGAGCAGGCACCAGTAACGTCTCTATTTGTCCCTGTCGAGTTCTAGTGTAGCCCAATGATATCTGCTCGCTCCAGGAACAGGAAGAGCCTCAAAAAATTCATTTAGGGCTTTGATGAAGAAGGCTGACCATCACGCTGTTGGGTGGCCACGCGGTCTTTTGAGGTCCCGTGGAATCCAGTCGGTAACAGCTCTAATCCAGCAGTCATCTCTGAATCGCATTACATGTCTGGCCCATCTGATTTTTGATGTCTTGGCAAATGAGATAGCGTCCCTGATATTTCTTTTTTAGTTTATTTATTTTTTTAATTGAGTCACTGTGAGAACAGTTACAGGGCTTTTAGGATCAAGTCTCAGTCATACTATGATCAAACACCCATCCCTTCACCAGTGCACATGTTCCACCACCAAGAACCCCTGCATATCCCCCTCCCACTACCCCTCTGCCTGTGTCAGATGATTTTCACTTTACTCTCTCCATACTTTGATTACATTTAATTTTAGGTAGAAAACTCACTATCATTATTTGAAGTTTTCCCCCCAACATCAGACCTGTCAGAATGGCATCATTAGATTGTATGTTTTCTATTGTCGATAACAAAGAGCATATGATGTTGCATGGTCCCGAAAGCAGCCGCCCAGGAGTTTTGGGATTTTGCTATTAAGTCCAGAGGTATTTCTGCCAGCAGCCGCTGCATTCCGAGATTGGTTTGTGTGCCTCTGGGGTCATGGCTGTTCAGGAGCAGAGAAGCTGTCCATGGGCGACCGCTTAGGGTATCATTTGGGCAGGAGGAAAGGCTGGTTTTGCCCTCCCCATCCATCGCGAGATTCCCCATGTGACCCATCACTGCAAGCTCCTACTTCTCTGTTCAATTGTTTCTGAATGGTGGTGGTCGCCATGCTGACACGAAGGGGGAAAGGCTGAGGGATGGAAACCCTTTCCCTCCCGGGGCTGCATGGGGCTGTAGTTTAGTTCAGAGTCCAGGAGTATATCTGCCAGCAGCAGCTGCGTTCTGACATTGGTTTCTGTGCCTCTGGAATAATGGACGCTCAGGGGTGGTGGAGCCATTCCTGAGCATATTTTTGTATATCAGGAAAGGTTGCGTGGCTGCTTATGCGGCCGCGCAGTTTGGAGAAATATCCCAGTCCCACATACTGGAGCCGTGTTAGTAGAAGCTCAGTGTCGCCGGGGCTCCATCTGGAGAAGGCGGGGACTCTGCACCTTCTTTGTCTGGCACCCCAGTGTTGTTGGCCTGGTCTGGGGTCCGGAGCATTCTCTGGCTTGCGGTGCCTGCTGATCCAGATTCTTCACTGCTGCCTGCTGTGGCAAGATGGCGCCAAGGGCCGCGTCCCTGATTCTTGACCATCGACGGAGGTCAGAAGTCCAGGTCCCTTCTCCCACTTGAGTGAGATGTGATACTCCTAGCATAGCTCTTTCCATTCCTTTCTGGGATGGGATATCCGAGTAGTGTTCTCATCCTGTTTTCGGAGGGCCCAGATCTTTGAAGTCCTATGTTAGTGCAGGAAGAACGGTGGAATTGAAAAGATGTGCCTGTACTCATTTGTGGAGTATAAAATAACATCACATGAGGCTGACACCCAAGAACAGTAGATACAAGATCCAGAGGGATTGCCCCATAGCTGAAAGACTGCTTCATGAGCAGAGGGGAGAAGGAAAATGGAATAGAGAAGGGATCACTAAGAAAATGATGGCTGGAGGAACCAATTGGGATGGGAGATGCATGCCGACAGTAGATAATGGACTAAACATGATGACCTCTCAGTGTCTGTGTTGCAAGCTATAATGCCCCAAAATAGAGAGAGAGTATGGGCAATATTGTCTGCCATGGAGGCAGGGGGAGGATGGGAAAGGGGGATATACCTGGGATATTGGTGGTGGGGAATGTGCACTGGTGGAAGGATGGGTGTCTGATCATTGTGAGATTGTAACCCAAACATGAAAGCTTTTAACTATCTCATGGTGATTCAATAAAATTTTTAAAAATTAAAAAAATTGAAAAGATGTGCCTGGAGTCAGAGGTTCTTCATCCTCTTAAACACTTCTTTGATGCTCTTGAAGGCGTTCCACGCTGCTCTCTTTCTCCTGTGCAGTTCTGGCGCCAAGTTGTTCCTCATGTTGAATTCTCAACCCAGGTACATATAGTTGCTGCAATCGGAGATGTTCATTCCATTGAGAGAAAATGCATTGAGAACCTTTGCTCTTGCCCCTCTTAGACTATTTAAAACCATATTTTTATTGTGAGTTCTTGAAATTTTTTTGTACAGTTTTAAAGGTGAGAGTTCAGTAATTCTATTAAAAGACACCACACTGTAGAGTTCTTCATATATTTTGGATACATGTCCTTGATTTCATATATTACTTAGAAGCATTCCCACCCCTTTTTTGACTTATTCTTTAATTATTTAACAGTGTTACTCAGAATGAAATAATGATGATTTTATCAGCCCAAATTTCAAAACTTCCTTTTATAAATTATGATTTCTGTATTTCTATAAGAAAATACATGTAGGAAGCCATATTTCAATCCTGGCTCTTATCTTCAAGTAAGAGAGAGCCTGGCACTTCTTACACAGGGGCCTAATTAAAACTTCTCTAACAAGGTCGCCGTTACTGACCTTACTGACCTTACCATTCCACTAGCCGATACCCGTGCCTGACATGATACATGAACATGTCACAATCTGTGATTGACTACTGTTTGTACTGGGTCCGGGCATGCATACCACTACCTGCCTCCCAGCAGGCAAGTATAAAATGCTGTAGCTGCCAGTGAATAAAGCTCTCTCTCTCCTTTTCTCCTCCTCCTTCTGTCTCTGCGTCTGTTCATTCGGCTGCGTCCCCTCCTCAGCCCCACAAAGGGTCCTACCTGCTGGACAGGGCGGGGCCCTCACAAATATATTCTATTTTAAGGAAATAAAATGTATTTTCTTATTTTAGAAATAATTAAAAAATGATTTAGGCCCATGATTTACAAGTTTTCCATACTAGAATTGCTGGCACACAGCTTACAATAAATCTTTAGAAGTCTGTACTTATCATGAACCAAAGGATTCTCTGACACATATCTTCTAAGTATTTTATTTTATTTTATTATTTTTTTAAGTTTTTATTATATTGAATCACCGTGAAAAAAATTATAAAGTTTTCAGGTTTAAGTCTCAGTCATATACTGATTAAACCCCCATCCTTCACCAGTGCACATGTGCCACCACCAAGAACCTCAATATACCCCCCTCCCATCCACCCTCCACCTGAGTAGCTAATGATCTTCCCTTTATTCTCTATATACTTTGAGTACATTCAATATTTCAATAGAGAACTCACTATTATTGTTTGGATTTTTTTCCCAACAATCAGGCCTGCTGCAAAGGCATCATTTAATAATTTCTCTTCATTGCTGAGAGTGAAGACTCTGTCTTCACAGAGTTCTGTCGCGGCTGCGCGGTTTTGGGTTTCTGATATTTTAGCTCATTCACAGTCTAGATGCACAGCTGCGAGAAGCCGCTTTGGGTGCTAAAATGGGTTAGAAGACCTCTCAATCAAAGTCTTTAGGAGCAGAGGGTCCGTTTCTCGAGCCGCAGCTCTGGATCATATCTGGGCAGAAGGCTTGCAGGTAACGCCCCTCCTCCCAGGACCACCTACAGGCTACGTCACTAAAAAGTCCTATCTCCAGGTTGGAGGGTGCTGCTGGTGCCACCATTTTCGTTCCTTCTAAGTATTTTAAACTTAAATCTTGTATTTCATTATATGCCTGCATTCTTTTAATTTTTATTCATTGAAAGAAATGTCTAAAATTTAATTTGTTCCATATAGACATTAAATTATTTAATTATTTCTTTTTATACTTTCTGTACAGTTGCAAGTAAATAATTTTCTAAAATTTTCTTTCAAACGTTCATTTGTATGTACATGAATGAACTATTTAAAAATATATATTTTGTGACACTGTTTACAATAGCCACAATCTGGAAGAAACTCGAATGCCAGAGAACAGATGACTGGTGAAAAAATCTTTGGCACATCTGCACAATGGAATACTATTCAGCTGTCAAAAAGGATGAAGTCATGAACTCTGCATATAAGTGGATCAACATGGAAAGTATCATGCTAAGTGAAATCAGTCAGAAAGAAAGAGACAGACATAGAAAAATTGCGCTCATATGCGGAATATAAAACAACAGAGTGGGAGACTAACACCTAAGAATAGTAGCAATAAATACAAGGAGATTTGCTCCGTGGCTTGGAAGCCAGCCTCACCTGCTGGGGGAAAGGGCAGCTCAGATAGAAAAGGGAACACCAACTAAAGTGTGGTTGGAGGATCCACTTGGGATGGGAGAGACGGGTTGAAAGCAGACTATAGATTGAACACGATAGCCACCCAATATCTCCATTGCAAACCATAACACCCAAAAGGAGAGAGAGAACAAAAAGGAATTCTCTGTCACAGGGGCGGGGTGGGGTTGGGGGAACAGGATATGGGGGGTGGGAGGGACCCTGGGGCCGTCGGAGGAGGATAATGGGCACTGGTGAAAGGATGGGTACTCGAGTAATGTATGACTGTAACATAAGCATGAAACTCTAATTGTACCCGCAGAGTGACTCACTAATAAACAAACACACAAAATATTTCTTCATAATTTATTAAAAATTAAATTTAAATATGTACTGTGATTTATAATACTCTTAATAGTAATGTTCCAGGGATACATGTTTCCACACCAAACTCTAAAGCAGAGTGTCATTGAACCACCGACTCTAGATCCTTTCTCACCCATTCTCACCAGAGTCACTCTAACTCAATTTACTTCTACAGCTAGATTATCAGGATCTGTCACCAGTGCTTACTTTTAAAATTTTGTTATTATGTATAACTTTACTTCATATAAGAGAGGAATCATTTGCTATTTGTCTTGTCTTTGACTTACTCTCTAGTGGAGAAATACCCTCTAGTGGAGAAATGTAAACATCTGATCACCACTACAAGGGGACTCATTTTTTATCTATGTATAAATGATATAAAGATAGTAATTTATATCTTTACATGGTTATGCATGAATATACTCACATATGTGTCTACATTTATTTGTGTGAATTATTTTTATATCTCACACTTTACATATGTCTATTGTATAATACAAAAGTTCCATTATTTATGTAATTTACATATATGTAGATATTTCATAAGAACCTTTCAATCAAAAAGTTATGGGTTGTTTTAATTCCTTCATACTGTTGTGTCAGAGCATAAAGAAAGTTTATAAGTCTAAAAAGCATATCATGTTCAATATTTAGACAAGTAACGCATACATTAGTCACCTCGATCAAGACAGAAAACATTTCTGATACCACCTCAAAATTAATTTTGAAGCAGTATATCTTTATATTATAGACATAAAGTTTTCAAAATTATGTTCTGAAAATAATTTCCAAAAATGGAATTATTCAAAACTGTACAATTATAATAGGGGCCATCTCCAGTTCTGGAGAGCCTAGGAATCCAGTTATTCTTGGGTTGGGATGAACTGATAAAAAAGTCATCTGATGGCGATAGAGAGATTGTCAGGAAGGGTATGAATCCATACTTAAGAGGAAATGAAAAGTAAACATTAAAAATTTATAATGGGAATGTCTGAATAAAATAAAATTGAAAACAGGATTTATGCAAGCCTCTCTTCCTTTAACATTCTCATTACTGGTCAGTCTGGTTAATAAAAGCTGTCTTATGTCAGCAGAGTGGGACATGGAATACCAATCTCTCTGAGGTGTGTGTGTGTGTGTGTGTGTGTAAACAGGTTTATCTGAGCTCTCAGAACACCAATTCTTGTATAATAGCTTCCTTATTCATTTGTATATATTTTTATATCATTCAGACTAAGTTGTTTGACGCAAAGAACATATCTTATTAGCAAACAACTTTAGTGCTTGTTTTATATCTCTGTTTCTCAGGCTGTAAATAAAAGGGTTCAGCATGGGAGTGACTATCATATACATCACAGAAGCTGCTATTTCTTTAGCACTGGACATGGCTGGTGAGGAGAAAAAGTACACTTCTGCAATGGTCCCATAGAATAAAGTTACAACAAGAATATGGGAACCACAGGTAGAAAGAACTTTGAAGAATTTCTTAGCAGAAGGATTTTTCAGAACAGTGGCCCATATGCAGATATATGATCCCATAATAAAAGTGAATGGAATAATTGCAATCATTCCTCCCTCAATGAATATGACCAGATTATTAAGTGAAGTGTCTGAGCAGCTTACCTCCAGCAATGCTGTTAGTTCACAGAAGAAGTGCGGGATGGTGATATCACCACAGAAGGACACTTGGATCGAGAGCAGGGTGTGCATCAGTGAATGTGAAAAACTGAAGAGCCAGGACCAAGCTACTAATGAGATACATCGTTCTTTCCTCATGATCATGGTGTAGTGGAGTGGGTGACAGATGGCTACATACCTGTCATAGGCCATCACTGCAAGAAGGAAATCGTCGGTACAAACAAAAAATAGTAAAAAATATACCTGAGAAACACACCCCGAATAGCAGATGGACTTGCGATTGCTCTGCATGTCCACTAACATTTTGGGAACCGTGACAGTTGATAAAAACACATCGTTGAAGGCCAAGACACTGAGGAAGAAGTACATGGGTGTGTGGAGGCGAGAGTCTATCCTGATGAGTAGGATGATAAGCAGGTTCCCCAACACAGTGGTCAGGTACATGACCAGGAAGAGCATCAAGAACCAGCCCTGTTGTTCTGGTGGTATAGGGAGACCCTGGAGGAGGAATTCAGAAACTCTGGTCTCATTCTGTCTCTTCATGATGCTCCTCTTTATTCTGAAAGTCAGAGAGGGAAATGTTCAGAACCTGAGTAGCCATATTATAGTAACACAGTTTTTACATGAAAATGTTGTTATTTTTAAACTATTCTTTGTTCACAACTCACATGTATGTATGCATGAATCACCATGTAACATTCAGGTTCTAATAATACATAACATCTACACAATTTATAAGGTATTTTTCTTTACCTGGAAGAATGATTTCAATAACAACGTAATTCATGCTCTGTACAAAGCACTACAGAAAGTTCTATACATCAGAGTATTCAAGAAATAAAAGTCTCATTGCTGAAGGAGTGTACAAACTCATAATATTTCAGTGTGCAAAGTTGCATCGATCCTACACATAGCAGTGAAAGGAATGACAACGTGTATGTAACCGGAATCTGTCTCTTAATTACAACACAATGACTCTCCTATTCCTAATTTTTTAGCATGTCCTGTCTGCTAGGTGACATTACTCAACATAGTTGAAGGAGGGAATCTTTGATTTCCTTTGCACTTAAGATAAACAGCAGGATGGCAAATATTTCTTAGAGACTGAACTGCTCAGTGGCACTGGTTCTATATCTCCAAATTCTCTAAGGTGAATAGTGACTGATCATGTGAGGAGACATCACAATAATCTAATAGACTATATATAATAGACAACTGTTGATTTTTATAGGATTAAGCTTTTGATTATTATAGTCCTTCACCAGGAAAAGAGAAACAGACCATGTTCACCATGTGAGATACTTGTTTAGACAGGATTATTTCATAAACCTTCTATAAGTATTGTCCCAAAATTTGGAGATTTATGAACCTTGGATATTTATGACAAAAACATTTAGTTATAGGAAGGAATATTAACCCTCTTGTAGATTTCACACCTATTATTTTCCAGGGACAGAGCTGAAAGATCAGTTGAATATTGAACATTTTTCAATTTAAAATCTCAATATAGAATTGTGATTGAGACTGAGATACCCTTTCTTTACCATAGTAATGGTATATAAGAGACGAACATTGCCATTCCAAACTGTAGATTAGTTCATTTCTTGCCAATTGAGATACCGGAATCAAGGGAACAAGTTTGTATACTTACCCAGAGGAATAATGTACCCTATCCTGCCTCCTCAATGCAGTAACATGACCATCATTGACAGACTCCTGAGTGTTTGTGGACATAAAGATGGGTCCCATTTACTCACAAATGCCATCGAGAAATACTGTAAAAATCAAACAGCATTAATAAACTAATAAATGCAGAAATCTTGGACGACATGGAGAGATAACATCAGAGACATAAAGG